>NC_139007.1:27099685-27671198 GCF_964374135.1 Grampus griseus | reverse complement strand
CCTTGTTACAGTGTTGAGTATTCAGATCAATTATTATTTCGAATTTAGTAAACATTTTGTTACGAATATTTTGAATTGTTTATCTGGTAAGTTTTTTATTTCTGTTTCATCACTTATGAATTCAGTGGTTTTCTTTTGCTCTTTCAGTTGAATGTACTTCCTCTGCTTTATGATTTTAACTTTCTCTTCCTCTGTGAATTTCGGTGAAACAGTTACCTATTGTGCTCTTGTAGGAGTGTTCTTATGTGTGAGTGTTCCAGTGCAAACTGCATGTGCCCAGTGCCTTTGGTGGGATGGCTGGATCGGAGGTGGATCAGTCACCTCCTTCCTTGGGATGTGCTGGCAGTTACCATGTTGGTAGGGCATTGGACTGGAAGTGGAGGGGCTGGCACCAAGTATGAGGTGGAACTTCCTCTCAGTGGCCACCACTGCCCTATCATGGGGAGAGTCTGAGCCCACGTTGCTGGATCAGAAGCCCTGAGGTTTCAGGCTGGAGCTGGCTCTGTTCCCTTTATGTGTGTGTTTTTCCCTTCCCCATGCCATGTTCTTTGCCCATAGGAGGGGAGTGCTTAAGCAAGTGGGGCATACGCACATGCAGAGGTCCAGTGCATTGCCTGTGTAGGCATGTTCAGCTCCACTCAGACACAGCCCATGGTCGAGTCTTTTCTCTGGTCGTGACCACCCCAGATCAGGTGCCTGACTGTGGTGTGGGGTGAGTGGGGCCAGAGCATTTGCATGGCTTGGGCTGGGGCACATGGTGAAGTGCTATCAGGAGACCTGACAGTCAATGGAGCAGATTGTTCTCCACTCTGTCTAGGGGGCAAGTTCCCTTGTCTCTCATGTCTCATCACTGTCCCCAGCCTCTGCTGCTCTCACTCTGGGTGAAACGGCTCTGCAGGGTAGGTGAGGCCCAAATGGTTTCCCTGTGAGTATCGGGTGGGCTTGGCCGAGCTGCAGCCATCAGAAACCTGGGCTGCTTCTGGGACACCACTTGAGGAAATGCCAACAATTGCTGTCACCTGGGCTTCCCCTTGGACTGGGTCACCTCTGTGTCCCAAGGTCAACTCATTTCCCCAGTCGCATTTGTTTCAGATCCAGTGTTGTACTGTGTCATGGAGTGAGTGGGGCTGGAGCAGTCACTCATTTGGGGCTGAGGTGTGCAGCAAGGCAGTCCTGGGAAAGCCTTGCAGCTGCTAGATCAGACCTCTCTCCATCTTGCCTTGGGGGCAAGCCCGTGTGTGTGTGTGTGTGTGTGTGTGTGTATTTGTCATGAGTAGAGTTCAGTCTTCTTCAGTGTTTCCATCTGTTCCATAGGTCCTACAACCAGCCAAGGATGCTTGTCTCCACACAGGACTGCAGGACTGGGAAACCCAGTCCATGCCTTGTGCTGCTCATTCCTTAGTGTGGGTGTTCACCCCTGCAATCTCCCTTTTCTTCTGAGTCCCCTCCTAGGGGCACACGTCCAGACTGGCTTTCTTTTCTTCCCTTCCTAACCGATTACATGTTTATCTTTCTTATAGCCTGGGTTGCACAGTAGTCCTTCTCCTACTTCCCAGAACCAACCACACAGCGATCCATTGTTAGAGAGTGATTTTTGCTGGGTTTGCTGTGTGTATGCTTAAATAACTAATTGCTATTTGGTATACGTTCAATGCTATAATTTCCTTCGAAGTCCAGCTTTAGCTGAATGCCACAAGTTTTCATAAATTTGTGTTTTTATTGGTTTCAAAATGTCTTTATCTTTTCTTGAGATTTCTTCTTTGACTCAGGTATTATTTAAAGTGCATTGTTTAATCTCCGTGCATTTGGGGATTTTTCAGCTGTTATTGATTTCGAGTTTAATTCCATTGTTGAATGAGAGCAGATGTATGAAATACATTCTGTTAAATTTGTGTTTTATGGCCCAGAGTAGAGTCTACCTTGGTCAGTGTTCCATTTGAGCTTGAAAATAACGTGTATTCTGCTGTTGTCAGATGAAGTAATCTATAGATGTCAATAATATCCTGTTGACGGATGGTGGTGTTGATTCAACTATGTCCTTTCTGATTTTCTGCCTGCTGGATCCCTCCCTTTTTGATTAGAGGAGTGAAGAAGTCTCCACCCATAAAGTGGGTTCATTTACTTCTCCGTGGAGTTCTCTCAGTTTTTGCCTTGTAAAATTTGACACTCTTTTGTTAGGTACATATATTCCACAATGAGAACTGTTATGTCTTCTAGGAGAATTGACCCGTTTATCATTATGTAATGCCCCTATTTATTCCTGATACTTTCCTGTGCTGAAGTGTACTCTGTCCAAAGACCAGTATAGCTGCCTTCACTTTTGTTGTCTGCATGTTATACCTATCTTCATCCATTTTCCTTTAATCTGTAAGTGTCTTAATATTTATCTATAGGCAACATATAGTTGTGTCTTATTTTTTGATCCATTCTGACAGCCTCTTTTAATTGGAACACTTAGACTACTGACATTCAAAATGATTATTGATATAGTTGTGTTAATACCTACCATATTTGTTAGTGTTTTCTATGTGTTGCCTTTGAGCTTTGTTCCTCCTTTGATCTTTCACTTTTCTCTGCTATTTGTGGTTTTAATTGAGCACTTTGATTCCATTTTCTCTCCTCCCATTATATCAAATGTGTTTATGTTTTTCAGTTTTTTAAATGGCTGCACTAGAGTTTGCAATATACATTTACAGCTAATCCAAGTATACTTTCAGATAACCTTGTACTACTTCACAGGTAGTTTGAGTACCTTACAATACAAAAGATAATCTTAATTCCTCCATTTTGCCCCTTATATCATTGCTTTTATTCATGTGGCTTATTCATATGCATTGTTGCTATTAATATTTTGAACAAATTTTTATGTGTTAGCTCAATCTAGAAACAGTTAAATTTTTATTTTATCTTCACTTAGCCCTTTCTCTGATACTCTTCCTCTACGGAGATCCAAGTTTTGTACCTACATAATTTCCTCCTCTCTAAAGAATTTCTTTTAACATCTCTTAACAAGGCAGTGTTCTAGTAACAAATTCCCTCAACTTTTGTTTGGGAAAGTCTTTATTTTTTATTTCTGATAGATAGTTTTGCAGGGTAAAGAATTCTAGGTTGATGGGTTTTTTCCTCAACATTTTCAATATTTTCCTCCACTATGGTCGTCTTTGCATGATTTCTGAGAAGTCATCTATAATTATCTCTATGGTAAGTACCCCTCCCCACCCAGCTTCTTTTCTTTCAGGATTTTTTCTTTGTCCTTTATTTTCTATAATTTAAAACTTATATGTCTAGGGGAAATTTTTAGGCATTTACCTTGCTTGTTGTTTTCCCAGCTTCCTAGATATGTGGTTTGGTATTTGGGGTAATTATCAGTCACTATTGTTTCAAATATTGCTGCTTCTCCTTTCTCTCTTGCTTTTCCTTCTGGAATTCCTATTAACCTAATGTCATATCTTTTGCACTTGTTCCACAGCTCTTGGATATTATCTTATGTTCTGTGTATTTTTTCTTAGTCTCTTTGCTTTATTCAGTGTAGGTGATTACTATTTAGATAACCTCAAGCGCAGACATTCTTTCCTCAGCTGTGTCTAATCTGCTAATAATTAGCTTGACAAAGATTCTTCATTTCTGTTACAGTGTTTTTGATCTCTAGCATTTCTTTTCCTTCTTTCTTAGAATTTTCATCTCTATTCTTATATCACCCATGTGTTCATGCATTCTATCTACTTTATCCAGGAGAACCCTTAGCATGCTAATCCTAGTTTTGTTTTTAATTCCTGGTCTGATACTTCCAACATCAGTGCCATTTTGGGGTCTCTTTCTGATGCTCACTTTGTCTCTTGAATCTGTGGTTTTGCCTTCGAGTATGTCTTGTTTTTGTCTTTGCTTTTTTGGTAACTATATTTGTACTGGGTAAAAGAAACTTCTGTAGCTAGGCTTTTACTAATGTAGTAGCAAGTTGTGGAGGGAGAGAAAGCTCTACTATAGTGTTATAGTTAGGTCTCAGATTTTTAGTCTGCCAGTGCTTCTGGAGTATGGACTGCACACAGAGCTTCTCATCCCCACCCTTCCTTAGGTGGGACAAAATAGCTAAAGTGCACTAGTATTGGGTATTTTCTTCTCTCCAAGTAGAAAATTAGAGCTAGCAGGGTTGCATGTTTTTTCCCCCCAGGTCAGTTAGGCTCTAATAAACACCAGCAGCTTAGACTCTGGTTAACTGGTTTCCCCTGAGGGCAGGTCTTGTTAAGAAAAACCAAATGCCCTGGTACATTTTAAAATAGCTCCTCTTCCTCGTTCCCTGCCTGAAGCCTGAGAGGGGTTTTCTCTGATATTTTCTGTGAAAACCTAGTCAAGCTCCCATAGGTAAATCTCACCAACTTGTGCAGGCTCCTGTCTGACTGTCTGCCTTTGAGTATGTTTTCTTTTTGCTTTTGTTTGTTAACTGGATATGATACACTGGATAAAAGAAACATCTGTAAGTAGGCTTTGAGTAATGTAGTGGTAATTTTTGGAGGGAGAGGCAGCTTTACTATAGTGCTATAGTCAGGTCTCAGTACTTTAGTCTGCCCATGCCTCTGGACTGTAAACTGCACACAGTGCTTCCCATCCCCACCCTTCCTTAGGTGCCACAAAATAGCCAAAGTGCAGTGCTATTGGGTATTTTCTTCTCCCCCGTAGAAAATTAGAGCCAGCAGGTTTGAATATTGCTTTTTGCTCCAGGTCAATTAGGCTCTAATAAATCCCAGCAGTTTAGAATCTGGTTAACTAGCTTCGCCTGAGGCCAAGCCTTGTTCAGGAGAATAAAACGTGCTGCTGCTTTTTAAAATGGCTCCTCTTCTCCTTTCCCTGCTGGATGCCTGAAGGGGGTTTTCTCTGGTATTTACTATGGAAACTTGGTCAAGCTCTTGGAAGTAAATCTCGCCAATTTGTGGGGGCTCCTGTCTGACGGCGTTTGCTGGAGCGTTTAACTCTCAAAGTTGTCCAGAGTGGGCTTCCAGAAATGCATCAGTTATAGCTCAGGCTTTCCTACTGCAGCACTGGTGCCTGTGGAAGTTTCAGCTTGTGGTCTTCTGCTCAGGTAAGTTGTAAGTCTCTACTTGCCTGTGAATATCTCCAATTTTGGAAAGATATTTTGATTTGTTACCACCACCACCACCCCCCCCCCCACCCCAAGCATCTAAGAAGAGTTGTTGCTTTTTCAGGTGGTTCAGCTTTTTGATTGTTGTGAGGATGGAGTGGCAGCTTCTGAGTTTCTAACAGGCTGAACAGGAAACTGGAAGTCCTGTTAATAACTTTTTAATATTGATGCCTACTTTGGTGAGCCCTTGCCAGTTACAGATTCAGGAATTTCAAAAATTACAAACTATTTTTTTCTTAGATGTTTGGAATGTGTTTCCCCACTTATTTGTTTTTGTTTGTTTGTTTGCTTTTCTTGGTACCAGAGCTATGTAAGTTTTATTTTTCATTGAAGCGTAGTTAATTTACAATATTATGTTAGTTTCAGGTATACAGCATAGTGAGTCAGTATTTTTACAGATTGTACTTCATTAAAAGTTATTAGAAGGTAATGACTATAATTCCCTGTGCTATACAATATATCCTTGTTGATGATCTGTTTTATACATAGTAGTTTGTATTGCTTCATCCCATACCCCTAATTTGCTCCTCCGCACTTCTTTCTCTCCTCAGTAGTGACTAGTTTATTTCCTATATCTGTGAGTCTGTTTCTGTTTTGCATATAAACTGATTTGTATTATTTTCTGGATTCCACATGTAGGTGATATTATACAGCATTTCTCTTTCACTTTCTGACTTATTTCACTAAGCATAATATTCCCTGGGTCCATCCACGTTGATGCAAATGCAGGAATTCCCAGGCCTCTGTTTTAATAACTTGCAATGCCCTGCCCTACCTACCCCTCCTCCCTGCTTTACTTTTCCTGTACCATTTGTCACAGCTCAATAAACGTTAGGATTTAACTACTCATTTTGTTTGTCATCTATCTGCCCTGAGTTAAAAGGTCAAAAATACACTGACAGGTATTTCTTTCCTTGAAGCATCCTTGTGACCCAGTTTTAAACTAGTCGTCATTTATGTTCAGACACGTGCGAAAAGATCTATATTTTTACTCCCTGCCCCCACATTCTGTGTTTTGGATGTCATTTTTTTTACACTATTTTGTCTTTTAATCTACCGACCGGCTTAAGTGATTTTTAATCCTTACTATGTATTTGCCTTTCCAGGTGGGATTTTTCCTTTCCTATATAGTCTTGTTTTTTTTTTGTTTTTTCCATTTAGCGAAGACCCTGCCACATTTCTTTTAGGGTAGGTTTAATATTGATAAATTCTTTTAGTTTTTGCTTGTCTGGGAAGTTCTTTATCTCTGCCTCTATTCTAAACAGTAATCTTGCTGGGCAGAGGAGTCTTGGTGTGGGTTTTCTTTGGTTGGGGGAGGTTCATCTTATTATGATCTGTGATTCCTCTACCTGGATATGTTTCCTTCTTCGTGTTTGGGACATTTTCAGCTATAATTTCTTCAATACATTTTTGATCCCCTTCTCTCTCTCTTGCCTTTCTGGAACCCCTGTAAAGCAAATGTAGCAATGCTTAATGTTATCCTAACCATCTCTTAAGGTGCTTTCATTTTTTAAATTGTTTTCCTTTCGGCTGTTCTGACTGGGTGATTTCCAATATTCTATCTTCCAGATCACATATGTGTTCTTCTGTATTGTTAGTCTGCTATTTTTATTCCTTCTAGTGTGTGCTTTTTGTTGAATTTCAGATATTGCATTACTTATTTTTGATGGGGTCTTTTTAATATTTTCTAGTTCCTTGTTACAGTGTTGAGTATTCAGATCAATTATTATTTCGAATTTAGTAAACATTTTGTTACGAATATTTTGAATTGTTTATCTGGTAAGTTTTTTATTTCTGTTTCATCACTTATGAATTCAGTGGTTTTCTTTTGCTCTTTCAGTTGAATGTACTTCCTCTGCTTTATGATTTTAACTTTCTCTTCCTCTGTGAATTTCGGTGAAACAGTTACCTATTGTGCTCTTGTAGGAGTGTTCTTATGTGTGAGTGTTCCAGTGCAAACTGCATGTGCCCAGTGCCTTTGGTGGGATGGCTGGATCGGAGGTGGATCAGTCACCTCCTTCCTTGGGATGTGCTGGCAGTTACCATGTTGGTAGGGCATTGGACTGGAAGTGGAGGGGCTGGCACCAAGTATGAGGTGGAACTTCCTCTCAGTGGCCACCACTGCCCTATCATGGGGAGAGTCTGAGCCCACGTTGCTGGATCAGAAGCCCTGAGGTTTCAGGCTGGAGCTGGCTCTGTTCCCTTTATGTGTGTGTTTTTCCCTTCCCCATGCCATGTTCTTTGCCCATAGGAGGGGAGTGCTTAAGCAAGTGGGGCATACGCACATGCAGAGGTCCAGTGCATTGCCTGTGTAGGCATGTTCAGCTCCACTCAGACACAGCCCATGGTCGAGTCTTTTCTCTGGTCGTGACCACCCCAGATCAGGTGCCTGACTGTGGTGTGGGGTGAGTGGGGCCAGAGCATTTGCATGGCTTGGGCTGGGGCACATGGTGAAGTGCTATCAGGAGACCTGACAGTCAATGGAGCAGATTGTTCTCCACTCTGTCTAGGGGGCAAGTTCCCTTGTCTCTCATGTCTCATCACTGTCCCCAGCCTCTGCTGCTCTCACTCTGGGTGAAACGGCTCTGCAGGGTAGGTGAGGCCCAAATGGTTTCCCTGTGAGTATCGGGTGGGCTTGGCCGAGCTGCAGCCATCAGAAACCTGGGCTGCTTCTGGGACACCACTTGAGGAAATGCCAACAATTGCTGTCACCTGGGCTTCCCCTTGGACTGGGTCACCTCTGTGTCCCAAGGTCAACTCATTTCCCCAGTCGCATTTGTTTCAGATCCAGTGTTGTACTGTGTCATGGAGTGAGTGGGGCTGGAGCAGTCACTCATTTGGGGCTGAGGTGTGCAGCAAGGCAGTCCTGGGAAAGCCTTGCAGCTGCTAGATCAGACCTCTCTCCATCTTGCCTTGGGGGCAAGCCCGTGTGTGTGTGTGTGTGTGTGTGTGTGTATTTGTCATGAGTAGAGTTCAGTCTTCTTCAGTGTTTCCATCTGTTCCATAGGTCCTACAACCAGCCAAGGATGCTTGTCTCCACACAGGACTGCAGGACTGGGAAACCCAGTCCATGCCTTGTGCTGCTCATTCCTTAGTGTGGGTGTTCACCCCTGCAATCTCCCTTTTCTTCTGAGTCCCCTCCTAGGGGCACACGTCCAGACTGGCTTTCTTTTCTTCCCTTCCTAACCGATTACATGTTTATCTTTCTTATAGCCTGGGTTGCACAGTAGTCCTTCTCCTACTTCCCAGAACCAACCACACAGCGATCCATTGTTAGAGAGTGATTTTTGCTGGGTTTGCTGTGTGTATGCTTAAATAACTAATTGCTATTTGGTATACGTTCAATGCTATAATTTCCTTCGAAGTCCAGCTTTAGCTGAATGCCACAAGTTTTCATAAATTTGTGTTTTTATTGGTTTCAAAATGTCTTTATCTTTTCTTGAGATTTCTTCTTTGACTCAGGTATTATTTAAAGTGCATTGTTTAATCTCCGTGCATTTGGGGATTTTTCAGCTGTTATTGATTTCGAGTTTAATTCCATTGTTGAATGAGAGCAGATGTATGAAATACATTCTGTTAAATTTGTGTTTTATGGCCCAGAGTAGAGTCTACCTTGGTCAGTGTTCCATTTGAGCTTGAAAATAACGTGTATTCTGCTGTTGTCAGATGAAGTAATCTATAGATGTCAATAATATCCTGTTGACGGATGGTGGTGTTGATTCAACTATGTCCTTTCTGATTTTCTGCCTGCTGGATCCCTCCCTTTTTGATTAGAGGAGTGAAGAAGTCTCCACCCATAAAGTGGGTTCATTTACTTCTCCGTGGAGTTCTCTCAGTTTTTGCCTTGTAAAATTTGACACTCTTTTGTTAGGTACATATATTCCACAATGAGAACTGTTATGTCTTCTAGGAGAATTGACCCGTTTATCATTATGTAATGCCCCTATTTATTCCTGATACTTTCCTGTGCTGAAGTGTACTCTGTCCAAAGACCAGTATAGCTGCCTTCACTTTTGTTGTCTGCATGTTATACCTATCTTCATCCATTTTCCTTTAATCTGTAAGTGTCTTAATATTTATCTATAGGCAACATATAGTTGTGTCTTATTTTTTGATCCATTCTGACAGCCTCTTTTAATTGGAACACTTAGACTACTGACATTCAAAATGATTATTGATATAGTTGTGTTAATACCTACCATATTTGTTAGTGTTTTCTATGTGTTGCCTTTGAGCTTTGTTCCTCCTTTGATCTTTCACTTTTCTCTGCTATTTGTGGTTTTAATTGAGCACTTTGATTCCATTTTCTCTCCTCCCATTATATCAAATGTGTTTATGTTTTTCAGTTTTTTAAATGGCTGCACTAGAGTTTGCAATATACATTTACAGCTAATCCAAGTATACTTTCAGATAACCTTGTACTACTTCACAGGTAGTTTGAGTACCTTACAATACAAAAGATAATCTTAATTCCTCCATTTTGCCCCTTATATCATTGCTTTTATTCATGTGGCTTATTCATATGCATTGTTGCTATTAATATTTTGAACAAATTTTTATGTGTTAGCTCAATCTAGAAACAGTTAAATTTTTATTTTATCTTCACTTAGCCCTTTCTCTGATACTCTTCCTCTACGGAGATCCAAGTTTTGTACCTACATAATTTCCTCCTCTCTAAAGAATTTCTTTTAACATCTCTTAACAAGGCAGTGTTCTAGTAACAAATTCCCTCAACTTTTGTTTGGGAAAGTCTTTATTTTTTATTTCTGATAGATAGTTTTGCAGGGTAAAGAATTCTAGGTTGATGGGTTTTTTCCTCAACATTTTCAATATTTTCCTCCACTATGGTCGTCTTTGCATGATTTCTGAGAAGTCATCTATAATTATCTCTATGGTAAGTACCCCTCCCCACCCAGCTTCTTTTCTTTCAGGATTTTTTCTTTGTCCTTTATTTTCTATAATTTAAAACTTATATGTCTAGGGGAAATTTTTAGGCATTTACCTTGCTTGTTGTTTTCCCAGCTTCCTAGATATGTGGTTTGGTATTTGGGGTAATTATCAGTCACTATTGTTTCAAATATTGCTGCTTCTCCTTTCTCTCTTGCTTTTCCTTCTGGAATTCCTATTAACCTAATGTCATATCTTTTGCACTTGTTCCACAGCTCTTGGATATTATCTTATGTTCTGTGTATTTTTTCTTAGTCTCTTTGCTTTATTCAGTGTAGGTGATTACTATTTAGATAACCTCAAGCGCAGACATTCTTTCCTCAGCTGTGTCTAATCTGCTAATAATTAGCTTGACAAAGATTCTTCATTTCTGTTACAGTGTTTTTGATCTCTAGCATTTCTTTTCCTTCTTTCTTAGAATTTTCATCTCTATTCTTATATCACCCATGTGTTCATGCATTCTATCTACTTTATCCAGGAGAACCCTTAGCATGCTAATCCTAGTTTTGTTTTTAATTCCTGGTCTGATACTTCCAACATCAGTGCCATTTTGGGGTCTCTTTCTGATGCTCACTTTGTCTCTTGAATCTGTGGTTTTGCCTTCGAGTATGTCTTGTTTTTGTCTTTGCTTTTTTGGTAACTATATTTGTACTGGGTAAAAGAAACTTCTGTAGCTAGGCTTTTACTAATGTAGTAGCAAGTTGTGGAGGGAGAGAAAGCTCTACTATAGTGTTATAGTTAGGTCTCAGATTTTTAGTCTGCCAGTGCTTCTGGAGTATGGACTGCACACAGAGCTTCTCATCCCCACCCTTCCTTAGGTGGGACAAAATAGCTAAAGTGCACTAGTATTGGGTATTTTCTTCTCTCCAAGTAGAAAATTAGAGCTAGCAGGGTTGCATGTTTTTTCCCCCCAGGTCAGTTAGGCTCTAATAAACACCAGCAGCTTAGACTCTGGTTAACTGGTTTCCCCTGAGGGCAGGTCTTGTTAAGAAAAACCAAATGCCCTGGTACATTTTAAAATAGCTCCTCTTCCTCGTTCCCTGCCTGAAGCCTGAGAGGGGTTTTCTCTGATATTTTCTGTGAAAACCTAGTCAAGCTCCCATAGGTAAATCTCACCAACTTGTGCAGGCTCCTGTCTGACTGTCTGCCTTTGAGTATGTTTTCTTTTTGCTTTTGTTTGTTAACTGGATATGATACACTGGATAAAAGAAACATCTGTAAGTAGGCTTTGAGTAATGTAGTGGTAATTTTTGGAGGGAGAGGCAGCTTTACTATAGTGCTATAGTCAGGTCTCAGTACTTTAGTCTGCCCATGCCTCTGGACTGTAAACTGCACACAGTGCTTCCCATCCCCACCCTTCCTTAGGTGCCACAAAATAGCCAAAGTGCAGTGCTATTGGGTATTTTCTTCTCCCCCGTAGAAAATTAGAGCCAGCAGGTTTGAATATTGCTTTTTGCTCCAGGTCAATTAGGCTCTAATAAATCCCAGCAGTTTAGAATCTGGTTAACTAGCTTCGCCTGAGGCCAAGCCTTGTTCAGGAGAATAAAACGTGCTGCTGCTTTTTAAAATGGCTCCTCTTCTCCTTTCCCTGCTGGACGCCTGAAGGGGGTTTTCTCTGGTATTTACTATGGAAACTTGGTCAAGCTCTTGGAAGTAAATCTCGCCAATTTGTGGGGGCTCCTGTCTGACGGCGTTTGCTGGAGCGTTTAACTCTCAAAGTTGTCCAGAGTGGGCTTCCAGAAATGCATCAGTTATAGCTCAGGCTTTCCTACTGCAGCACTGGTGCCTGTGGAAGTTTCAGCTTGTGGTCTTCTGCTCAGGTAAGTTGTAAGTCTCTACTTGCCTGTGAATATCTCCAATTTTGGAAAGATATTTTGATTTGTTACCACCACCACCACCCCCCCCCCCACCCCAAGCATCTAAGAAGAGTTGTTGCTTTTTCAGGTGGTTCAGCTTTTTGATTGTTGTGAGGATGGAGTGGCAGCTTCTGAGTTTCTAACAGGCTGAACAGGAAACTGGAAGTCCTGTTAATAACTTTTTAATATTGATGCCTACTTTGGTGAGCCCTTGCCAGTTACAGATTCAGGAATTTCAAAAATTACAAACTATTTTTTTCTTAGATGTTTGGAATGTGTTTCCCCACTTATTTGTTTTTGTTTGTTTGTTTGCTTTTCTTGGTACCAGAGCTATGTAAGTTTTATTTTTCATTGAAGCGTAGTTAATTTACAATATTATGTTAGTTTCAGGTATACAGCATAGTGAGTCAGTATTTTTACAGATTGTACTTCATTAAAAGTTATTAGAAGGTAATGACTATAATTCCCTGTGCTATACAATATATCCTTGTTGATGATCTGTTTTATACATAGTAGTTTGTATTGCTTCATCCCATACCCCTAATTTGCTCCTCCGCACTTCTTTCTCTCCTCAGTAGTGACTAGTTTATTTCCTATATCTGTGAGTCTGTTTCTGTTTTGCATATAAACTGATTTGTATTATTTTCTGGATTCCACATGTAGGTGATATTATACAGCATTTCTCTTTCACTTTCTGACTTATTTCACTAAGCATAATATTCCCTGGGTCCATCCACGTTGATGCAAATGCAGGAATTCCCAGGCCTCTGTTTTAATAACTTGCAATGCCCTGCCCTACCTACCCCTCCTCCCTGCTTTACTTTTCCTGTACCATTTGTCACAGCTCAATAAACGTTAGGATTTAACTACTCATTTTGTTTGTCATCTATCTGCCCTGAGTTAAAAGGTCAAAAATACACTGACAGGTATTTCTTTCCTTGAAGCATCCTTGTGACCCAGTTTTAAACTAGTCGTCATTTATGTTCAGACACGTGCGAAAAGATCTATATTTTTACTCCCTGCCCCCACATTCTGTGTTTTGGATGTCATTTTTTTTACACTATTTTGTCTTTTAATCTACCGACCGGCTTAAGTGATTTTTAATCCTTACTATGTATTTGCCTTTCCAGGTGGGATTTTTCCTTTCCTATATAGTCTTGTTTTTTTTTTGTTTTTTCCATTTAGCGAAGACCCTGCCACATTTCTTTTAGGGTAGGTTTAATATTGATAAATTCTTTTAGTTTTTGCTTGTCTGGGAAGTTCTTTATCTCTGCCTCTATTCTAAACAGTAATCTTGCTGGGCAGAGGAGTCTTGGTGTGGGTTTTCTTTGGTTGGGGGAGGTTCATCTTATTATGATCTGTGATTCCTCTACCTGGATATGTTTCCTTCTTCGTGTTTGGGACATTTTCAGCTATAATTTCTTCAATACATTTTTGATCCCCTTCTCTCTCTCTTGCCTTTCTGGAACCCCTGTAAAGCAAATGTAGCAATGCTTAATGTTATCCTAACCATCTCTTAAGGTGCTTTCATTTTTTAAATTGTTTTCCTTTCGGCTGTTCTGACTGGGTGATTTCCAATATTCTATCTTCCAGATCACATATGTGTTCTTCTGTATTGTTAGTCTGCTATTTTTATTCCTTCTAGTGTGTGCTTTTTGTTGAATTTCAGATATTGCATTACTTATTTTTGATGGGGTCTTTTTAATATTTTCTAGTTCCTTGTTACAGTGTTGAGTATTCAGATCAATTATTATTTCGAATTTAGTAAACATTTTGTTACGAATATTTTGAATTGTTTATCTGGTAAGTTTTTTATTTCTGTTTCATCACTTATGAATTCAGTGGTTTTCTTTTGCTCTTTCAGTTGAATGTACTTCCTCTGCTTTATGATTTTAACTTTCTCTTCCTCTGTGAATTTCGGTGAAACAGTTACCTATTGTGCTCTTGTAGGAGTGTTCTTATGTGTGAGTGTTCCAGTGCAAACTGCATGTGCCCAGTGCCTTTGGTGGGATGGCTGGATCGGAGGTGGATCAGTCACCTCCTTCCTTGGGATGTGCTGGCAGTTACCATGTTGGTAGGGCATTGGACTGGAAGTGGAGGGGCTGGCACCAACTATGAGGTGGAACTTCCTCTCAGTGGCCACCACTGCCCTATCATGGGGAGAGTCTGAGCCCACGTTGCTGGATCAGAAGCCCTGAGGTTTCAGGCTGGAGCTGGCTCTGTTCCCTTTATGTGTGTGTTTTTCCCTTCCCCATGCCATGTTCTTTGCCCATAGGAGGGGAGTGCTTAAGCAAGTGGGGCATACGCACATGCAGAGGTCCAGTGCATTGCCTGTGTAGGCATGTTCAGCTCCACTCAGACACAGCCCATGGTCGAGTCTTTTCTCTGGTCGTGACCACCCCAGATCAGGTGCCTGACTGTGGTGTGGGGTGAGTGGGGCCAGAGCATTTGCATGGCTTGGGCTGGGGCACATGGTGAAGTGCTATCAGGAGACCTGACAGTCAATGGAGCAGATTGTTCTCCACTCTGTCTAGGGGGCAAGTTCCCTTGTCTCTCATGTCTCATCACTGTCCCCAGCCTCTGCTGCTCTCACTCTGGGTGAAACGGCTCTGCAGGGTAGGTGAGGCCCAAATGGTTTCCCTGTGAGTATCGGGTGGGCTTGGCCGAGCTGCAGCCATCAGAAACCTGGGCTGCTTCTGGGACACCACTTGAGGAAATGCCAACAATTGCTGTCACCTGGGCTTCCCCTTGGACTGGGTCACCTCTGTGTCCCAAGGTCAACTCATTTCCCCAGTCGCATTTGTTTCAGATCCAGTGTTGTACTGTGTCATGGAGTGAGTGGGGCTGGAGCAGTCACTCATTTGGGGCTGGGGTGTGCAGCAAGGCAGTCCTGGGAAAGCCTTGCAGCTGCTAGATCAGACCTCTCTCCGTCTTGCCTTGGGGGCAAGCCCGTGTGTGTGTGTGTGTGTGTGTGTGTGTGTGTGTGTGTGTGTGTGTGTGTGTGTGTGTGTGTGTGTATTTGTCATGAGCAGAGTTCAGTGTTTCCATCTGTTCCATAGGTCCTACAGTCAGCCAAGGGTGCTTGTCTCCTCCACATAGGACTGCAGGACTGGGAAACCCAGTCCATGCCTTGTGCTGCTCATTCCTTAGTGTGGGTGTTCACCCCTGCAATCTCCCTTTTCTTCTGAGTCCCCTCCTAGGGGCACACGTCCAGACTGGCTTTCTTTTCTTCCCTTCCTAACCGATTACATGTTTATCTTTCTTATAGCCTGGGTTGTACAGTAGTCCTTCTCCTAGTTCCCAGAACCAACCACACAGCGATCCATTGTTAGAGAGTGATTTTTGCTGGGTTTGCTGTATGTATGCTTAAATAACTAATTGCTATTGGGTATACGTTCAATGCTATAATTTCCTTCGAAGTCCAGCTTTAGCTGAATGCCACAAGTTTTCATAAATTTGTGTTTTTATTGGTTTCAAAATGTCTTTATCTTTTCTTGAGATTTCTTCTTTGACTCAGGTATTAAAGTGCATTGTTTAATCTCCGTGCATTTGGGGATTTTTCAGCTGTTATTGATTTCGAGTTTAATTCCATTGTTGAATGAGAGCAGATGTATGAAATACATCCTGTTAAATTTGTGTTTTATGGCCCAGAATAGAGTCTACCTTGGTCAGTGTTCCATTTGAGCTTGAAAATAACGTGTATTCTTTTTGTCGGTTGAAGTAATCTGTAGATGTCGGTAATATCCTGTTGACCGATGGTGGTGTTGATTCAACTATCTCCTTTTTGATTTTCTGCCTGCTGGGTCTCTCCATGTTGGTAGAGGAGTGATGAAGTCCCACTATAAAGTGGGTTCATTTATTTTTCCTTAGAGTTCAAGCAGTTTTTGCCTCATAGAATTTAACACTTTTGTTAGGTGCATACACAGTGAGAATTGTTTGGCCTTCTAAGAGAATTGTTACCTTTATCATTACATAATGCCCCTATTTATTGGTGATACTTTCTTGGTCTGAATTGTGCCCTGTCCAAAGACCAGTATAACTGCCTTCATTTTTTTTTAGCATGTTATACCTGCCTTCATCCATTTACCTTTAACCTATGTGTCTTAATATTTAACGTGTAGGCAACATATAGTTGTGTCTTATTTTTTGATCCATTCTGACAACCACTGTCTTTTAACTAGGGTCTTTAGACTATTGATATTTAAAGTGATTATTGATATAGTTGTGTTAACATCTATATTTATTAGCGTTTTCTGTGTTGCCTTTGATCTTTTTCCTACTTTCATCTTCTCTTTTTCTGCCTTTTGTGGTTGTACTTGAGCATTTTATGATTCCATTTTCTCTCCTCTCTTATTATACCAGTTTTATTTATTTATTCACTTTTTCATATGGCTGCCTTTGAGTTTGCAATATACATTTACAACTAATCCCAGTATACTTTCAAATGACGTGGTACCACTTCACAGCTAGTGTACCTTATAAGAACACAATAATCTTAATTCCTCCATTTTGCCGCGTGTATCATTGCTGTTATTTATGTTGCTTATTCATATGCATTGTTGCTTTTATTATTTTGAACAGATTTTTATGTTAGCGCAATCTAGAAAAATTAAAGTTTTTATTTTTACTTATTCCTTTCTCTGATACTCTTCCTCTATGGAGATCCAAGTTTTGTACCTATGTAACTTCCTTCTCTCTAAAGGACTTCTTTTAACATCTCTTGCAAGGCAGTGTACTAGTAATAAATTCCCTCAATATTTGTTTGTCTGGGAAAGTGTTTATCTTTCATTTCTGATAATTTTGCAGGATATAGAATTCTTGGTTTGTGAGCTTTTCAAAATTTCCTCAACAGTTTCAATATTTTACTCCCCTATCGTCGTCTTTGCATGCTTTCTGAGAAGTCAGATATAATTGTTATTTATATTATAAATATAATAATATGTTATAATATAATTGTTGTTATATCTCTATGGTAGGTATGCACCTCCCCATCTTCTTGTCTTTCAGGATTCTTTTTTTGTCCTTTATTTTCTGTAATTTGAAAGTAACTTGTTGAGGGGCAGTTTTTCAGCATTTACCTTGCTTGTTCTCCAAGCTTCTTGGGTATGTGGTTTGGTATTTGGAGTTTTCAGCCATTACTTTCAAATATTACTTCTCCTCCTTTCTCTCTTGCTTTTCCTTCTTGAATTCCTATAACCCATATGTCACATACTTTGCAGTTGTTCCACAGCTCTTGGATATTATGTTTTGTTTGTTTTTAGTCTGTTTGCTTTATTCAGTGTAGGAGAGTACTATTTTGATATCCTCAAGCTCAGAAATTCTTTCCTCAGCTGTGTCTAATCTGCTAATAATTAGCTTGACAAAGATTCTTCATTTCTGTTACAGTGTTTTTGATCTCTAGCATTTCTTTTACTTCTTTCTTAGAATTTTCATCTCTATTCTTATATCACCCATGTGTTTATGCATTCTATCTACTTTATCCAGGAGAACCCTTAGCATGCTAATCCTAGTTTTTTTTTTAATTTCTGGTCTGATACTTCCAACATCAGTGCCATTTTGGGGACTCTTTCTGATGCTCACTTTGTCTCTTGAATCTGTGGTTTTGCCTTGAGTATGTCTTGTTTTTGTCTTTGCTTTTTTGGTAACTATATTTGTACTGGATAAAAGAAACTTCTGTAGCTAGGCTTTCACTAATGTAGTAGCAAGTTGTGGAGAGAGAGAAAGCTCTACTATAGTGTTATAGTTAGGTCTCATATTTTTAGTCTGCCCATGCTTCTGAACTGCACACAGAGCTTCTCATCCCCACCCTTCCTTAGGTGGGACAAAATAGCTAAAGTGCACTAGTATTGGGTATTTTCTTCTCTCCAAGTAGAAAATTAGAGCTAGCAGGGTTGCATGTTTTTTCCCCCCAGGTCAGTTAGGTTCTAATAAACAGCAGCAGCTTTGACTCTGGTTAACTAGTTTCCCCTGAGGGCAGGTCTTGTTAAGAAAAACCAAATGCCCTGGTACATTTTAAAATAGCTCCTCTTCCTCGTTCCCTGCCTGCAGCCTGAGAGGGGTTTTCTCTGATATTTTCTGTGAAAACCTAGTCAAGCTCCCATAGGTAAATCTCACCAATTTGTGGAGGCTCCTGTCTGACTGGGTTTCCTGGAGTTTTTAACTCTCAAAGTTGTCTACAGTGGGCTTCCAGAAATTTATTGATTATAGGTCAGGCTCTCCCACTGCAGCACTAGTTCTGGGGCAGTTTCAGCTTGTGGTTTTCTGTTCAGGTAAGTTGTATTTCTCTGTATTTGCCTGTGAATATCTCCAGTTTTCGAACAATGGTTTGTCCTGTTACACCCCCACTGGCACCCCCACTGCCCTTTGAAGGATCCAGGTAGAGCTCTCACTTTTTAGGTTGCTCAGCTTTTTGATTGTTGTTAGGATGGAGTGGCAGCTGCTTAGCTTCTAACAGGCTGAACAGAAACTGGAAGTCCTGTGAATAACTTTTTAATAGTAATTTCTGCTTTATTGAGCCCTTGCCAGTGAACTCTTGCCAGATACAGATTCAGGAATTTAAAAATTTAAGAACCATTTTTCCTTAGATTTTTGAAAAAGTGTTTTCCCACTTATTCTTTTTTGTTTGTTACCAAAGGTATGTAAGGTTTTTGTTTTCATTGAAGTATAGTTTATTTACAGTGTTATATTAGATTCAGGTGTATAGCATAGTGATTCAGTATTTTTACAGATTATACTCCGTTAAAAGTTATTACAAGGTAATGACTATAGTTTCCTGTGCTATACAGTATGTCCTTGTTGTTTATCTGTTTTGGATATAGCAGTTTGTATCTCTTAATCCCATACCCCTAATTTGCTCCTCCCCTCTTCCCTCTCCCCTTGGTAACCACTAGTTTGTTTCATGTATCTGTGAGTCTGTTTCTGTGTTGCATATACACTCATCTGTATTATTTTTATATACCATTTATAAGTGATATTTTGCAGTATTTGTCTTTCACTGTCTGACTTATTTCACTAAGTGTTAATATTCCCTAGGTCTATCCATGTTACTGCAAATGCAGGAATTTCCAGGCCCCTGTTTTAATAACTTTCAATCCCCTGCTCTCCCTACCCCTCCTCCTTGCTTTACTTTTCCTATAGCATTTGTCACATCTCAATATAGTGTAGGATTTAACTGCTCATTTCTTTTAGGGTAGGTTTAATATTGATTAATTCTTTTAGTTTTTGTTTGGGAAGTTCTTTATCTCTCCTTCTATTCTAAACAATAATCTTACTTGGTAGAGTATGGTAGATTGCAGGTTTCTCTCTTTCAACACTCTGAATATATCATGGTGAAATGCTATCAGGAGACCTGGCAGTCACTGGAGCAGACTGTTTTCCCCTCTGCCTTGGGGCCAAGTCCCCTTTGTCTGTCATGTCTCATCAGTGTGCCCAGCCTCTGCTGCTCTCACTCTGTGTGAAACCACTCTGCAGGGGAGGTGAGGCCCATGTGGTTTCTCTGCGAGTATCAGGGGTGGGCTGTGGCAGACTTGCTGCCATCAGAAATCTGGGCTTCTTCTGGGATACCACTTGAGTAAGTGCCAACAATTGCTGCCACCACCCCACCTGGGCTTCCCCTGGGACTGGGTCACCTCTGTGTCCCAAGGTCGACTCATTTCCCCAGTCCTGTTTGTTTCAGATCTAGTGTTGTACTGTGTCATGGAGTGAGTGGGGCTGGAGCAGTCACTCATTTGGGGCTGGGGTGTGCAGCAAGGCAGTCCTGGGAAACCTTGCAGCTGCTAGATCAGACCTCTCTCCGCCTTGCCTTGGGGGCAAGCCAGTGTGTGTGTGTACGTGTGTGTGTATGTACTTTTCATGAGCAGAGTTCAGTCTTCTTCAGCCTTTCTATCTGTTCCAGAGCTCCTCCAACCAGCCAAGGTTGCTTGTCTCTTCCACATAGGACCCCACGACTGGGGTGCCCAGTCCATGGCTTGACCTGCTCACTCCCTAGTGTGGGTGGGTATTCACCCCTGCAATCTCCCTTTTCCTCTGAGTCCCCTCCTAGGGGCACAGGTCCCGACCAGATCTCCTTTCTTCCCTTCCTAACCAATTATGTGTGTATCTTTCTTACAGCCTTTGTTGTAAAGGAGTGCTTCTTCTAGTTTCCAGTGAGAATTGTTCCACATGTAGATGTATTTTTGATGTTTTCATGAAGGGATGTGATCTCCACATCCTCTTTGCCATCTTGATCTCTTCCTTTCCACTTATTCCGTTCTGTTCTGAAGTATCTGTATTTTTAATCTTCCTCATTTCTTTCTTGGTCCTCTCAACTTCTCTTGAACAATTTCCATTTATTTTCCTTTTCTTAGTATTCATAAAGAGCCTCTCAAATATCCCCTCAAAATTATAATTTTTTAAATTCAATTTTAATCTTGTTTCTAATGGCTTCAGTTATATGCCTTCTGACTTAAATAATAATGTCAGCTTATCTTTTACCTGAGACGTAATTTTATCTTATGTGTCCTCTTTTTTATTATATTTATTTTTTCCTTCAGATTGTAAAACATCTGGTACCTAAAAATTATTTATATTTTATACTGTAAATCTTCCTCTAAAGTGTGTTCTTTATCTTTTATCATTTATCTTCTAATGCATCATAGAATACTTACATGGCGTCCATATTATTTTTTTCTATTTATCTTTGAATGAATACAAAATATTCAAGACTCTTATTTTCCCCTTGACTCCACCTGAAAATAAGTGGATCTTTTTCCTACATTTGATTGGGTGCTTCTGTTAGAATCTTTTTTTATTTTGTATTTTTAGTACTCAACCTGGAAAAGATACTGTTGATGTGAATTAGCATCAGACATTCAGAGGATTAAGGGAGAGGAGAAAGAGCTGAGAATAGAAGAAGACTTAATAGGTTACAGCCACTGCAGGAATGTGCTTTTTACGTGAATTTCTGCTGAGCTTACTTTCTCTTCCAAGAAAATAATATTGCTCTGCCCGATAGTTTTCGTGGGACATCTGACTGAAAAATTGGCAGAATACCCATTGCTCATTTAGGCAGAGAATCATTTTATTTTAGGGAAATTCTTTTATCCTCACTGAATCAGCCACACAGCAATAAGTTGTGTCAAAGATTGATTTTAGCTGGGTTTGCTGTATGTATGTTGAAATATCTAATTGCTGTTGCTTTTTGTAATACAAGTAGCTTAAAGCCATTTTTTCTTTCTCTTATGGAAAGCTTTCATGTCTACTCTCATTTCTCCAAATTTGGGTGCAGTTATTCTCCAACTCTGGAAAATGTTCTCCACATTGGAAAAGCCTCATGATTCTTTGGAAATCTATGCAAAGTCTGATGTGTCAGGGCTGATGTGGCCACTGGTGAATTTTTCCAAATTCACTAGAATGCTGTTTGTTGGGGATGCCAAATGGCATTTCCAAATAATTGAGCCCACTTTATCTCACATCATGGCCCCTTCTAAACTTTGATAAGAGGAAGCTATAATTTACTGCATTTATTTCTCTCAAAATTGAAACTTTCTTGAGAGTGGAGCTGTGATTTATTTATTGGTGACTATAAAGTCCATTTCCTTTGTAATATACATAGCATAGTTATGGTATTTGTTTGACATCATGTGATATTTGGTTTGACATTCAACATTGTAAAATAGTCAAGGGTCAGTTTCAGAGAACGTGGACTTTTATATTGTTGTAAAAAAAATCACATTCAATTTACTGACAACAATTTTTAAGTGTACACTTTAGTATGTTAAGTGTATTTACATTGTGCCACAGATCTCTAGAACTTTTTCATCTTGAAAAACTGAAACTTAATTCACTAAAGACTAATTCTCCCTCCCCCTCCCAGTGGCTCTTCACAGTTACCTTTCTACTTTCTGCTTCATGATTTTGATTCCTTAGATACTTCATATGAGTAGAATCATACGGTATTTTGTCCTTTTGTGACTGGCTTATTTCACTGAGCGTAATGACCTTGAAGTTTATCCATGTTTTAGCATGTGACAGGATTTCATTTTATTTTAAGGCTGTGTAATATTCCATTATATGTATATACTACATTTTATTTTTTCTTTTGTATGTTGATAGATATTTGGGTAGCTTTTACAGCTTGGCTCTTATGAGTGATGCTGCAATGAATAGGAGTTTCACACATCTGTTTGAGATCCTGCTTTGATCTTTTGGATATACACCCAGAAGGAAAATTGCCAGCTCATATGGCAATTCTATTTTTAATGTTTTGAGGAACCTTTATACCATTTTCCATAATTGCTGCACCATTATGTTCCCACCAACAATGCACAAGATTCCAATTTCTCTACATGCTTGTCAATACTCATTTCCTATTCTTTTGATAGTGGCTATCCTAATGGATTTGAGATGCTATTTCATTGTGGTTTTGGTTTGCATTTCTCTTATGATTAGTGATGTTGAGCAGCATTTCATATTCTTGTTGGCCATTTGTATATCTTCTTTGGAGAATTGTCTATTCACGTCATTTGTCCATTTTTTAAAATCAGATTATCTGGTTTTGGTTGTTTGGTGGAAGTTTCATATATATTTTGGATGAATAAGGGTATTTTAGATGTTTTAAGCACAAAAAGGTTTGTTGCAGTGTATTAAATGGTTTTAAAAGTCGTTGGTTAAGCTTAAGAAATACATTTTAGGTTGAGCTTTCAAAAGGACTTCAGTAAAGAAGAGAGTCACAATGGGAGGTAATGCTCTTCTTTGATTAAGAAAATTAGAAACCTGCCATTCCGAATGCCAGCTCAAGAGTCATGCTGTGCCATATTACCAAAATAAGGAAGATCAGAAGACTTAAAATCAAAAAGCCATTCTCAGAAAATCCCCGTGATCAGGGAGCCACTGTTACAACTGCAGCTTCCAGAAACACCTGCAAAAAGTCACTAGGAAAATGGATACCCTACACAATTCTTATTAATAGTCATGGATCAAGTGACCACACATTAATATCTTTGTTAATGCTGCCACAGAAAACCAGACACCCTGTGATGGTCTTTGCTAGCAGAAACAAAAGAAAGAGTATAAATGGCCCCCGTGTCACATTAACAATGCAAATGTCCTGGCAGTGTATCTGACTGGCAGAACCAAAGTTATATACAGAGCTGTAGCTGCGAGAGTTTCTGGAAAATGCAGAATTCTGGCTTCTGCATTATATGAAAACACTCTAGAAATATATTAAAATGGCTATTCGGCTCCAATTCATCGTGTCTATCTCCAGTTAAAGTAAGGGATTTTGCTTCTTTTGTTTTCCTCTTGCTATTTTGGTAAGAGTGAGAGAGAAGATATGTTAGAAGCCTTCATTTATTAAGATCATTCTGGTCTGATTTTCCTAAAGTTCAAATCTGATTATGTCATTCTTATGCTTAGAACATGAGGACATGTTAGTACAAAATATGAGTTATTTATTATAATTATGTTTATTTGACACTTCAAAAAGATGTACCCACTTGCTGGCTTGCTTATTGTCTCTCTGGCGATGAAGGAAGGTTGACTTTTGTGACCCTATTCTAAATGAGTTTAGCATTTCTGTATGCCAACTGCAGGCAACTATACTTTCATTCATGCGTCGTGATAAAGTTAATCCAGGTTGCAGGTGTTATTCTGAGTATAGGATGGGAATATACTGATAGAAGTGAGAATTATTTGTAGTATAAAAGAAGGAAGGAATTAAAGTTAGTAGGAACTGGCTCCTAAGAATATTGAACTGTCCAATAAAGTAAAAGCTGTTCTATACATGAATGAAGAGATAGGATAGCCTGACTATTAATTGTCCATAAATCAAATATACAAACCAGTTTTGGTTTGTATATAATATGTAGACATTTGTTAGAAAAATAGTCTTTTTCAAAAGGAGATACAATGGAATTTATGCATTTCTTATAAATCAAAATGTTAGTTATACATTAGTAGAAATGTCATTCCATCTTAATCCTAAAATTCCCACTCTCTTTTGTCGCAGGCAATTTACAGTCAAACTTAGATAGAAATATTGATGGAGTAAGCTTAGCAACCAAGTTTTCACTTCCAATAAAATGGAAATTTCTAAAAAATTATAATCCTTGAATAGAACTGTTATAGAGAATTTCTTTTAAAATAGCTCATGGCAAGACTATTGAGGTTATTATATTTTGATTATAAATCTGATTTAGGATGCTATTACAGATTAACATCTAAGAGAAAAGTTTAAGAGGGATTTTAATGTATTCCAGTACGTCCTTAGGAATCATAAAAATACATCACATGAAAAGTATATCACGATTTTCTTCTTGTGGAACTATGGGATTTTAATCAACCCCCAATTATCAGTGAAGGTTATTCATTAATTTATTCAAATATATTAATGCCTACTGTGTGCCAGACATACAGCTAGAAATTCGTAAAAAAAGAATAGACAAAAAATCTTTCCACTGATACTTATGTTTTAGTGGATATGGATAGACAATGAACAAAATGAATAAGCATAAAATAATCAGATATTAACAAATGCTATGGAGAAAAATGAAGCAATGAATAAGGAGATGAAAAAGTCTCATGAAGTTCAACTAGGCAAAGACCCAAAGTTGGTGAAATATAACATTGTTTATAGGAAGAGTATTCAAGTCAAAACCAGGAACATGTGCAAAATCTTTAGGTCAAAGCTTCCCCAGAGTGTTTGAGGAATAGTAAAGAAGGTCAGAGTGCTTGGAGGAAATAATGGGGAGATGTGATTGGAGAGGAAAGGGAAAGTAAAATCAGATAGAGCCTTGTAGTCTATCATAAGGATCTGGTTATTCTTTTAAGTCATTGGATGGTTTAAAGAAAAAAAAAGTAACATGACCTGGGAGATTATAAGGGAGAAGGGTGGGGGCAGAGGGACAAATTCAGAGGCCACTATAACAACTCTAGTGAGAAATTGTTATGGCTTGGATCATGGTGCCAGAACATGGAGGTGAAAAGAGGTAAAAGAACGGTAAGAGCCATATTTTAAAATATTCAATAGGCGGTGAGAATGAATGCACATGGTTTTAGCTAGAGACATGGGTATTTCATCTATAGTAAAGGGAGAGAAGACAGTATATAGTTAGGTGATGTGGGGATTTACAGATATTCTATGATATTTTTCCTCAGTAAAATGGTAGTAGACTCACCAACTGTGAGTGAAGAAAGTGAACATGTCAGGGAAATACAGTATGACTGCCACGCAACTCTGTAGATCGTGTACTTGACATTGATAGTGATGTGTTTAAAGTGTAAACAGTCAGCGTAATTGTGTGTAATTCTCTGGCCATATTTAGTTACTTATGTATAGGATCAGAGGAGGCAGAGAGTTGGATTTAACTAGGGTTAGGGTTTTGCTAAAGTGATAAGAAAAGAGTGACAAGAGAGTTAAAATATATATGGAAGGGAATAATTTTATTGATGGGGTATGGAGTCAAAACTGGGGTAGAAAATAATGATGATACAAGCATGGTAAGGTATGGTAAAATGGTAGTCAGATCTATAGATTATAGGTTCTCGTGGATGTGAAAGTGTTGATGGAGTTGCAGTATCAAAGGGAGTGAGCTAAAGATAAAAAGTAACTATTAGTGTTATGCATGAAATTGATGTTAGGAAGGAGTTGTATTTGTTTATAATGACAAGATCCAGAACATGAGCTTGGAAGTGAAAGGCTAATAAAGGGTAGAGGAAAAGTTCATAGGAGGAGGATCTGAGAGGAGCCTAGAGAATGGGTAATAGAAGGATCATATTTATAGATAATGAAATGACTGAGAAATGTAAAAAAGTAGTGTTGAAAGAAATGGCAGTAAAGAGTAACTTAAATCTTCAAAGAATAGAAGTCACCTATGTGCCCAATGACTGCAATTTTTCACTTGCCTGTGATTCAAAGATAAATGAGTTCAGGGATGAAAGTAGGAAAATGGCCTGGAAGAATAAAGCAGAGAAAAGAGGACACCAAAAATGGCCCTGGGAGTGTGAGGGGGGAAAAAGGCATTACTACTGAATACGCTGCTAGGCAAGCAGTCACTCCACTTAATTTTGTGAAGATAGACATACCTATGGGGATTGGCCACCTGTACACTAATGACTTTGTTGAAGGTAATTCTGTACAATTTTTCCTCTGGTTGTGTGGTTAAATGGGCGGGCAGGATTGTTTACTGGTGAAGTTTTAACATTCAGAAGAGTTCTAATTCACCTCCTTCAAATTAGCTCTATAAATAAGTTCTGAACCACCTGGTTATTATCTGAAATTAAACATGTGGAGAATGATATTAAAGGTTCCGCCTTTAGAAATGGCTTTCCTTATGGTTGTGCTAAGACTATAATATAATTTAGAGAGTTTTGCTACCATCAGCAACTTTGTGTGTTGGAAACCAGTTATTTTAAATTACAAATTTTCTCACTTAGCCATTGAATGGTCCTAGAGATAAGAAAGCTTGCATTGCTACCGTATTTCTTCCAAGCTGTCTTTGGAGATGGGATTATTGTGCTCTTGGGAGAAGTTTAGATTTCAGCTCTGCTAATTACCAGGAAAGGGAATATTATATATGAGCAATCAATTTTCACAGAAGGTATACATAAGGTAAAGGAAATTTGAGGTCATAAGAAGGTCTGTTTACAAGTGCTTTATAATTTTTATACCCTTTTAAAATCTTACAGTTGTAGTAAGATCACTTTGCTATGCTCAGAGTAAGTTACCCTAACCATCTTTTTCTTACAGTTATTTTTATGTGGCAGGAGTAGAAAAATACTCTTTTTGAGGGTTAACATAGCAAAAATAAGAAGAATTCACCTTATCAAAAAACAGGTGGTTGAAACTCCTCAATTATATTGCCTGTGTGTGTGTGTTTTTTTTTTTTTTTTTTTTTTGCGGTACGCGGACCTCTCACTGTTGTGGCCTCTCCCGTTGTGGAGCACGGGCTCTGGACGCGCAGGCTCAGCGGCCATGGCTCACGGGCCCAGCCGCTCTGCGGCATGTGGGATCTTCCCGGACCGGGGCACGAACCCGTGTCCCTTGCATCGGCAGGCGGACTCTCAACCACTGCGCCACCAGGGAAGCCCACAGGGAAGCCCACCTGTGTGTTTTTTTATTTTGTTTTTCCACAAGAGAAGTCTCTTAGTATTTTCATCACCTTAGTGACTATAATATTTTTTAAAAGACTTGTTATTTCATAATCAAAAAGGATGCTAAAATTTTTTGAAGGTTTAGAATTCAAATTTCTAGAGCTACTTTAAAATTGCCTTTAAAGCCCCATATATTCATTCTTATGAGTAAGTATATTTTCAAGTATACCTCTTCAAGTACATGCTAAAATATACCTACCAACCTTGAGAATAAACACTACAAATATATGCAACTTCTTATCAAAAGCAGCAATTTAGTGTCATGCAGACTTATTTAGAGCTAAAAATAAGAGGAGTAAAATGCACAGGCTCTGTAGCAGTTCAGACTCTGGGCTGTTCAGTTACTTGGTGGCCGCTGATCATTAGATTAAATATATCCTAGCACATCACAGAGGGTGAAAAAGTTCCTCTAGAGACAAAGGTGCTTTAGAGCAATTTCACTTCTTATTATGTTTCCTGTAGGATTTTGTTTGTGTCTGATTTAAAATAGGATGAAATCTGCTAGAGAAAAAAATCAAAAGGTTAACATTGTCTTATTATCTAGTATGAAATGGGCCTGGGCTCAGGCTGATGTGATGAAAACTATTTATAGAAATTCTTTCTCTCTCTTATTTGAAAGGGGGGGATTGTCACTGGATAGATAATATGAGATGTATTAATTTAGCTTGTGTACCATAACATAACATCAGCTGCTATCTATAACACAAATGTTTACTTTATTGTTATATGCCTAAAGAACATTCTGGTGTTCATTCTTGGATTGTGACCTTTGTAAATTCTTTAAGTGAAATGTTAGGGCCTGCAACAAATATTGTCCAAGTTTAACCGAATTATGAATGATAAAGATGTTTCTTGTCCTCATTTCATCCTTAGCCTTAGAAATGAGTAAACTTGTAAAAGCATTTTTCACACACAATGAAACTAATTCAGGTTGTGTCCTTGTTGACTTAGTTTTACACATTGTACATTTGAAAAACATATATTCTGACCTTTTTTATGCCAATTAATTTATGTGACAAAGTTAAGAATTAGTATATGCTTATATGTGCTGTTAATGTTTGTTTTTGAATGGAAAGGGGTCTTATTACTCTGGAAAACTGTTTAAAAGCTAGAAAAATAGACAAAATTTGTGGTACTCAATAATATGCAACTTAATTCTTGTTTTCCATTTTCCCTTTAACAAGTAGTCAGTGGAAAAGTATTTTTCTCTTGCTGTTGAAAACAATCTCAGTCTTTGACTTCAAAGTTTTAAAAATAACTTTTAGATAGTAAAATGTTCTGTGGTCATATTAAAGTAACAGAATCTTAATTAAGAAATTAGAATGGCCAATCCTTTATGCTAATCAAATTGCTTGCAATAGCCAGTTTTTCACTGCATTAAAAATGTCTTCAAAATGTCAGTGGCTGGCAGGGATAGTGTTTATTTCTTACTCTGAGGTCTGTGGAGTATAATTCTTCTGAACTCCCCTGGGTTCAGCTGGTCTAAGCTGTATATTAGGCTTCAGTTCAGTTCACATCTTTCTCACCTGTCTTCATCATTCTTCAACCAGTTACTACCCAGGGCATTTTCTTCTCATGGTAAACAGAAGTGCAAGAGATCAAAACCAATCCTGAAAGCACATTATTTAAAACCTCTGTTCCAGTCATACTAACATTCCATCAGCCACAGAAACTCACATGGCCAAGTTCAACATCAGCAAGGTGAGAAATTACACTCTTCTTACAATGAGGTAGGTAATGAAACAGTGGCAGAGAGGGAACAAAGAAATGTTGGAAAACAACGTAATCTACCACAATGTCAAATGTGATTTAACAGCAGTTCCTCTCCCATCCTCCAGCCTGGGCCACAGTAATCTATCAATTTGCAGTGGGTATGGTCGTTCTATTCTAATCTTCCTCCCACTCAACCCCACCCCTCTCTAATAACCAAACTAATTCATTTGTAGCTAGAGAGTAGAGATGTGATGAGAAGGGAGACAGTTAAGGGAAGAGATCAGTTACATTTCCTACATGAATGGTTATTGGCTTCTTGCTGTGTGTGCCTGGCTGATGTTTAAATGGAGGTACTTTATTGTGGGATCTGTCCTTGGTACTAAACATTCTCCTGATGGTACTCTCCAGGTGAAACTTTCACAACATAAGCAATACTTTCAGTTGATGGCTTCACTGTTCATTCCTGTTTCTTGTGTGTGTATGGGTGTGTGTGTGTAGCTCACTCCTCATAGTTTCTAGAATCCTGGCACACTTTTTAGGTATTTCTCTCCGGTAGGACTTAAAAGAGCTCTAGGTTCACTCTCCCATGTGGCTTATATTTGTTCCAAGGAAGCACTCATGCATATTTTGACATATTGGTTAAAAGTGTTCAATTATTCCCTAGAAGCACTCAGTTACCTGTTGCTCCCCTGCCCAAGCAGCTCTCTAACCAACCTCTCTCACCCGCTTTTTATTCTTTCCACACTGCAGAGGACATGCTCCAGACTTTCGGTAAAAAGTCTTAGAAAATTTGCCTGTCTGGAATTGTTTTGAAAGAAGTAGTCTCCCTCTCCCACCCTTTTCCAAAAGATGTGGGAGGGTAATGGGAATCATGGAGGGCAGCAATTTTCTTTCAAAAAGCCTATTGACAGCTCACTTCTTTTTTATTTTATAGTACATTTTTTATTGACATGTAGTTGACACACAATATTATGTTAGTTTCAGGTGTACTACATAATGATTTGACATTTGCATACAGTATGAAATGATCACCACGGTAAGTCTAGTAACCATCTGACCCATATAAAGTTATTACAATATTATTGACCATATTCCTTATGCTGTATATTACATCCTCATGGCATTAATTATATAACTAGAGATTTTTCATCTCTTAATTGCCTGAACCTATTTCATCTATCCCCTACCTCCCTCCCTTCTGGAAACCACCCATTGTCCTCTGTATCTATGAGTCTGTTTTCATTGTATTTTGTATGGTTGGTTGGTTTTTTAGATTGCACATATAAGTGAGATCATGGGGCATTTGTCTTTCTCTGTCTGACTTATTCCACTTTGCATATTTGCTGTAGATCCACTCATGTTGTTGCTAATGGTAATATTTCATTTGTGAAAGCTGAATAATATTCCACTATGTATTATATATATTATGTCTTCTTTATGCATTCATCTATCAACAAACACTTAGGTTGCTTCCCTATCTTGGCTATTGTAAATAATGCTGCATTGGACATAGGGGTGCATATATCTTTTCAAATTAGTGGTTTTGCTTTGAGTAAATATACAGAAGTAAAATTATGGGATCAAATGACAGTAGTTATATTTTTAATTTTCTGAGAAACCTCCATACTGTTTCCCATAATGGCTGCACCAATTTACAATCCTACCAACAGTGCACAAGTGTTTTTTTCTCCACAGCCTTGCTAACTCTTGTTATTTGTTGTCTTTTTGATCATAGCTATTCTGACAGTTGTGAGGTGATTTGCACTTCCTTGATGATTAGTGACGTTAAGCATTTTTTCATGTGCCTACTGGCCATTTGTATGTCTTCTTTGGAAAAATGTCTATTCAGGTCCTTAGCTTTTTATTTTTGTTGGTACGCGGGCCTCTCACTGTTGTGGCCTCCATACCCGCTTTGTTGAGAGTTTTAACATAAACAGTTGCTGAATTTGTCAAAAGCTTTTTCTGCATCTGTTGAGATGATCATATGATTTTATTCTTTAATTTAGTAATGTGGTTTATCACGTTAACTGATTTGCAGATATTGAAACATCCTTGCGTGCCTGGGATAAATCCCACTTGATCATGGTGTATGATCATTATACTGTTGAATACAGTTTTCTAATATTTTAGTGAGGATTTGCATCTATGTTCTCAGTGATATTGACCTGTAAGTTTCTTTTTTTGTTTTGTCTTTGTCTGGTTTTTGGTATCAGGGTGACATTGACCTCATAATTTGAGTTCAGAAGTGTTCCATCTTCTTCAACTTGTTGTAATAGTTTGAGAAGGATAGGTGTTAAATCTTCTTTAAATGTTTGGAAGAATTGACTTGAGAAGCCATCTGCTCCTAGACTTTTGTTTGTTGACAGTTTTTTTTTTTAATTACCGATTCAGTTTCATTACTTGTAATTGGTCTGTTCATATTTTATATTTCTTCCTGATTCAGTCTTGGTCATCCAATTTTTTGGGCATATAATTGTTGGTAGTAATCGCTTATCCTTTGTATTTCTGTGGTGTCAGTTGTAACTTCTCTTCCATTTCTGATTTTACATTTGGGCTCCTCTTTTATTTCTTGATGAATCTGGCTAAAGGTTTGTCAATTTTGTTTATCTTTTCAAAGAATCAGCTCTTACTTTTATTGATCTTTTCATTTTTGTCTCTTATTTTCTACTTACTTTGGATTTTCTTTTTCTAGTTAGAGTATAAGTTATGTATTGGAGATTTTTCTTATTTCCTGAGGTAGTCTTGTATCACTATAAACTATCCTCTTAGAATATATATCTGCATCTGTGATATATCTGCATCTATTTATGCTTGTTTCTCCACTCTACATTTTTTTTAAATTTTATTATTTATTTAATTTATTTTGGGCTGCATCGGGTCTTAGTTGTGGCACACAGGATCTTCACTGAGGAGGTATGCGGGATCTTTTTTTTTTCTTTTTTGCGGTACGTGGGCCTCTCACTGTCATGGCCTCTCCCGTTGCGGAGCGCAGGCTCAGTGGCCAGGGCTCACGGGCCCAGCCGCTCTGCGGCATGTGGGATCTTCCCGGACCGGGGCACGAACCTGTGTCCCCTGCATCAGCAGGTAGACTGTCAACCACTGCACCACCAGGGAAGCCCCATGGGATCTTTTGTTGCAGCATGCGGGCTCTTCATTGTGGTGTGCGGGCTTCTCCCTAGTTGTGGCATGCGGGTTTTCTCTCTCTAGTTGTGGCATGTAGGCTCCAGAGCGTGTGGGCTCTGTAGTTTGTGGCACGTGGGCTGTAGTTGTGGTGCGTGGGCTTAGTTGCCCTGCGGCATGTGGGATCTTAGTTCCCTGACCAGGGATGGAACCCACATCCCTTGCATAAAAAGGTGGATTCTTTACCACTGGACCACCAGGGAAGTCATTCCACCCAACATTGTTAAATCCTAGACTTTATGGTTTTCATCCAACAATGCAATAACATGAATGTGTTTGCAAAACCTAACAATGGCTCTACGTTCCCTATACTATGTTACTGTTGATGCTTAAGAGACTTAAAGATCCTGTGAAAACTTACAAATGCTTTCAGAAATTTAAGCAGTACCATTTCTACTATAACTTTTTGGTTCAATATTTATTTTGTTTCTAATCTCCTCTTAAATATGCTAAGTTTTTAGTAGGTAAATGGCTAAAAGGCATAATTTTTTCAGAAAAGAATGCATCCATACATTTGTTCTCTACACCTGTGTCTCTATTTCTGCTTTGCAAATAAGATCATCTATACCATTTTTCTATATTCCACATATATGCGTTAATACATGATATTTGTTTTTCTCTTTCTGACTTACTTCACTCCGTATGATGTATGGATACCAAGGGGGAAAGTGGGGTGGGTAGGATGAATTGGTAGATTGGGATTGACATATATACACTACTGATACTGGGTATAAAGTAGATAACTAATGACAAACTACTCAATGCTCTGTGGTAACCTATATGGGAAGGAAATCCAAAAAAAAGAGAGGATATACGTATAGCTAATTCACTTTGCTGTACAGTAGACACTAACACAACATTGTAAAGCAACTATACTCCAATAAAAATTAATTTAAAAAATTAAAAATTGCAATTAATGCTCCTGTAAAAAAAAATAGAGAATGCAGAAATTATTAAATAGTAAAATGTTTAATCTCACAATTTAAAAAATACAGATTGAGATAAAAGATTTTTTGTCAGATAACATTTAAAATATATATATATTTTTTATAAGGGTAGTAAAAGATGGTCACATACTGTTGAGACAAACTTTTAAGCAGTCGCTTCTTCTGGCAGAACTTAAATCACAGTACCTTGCATTTTAACTACTTTAAAATTAGCCCTGATGCTTTACCTTCTTATTTGCATGCCTAATAGATAAAGCACTGTGGTTTCAGTCTAATGGTTTTAACAGTATTTTTACCTCACTGTGAAACTTTGGCCTCCATCAAGCATCAAAAATTTTATTAAGGCTAACCCAACTATTCTATATATCTACATGTGCTTAAAAAAAAAAAAAGACAAAACAACAACCAATGAACAAACCAACCAACAATAACAACAGCAGAAAACTACATTTTCATTTGTAGTGTTTCCATTAATTATATAAGACCCTAAGTAATTGACCCAGAAATGGGTTTACAATTACTCAGAGTAAGTTCACAACTTGTGTATGGAAGGGTTAGAAATGAGGTAAAATTGAGTAAGATAGAATTGTGGTATGTTACCTGAAAAAGATGTGTGCCAAGTCAAAAAGAACTGATTTGACTGTTAGTAATGTAGGAGTCCACTCTTCTTTCTGGCTTCTTTTAATTTTGTCCTCAGATTTAGCTGGTCTTTTAGCCTCCCATTGATGCTACAAGATTTTTCTAATAAACCCCTTTTTCTTATGGCAGCCAGAGTCAGCTGTGTACTTCCATAGAGGTATTGTGTGAGATTTGCAGATGGTGAAACTGAAACTCAGGAAATCACGTGATCTTACAGAGTCATACAGTTAGTAAGGGGAAAGTTTAAAAACTGGGATTCTACTCTCAAATGACTTTCTACTTTTGATAAAGATTTAATCCTCAGCCATACAATAGAGTTGAACTCTGAAGTACTTTCTACTTCTAAGAATATATGATTTTCTCAGTGTATATTTCCTTAATAGAAAAGTTAAACTGAATTTAAACAAGTGTATTATGACTATGTAATAATCTTCAATCTATCAAGTACTTATTTTAGAATCTATGATCAGCCCAACCTATTCTTAATATACCTCTATATATCTCTATCTATATCTATATTTATATCTATATCTATGTATAATACCTGCTCATTTTTCTGTAAAACATACTTTAGGTGCATTATTTTAAAACTGTTTTTTCTGTTTGATTTTGTTCCATTCCTACATAATCAAAACTTCATTTTCATACTTTGCAAAGTAGCTCATGTGTTATGTAATTCCATTTCAGAACATTATTCACCATCATGTGATATAATCTATGGAGTGATTTTATGAGGACAGCTCTCTGCTTGAATCTACTTGGTTGCCTTGTAATGAAAAATACTGCTATCTTTCCTCTTGAATTTCACAGGTCACATCTTCTCTCTGCACAATAATTCCTGGGCATATTAAAAAGAAACACACACACATACAAAGTAGCATAGCTTAGGCTGCTTTGAATTCATGATTTAATTGAAGATGCTGTGCTCTAAGAAATGTATTTGTATACATTGTTATTAAGATTTGAGTTTTGGAATAATTTGCCAAGTCACTCAGACAGGATCCTATTATTGATTTTGCAAATGGTTCTGATAAAAAAATGTTGGATTTATAAAAAATGTTTTCTTGGTGGGGTTCTATGTACGTTCTTATGTATAAAAAGAACACACAATTTCAAGAGAAGCAAGTCATTTGAGGTAAAGTGATTTTTTTCTCTGAGTAGGAAATTACAAAGTTCAGAAAACAACATATTTTGTCAGAGCCCTTGAAAATGATGGTTGGCTTCAAAAATGTTGAAATGGTTGTGTACATTGACCTAAAATTGCAGTGGAATTAAAGGAAAAGATTTCACATCCTAATGTGGTGAATTAATAAGTAGGAGAGGTGGGGGACTTCCCTGGTGGCGCAGTGGTTAAGAATCCACCTGCCAGTGCACAGGGGACACAGGTTTGATCCATGGTCTGGGAAGATCCCACATGCCGTGGAACAACTAAGCCCACGTGGAACAACTAAGCCCACGTGCCACAACTACTGAGCCTGTGCTCTAGCAGTTGCGAGCCACAACTACTGAGCCCACGGGTCATAACTACTGAAGCCCATGTGCCTAGAGAGCCCATGCTCCACAGCAAGAGAAGCCACCACAATGAGAAGCCTATGCACCCCAATGAAGGGTAGCCCCTGCTCACTGCAACTAGGCAAAGCCCACGTGCAACAACAAAGACCCAATGCAGCCAAAAAAAAAAATAGAAAAGAAAAAAATCATATCTGTACATAGAAACTACTCTAACTAAAACTTAAAAAAAAAGTAGAAGAGGTGTTTAGACTATAAAATGTATTATTTTGCTTAAGATTGAATTTACCGGCACCATCATCCCACCATTGGTGAAGGATTTACTTTTCTGCATAGGAATCATGATACCAAATTATTACATCTAATGTGTTATGTAAAATATCCTCGTGGTTGAATATTCATAATTCATTTTATATATTTCTGGAAGTAGAGATCACAGTGCAAAGACAACTGAATTCTATCCATTGACAGTCTAATGACTGAAACATGCACATACATATGCACACACATACATGCATGCACAAACCAGCCTCAGAATTCAAATAGAGAAAAAGCCATATAAGATTTCATTGTATTTTTTTAAAAAAATCACAGGAAACAAATAAAGCAGGCAATTGTGTAGAACGATGTATGTGTATGTGTGTATATATGTATATATATATATACATAATTATATGTACATGTATATAGTCATGGTAGGATAACATAAATACTTGAGATAAATAAGCAGGTCTGTCAAATATCAGAAATAAAGCATGACTGAGGAACCAAAAGAGGGACTGAATGAAGAATGAGCATTAAACAGACATTACCAGATATCCAGTGCTAAAATACCATATCTTAAATGATGTGTTAAGTTTTCATAATTAGAGTGTTTGGTAGTTGCAGATTAGGGTTGCTATGGGAGCTAGAGTAATATAGATTGAACCTTGTTCTTACACTACTGACTAACCATGTCATCCTCGAAAAGTAACTTAACTTGTATGAACCTCAGCTTCCTCATCTGGAAAATGAGACAGTATAAGTGGATAATGTCTTAAATTCCTTTAATACTAAATTGCAATAATTATTCTGTAGCTAGGTTGTGTACTGTCTTTGTTTATTTTCTATCTCTAGAATGAAATTTTTCTCATTTTCATTGTTGAAATCGTACTGATTCTTAAGTAGCTATGTGCTTAAGCATGTTCATTACAAAGGTATATATTTTAAGGAATAACTGAAAAGAAATTAAATAACAATTTGAAAAACATAGCTAAATTTTGGTTAATCAACTCTGGAATATTATGCAGTCATTAAACTGAAAATTGTAAGTAAAAATTTTTAAAACTTTATGGCTATTAATAAGTAGAAGAAAAAATTGAATGTATTATATATCCCAATTGCAACTGTACAAATAGTGTGAATGCATAAACAGAGATTAGAAGGAAAAGGAACCAAATACTTAATTTTCTGAAGTATTAGGATTATAGGTGATTTTTACATTTCCTTTGATATTCATTAATATGATTCAATATTACTTATGTAATAACACGGGTGATGATAATTTTAAGATATTATCCATATTTTAAGACCTAGCTTAAATGCCTCCTCCTGAATAAAAATGAATTTCCTCTCAAATATTTCTATGCACACTCTATTTTATAGCATTTATTAATTTAAACTTTATTACATTTTTATATCAATATTCCTTAATAGATTATAAACTTTGAGGGAAAGAACATATTGTCAACTTCTATATTTCTGCATAATACATAACTCTATGCCTTATCGACATTATGTGCTCAGTAAATTTATTCAGTTCAGTTAGCTTGGCCGTACATCATAGAAAAAAGCAGAGTTAAAATTAATTAATCTACTCAATATGTATTTATTGAGACTCTAGTTCTACTTGAGGAGCTGGGGATACCACAGTAAAAATATAAATAAAGTTTATATAAAACTGTATAACACAACCTCTCACCGTGTTACATCTAACATTGGGAAGGCTTTGTGCCTGTAGAAGGATAAAGAACAGAGAGGTAGTACATAAGGTTTGAAGAGACAGGCAAGGGAGCATACAAAGCCTTTGAAGTACTTGGTAAGCAGTCTGGGGTTTTATTCCAAATAACATGGGAGGGCACTGGAGGAATAACATTTTTATTCTAAATAACATGGGAGGGCACTGTTTTATTCTAAATAGCAGGGAGGTGACATGAACTTACTGAAATTTTTAAAAAAGTTAATTTGTTTGCTACTTTGAGCTATGCTTAAAGAGGACAGGATTGGAAAATGGAAGACCAGTTAAGGTCACGAGCGGTTTTAATTGAAGATGGTGGCATAAATTTTGGTGGAAAGTATATCAGATGGTAGGATAAGTCAGGTCTCTTCCAATTTTAGGTTGTATACATTGCTAATCTTGGTCACTCAGAACCTTCATATCCAGTTAAGGTCCTAAACTAGCCTGGCTGCTGTGTCTGTTTGTTAAATTAATCTTGACAGTTGCTAGATTTCTGCTAAATCCTTATGTAAAAGAAATCTTAGTATGTCCAGAATTGGCTTGTTTCTTCATGTTTTTCTTTTTTTTTTCCAGATAAGACATATATTTACCACTTTTAATTTTGTATTTACTAGTTCTTAGGGAAACCATATGTATAGTACATTAATTGTTTCAATTTGCAAAAGAGAAACTGAATCAAAGAATTTAATTCAAACAGCACGGAAAGGGAAGGCAGAAAGAAGTGAAATGAATAAATATCTATTTTTCATCTACAATAAGACAGTTGTAAGTTTACCATCTCATTTAATCCGCATAAAAGTCCTGTGAGGTAATAATTGTTTTCCTCAATTCACAGATGAAAAACAGTAGTTTAACTGATATTTTCAATAATGCTCAGCTATTAAATTTTATACTCAGCTTAGTTTAATTTTTAAGCTCTAGCCTGCCATCAGAGCTACTTATTACAAATTCATCACCAAATTTGGATTTATTTAAAAAAATTTTATACCTTAAGTTTCAATCTTTGCACCTTTTACAAACAAAATGCAGCTTCTTGGTTGAGAACTCAAGTAGTGATTCTTTGGTTTCCTGTGAATTTGTAGGATTCAAATATTTCAGTACCCAAGCCAAAACCATTCCAAATCACAGAGGGGGAACAGAAATGTAAACTGTTACTTATATTTTTATGCATGTTGTGTGGTTTGTGTGTATATGCCTATAGAGAGATATATTCAGTTACATTCTACATTAACTATTGAACTTTTAAACTGTAGGTTTTTTATATATATCTTTATTGGAGTATAATTGCTTTACAATGTTGTGTTAATTTCTGCTGTACAACAAAGTGAATCAGCTATATGTATACATATATCCCCATATCCCCTCCCTCTTGAGCCTCCCTCCCACCCTCCCTATCTCACCCCTCTAGGTCGTCACAAAGCATGGAGCTGATCTCCCTGTGCTATGCAGCAGCTTCCCACTAGCCATCCATTTTACATTTGGTAGTGTTATATGTCAATGCTACTCTCTCACTTCGTCCCAGCTTCCCCTCCCTCCCACCCCGTGTCCTCAAGTCTGTTCTCTACATCTGCGTCTTTACGTCTGCATCTTAAACTGTAGTTTAGTTGATGATTTTGTGTTTGTTTTGACTGTTGGCATATTGGGTCAACATAAATACAAAAATTGACATATGGAATAAATTGCTTCTCAGTTCTCCTATGTTTGAATCATTATAAATTATACATGATGGCTATTAGCAAAATTGTTAATAAAGTCTACAAACTTAGTGTACCTTTTTGGGCTTTCAGATTAGACATCCTCTTTGAATCTGTAAGGACTGAAAAACATGTAGGAGTTCATGCTCAGGTTTATTTATTCCAAAATGTATTTGAAAGTACACAGATTAGAGAAAATCCATTTGGTAAATGTACCTTAATTCTCCATTTCCCAGCCATATTGACTAATTTTTTCTCTCAGGCTTTTTGTCATTGACTGTTTCCTAAAAGTTAGGTACTGACAATATGCTGCTAATTTTCCAGTTTTCCAATTTGCACAGAATCAAATTAGAAGACCCATAAAAACTCTCCAAGGTATAACTAAAACTTTGGAATTCATGAAATGAAATTCTGATGTCTCAGTAAATCTAGTGTACATGCAGGCTTTCAATGACTTTTGAAGTGAGTCTAGGCATTGTTCTCATGATACAGTATTGTTAATAGGGCAATAGGGTTTCAAGACAAACAGATTAATGAATCAAATATCATCCTGTGTTTGTCCTCTATGTAGACATTTTATGTAGGAATAATACTATTCCCATTAAAATATTGTCAATTTATCAATACTTGAAATCAAACAAATCTTTCCTTCCTTAAAAGATTTAATGGCCCAGAAATATATAAAATCACAATTGTTCAATAATATGTGGCATTTTAATTCTGTTTTATGAGAAGGGTCTGATATATTTTATATATATATAAATATAAAAATATATAAAAATATAAAATATATATATATATATAAACTCTTAACCCCCAGTACTTCAGAATGAGACCTTATTTGGAAAGAATTGTTGCAGATGCAATTAAGTAAGATGCTGACATCCTGGAGCGGGGAGGACTCCTTATCCGTTACCACTGTTGCCCTTGTAAGAAGACAGCTATGTGCAGACACAGAGATACAGGGAGAACACCATGTGATAACAAATGTTATCCAACAGAGGTTGGAGTTATGCAGCTGTAAGCTAAAGATCGTGTATGATTGTCAGCAAACCATTAGACGCTTAGAAGAGGCAAAGAAGGATTTCCCTACAGGTTTCAGAAGGAGCAATGGCCCTGCTAACATCTTGATTTCAGACTTCTAGCTCCAGAACTGTGAAACAACAAATTTCTGTTGTTTTAAGTAACTTAGTTTTTGATACTTTGTTATAGCAGCCCTAGGACACTAATACAGCCCCTTCAACTACAACCTAGGAAACTTGTTTCTGTTTTTATTCTAATAGTGTGTTATTAAGTATAAATCCTAGAATAAAGTATAATTTATGAAAATTCTTTTAGAATTTAGTTTCAAATGGTTAAGGGATAATTCCCTTTCTAAAAGTGAAAATTTTAAAGCTGGAAATGATGAATCAGAGCAACAGTGTGAAATTTGAAATTAGCATTTTGGCTTCCGTGTATGTGTGTGCATGTGTGTGTATGTTCCATGAAATATGAAAGAGAAAAATATGAATTCAATGTATTGTTAGTACATCAAATTTCATTGCATAATGGAGATTGCTTGCCATAATTTTCATTTATCAAGTAAAACCCAGTGATTATGAAATCAATCATTTGGAAAACAGCATAAGCAGGAACAGGAAAATAAAGGAACCAACAATGAAAATCATTTAAAATTGTTCTCACTTAGAACTGCATGTGCTTTTCAAAACACTGCTCTTGTTTCTGAGAAACTAATTACAAAGTATATCAGAGTATATATATTTAACTGCATGTTCTCCTCCTCCTAGCAGAAAGTTGCTGCTAGGCACATCAGATAGTGGGGGAAAAAAAAAAATTACCTGCACCAATGGTATGGTTCCTTTATTAGAGCCAAAGATAATAACAAAATTACAGGATAGGTAATTTCTAATGAATGTGACCGCATGCAGGGTGCAAGTGGCCACACTATTTATACAATTATATATACACACACCACTGTTGTCTGTTTTCTCTGTTAAGCACATGGATCTTAACAAGAGAATGATGTACATCAATATTGCCATATTGCTTTAAAAAGCTTTGTGTCATAACTTTTGGTAATTAAAATAGTTTAGTGATAACATTGTTATGTTAATTAAAAATTATAGATCCTAATTTTCTCCCATCCCCTCAGAACTTATAACCAGAAAATTTCATATTGATAAACTGTGTAATCAAATATTAAGTTATTGATAGGAACAAATTACAAAAGAGAAGTGAATATTGTCATGTTACATTTAAAATTGTAGTCTTAATATTCTGGGTTGCATGCCAATATTTTGAACAGGTTTTACAAATAACTTTAAAAATAAAAGATAAATTTATTATTCATTCATTCAATGCCAAGCACTGAAGATGGATTTTATATTATCACACCTTTTTGATATATGAAGTTCAATGTTACTTTCCTTTTCAATGTTACTTTTTAAATTTATTTCAAAGGTGTAAATATGTATTGCTAAAATGTCATCTACCTTTCAGGCACATGCAATCACACCAGGCTTTTCTCTAAAATACCCGTAGACAGAAAAAACAATTTAAAAATTGCACATTACTGAAAACTAAGACCACCATTTAACCCTACATTTTATTGAAAATATCTCTCTACTCTTATGTCAGTGATGCCACATTGAAAGAACAACACAATAAGGCAAAAAACTACCAGGCTTCAGTTTATGTAATCTGGGTACCAGTCATGAAATGGATATAACCTGTTAAAAATGTGTCCTCTGTCCCTTAAAAGTTGGAAAATCCTAAGGTTAGTCATACTCTAAAAAGCCTTCCAATGATGATTGAAAGTAAGGGAATGTGTTTAGGGAATAGGAAAAACCAAGCAGAGTACAAGAATATTATAGGGATGATTAAAATTTTTCTAATAGTATTTGAACATCAGTGCTCTTTCTGGCACCTGTCTTGCACTACCAAGCTATTTTCTTTCCAATATTTTACACAAAACAATTCACAGTACAAACACGTGGTAGAGCAACATTGTATGAAATTACAAGTTAATAGAAGAAATATATTTAAAACTCAGAAAAATGTCTCTGCCTAGGAGAGAGAAAATTTATCTTATTTTTGGAACAAAATTGTCTATATTGAAGGTGTACAACATGATCATTTGATATATACACAGTGAAATGATTACTACAGTCAACATCTCAGAAAGTTACCATTTTGATTGTGAGCTGAATGCACCTGAAATCTACTCTCTTAGCATATATTGAGACCACTGGTAAAGACCATTCTATTCTCTACTTTTATGAGTTTCAATTTTTTTAATATATTCTAAATATAGGTGATATTATGCAGTATTTTTCTCCCTCTTCCTGGCTTATTTCACTTGCATAATGTCCTCTAGGTTTATGTGTGTTGTTGCAAATGGCAGGATTTCATGGCAGAATAATATTTTACTGTTTATATATGTATACATATATATCACATTTTCTTTAATATGTCACATTTTCTTTATCCATTCATTGGTCAATGGACACTTAGGTTGTTTCCATAATTTGGCTATTGACAGTAGACTGCAGTGAACATGGGAGTGCTAATATCTCTTCAAGATAATGATTTCATTTGCTTTGGATAAATACCAAGAAGTAGAATTGCTGGATCCTACGGTAACCCTATTTTTAACTTATTGAGGAACTTCCATACTGTTTTCCATAGTTGCTATACCAGTTTACATTCCTACCAAAGATGTACAAGTGTTTTGATTAATATAGCTTTGTAGTATATTTTGAAATCAGGTAGTGTGCTGTCTCCAACTTTGTGTGTGTTTTCTTAAGGTTGCTTTGGCTATTTGTGATCTTTTAAGATTCCACTAGAATTTTATAGCTGTTAATTCTATTTCTGTGAAAAATTCCATTTGAATTTTGATAGGGATTGCATCAAATCTGTATATTGCTTTGAGTAATATGGTCATTTTAACAATATTAATTAGTATAATCCATGAACACAGAATATCTTTCAATTTATTTGCATCTTCAATTTCTTTCATTAATATTTTATAGTTTTCAGTACACAGGTCTTTCACCTCCTTGGTTAAATTTATTTCTAGGTATTTTATTCTTTTTGAGGTAATTGTAAATGAGATTGTTTTCTTCAATTCTCTTTCTGATAGTTTATTATTAGCGTATAGAAATACATCCGATTTTCGTGTATTGATTTTGTAACCTGCAACTTTACTGAATATATTTATTGGTACTAAAAGTCTTTTGAGAGAGTCTTTAGGGTTTTCTATGCATAATATTATGTCATCTGCAAGTAGTGACAGTTTCACTTCTTCATTTCCAATTTGGATGCCTTTTATTTGTTTCTCTTGCCTATATGCTCTGGCTAGGACTTTCAATACTATGTTGAATAAAAGTTGTGAGAGTGGGCATCCTTGTCTTGTGCCTGATCTTAAAGGAAAAGCTTTCAGGTTTTCATCATTGAGTATGATGTTAGCTGTGGGCTTGTCATATATAGCCTTTCTTATGTTAAGGTACATTCCCTCTACACCCACTTTATTGACAGTTTTTCATCATAATGGATATCGAATTTTGTCAAATGCTTTTGTTTGCATCTACTGAGATGATATAATTTCTATCCTTCATTTTTTATTTTTTAATTTCTTTTTTAACATCTTTATTGGAGTATAATTGCTTTACAATGGTTTGTTAGTTTCTGCTGCATAACAAAGTGAATCAGCTATACATATATCCCCATATCTCCTCCCTCTTGCATCTCCCTCCCACGCTCCCTATCCCACCCCTCTAGGTTGTCACAAAGCTGGTCTCCCTGTGCTATGTGGCTGCTTCCCACTAGCTATCTATTTTATATATGGTAGTGTATATATGTCCATGCCACTCTCTCACTTCATCCCAGCTTACCCTTCCCCCTCCCCATGTCCTCAAGTTCAGCATCACTAATCATTAGAGAAATGCAAATCAAAACTACAATGAGGTGTCACCTCACACCGGTCAGAATGGCCATCATCAAAAAATCTACAAACAATAAATGCTGCGGAGGGTGTGGAGAAAAGGGAACCCTCTTGCACTGCCAGTGGAAATGTAAATTGATACAGCCACTGTGGAGAAGAGTATGGAGGTTCCTTAAAAAACTAAAAATAGAACTATCATATGACCTAGCAATCCCACTACTGGGCATATACCCTGAGAAAACCATAATTCAAAGAGTCATGTACCAAAATGATTATTGCAGCTCTATTTACAATAGCCAGGACATGAAAACAACCTAAGTATCCATCGATAGATGAATGGATAAAGAAGATGTGGCACATATATACAATGGAATATTACTCAGCTATAAAAAGAGATGAAATTGAGTTATTTATAGTGAGGTGGATGGACCTAGAGTCTGTCATACAGAGTGAGGTAAGTCAGAAAGAAAAACAAATACCATATGCTAACACATATATGTGGAATCTACACTTCATTTTTTAAATGTGGTGTATCACATCGGTTGATTTGTGGAAGTTGAATGATCCTTACATCCCTGAAATAAAACCCACTTGGTTATGATGTATAAACATTTTAATGTATTGTCAAATTCAGTTTGCTAATATTTTGTTGAAGTTTGTATCTATGTTCATCAAGGATATTGGTCTGTCATTTTCTTTACTTGTGGCTTCCTTATCTGGTTTTGGTATTGGGTTAATACTGGTCTTTTAAAATGAGTTTAGAAGTATTCCTCCTCTTATGTTTTTTCGAGGAGTTTGAGAAGCATTGCTGTTAATTTTTTGAATTCTTGGTAGAATTCACCGATGAAGTCATCTGGTCCTGAACTTTTGTTTGTTGGAGGTTTTTGATTACTGATTCAATCATCTTAATAGTAATTGGTCTGTTCAGATTTAGTATTTCTTCATGATTCAGTCTGAAGGTTGAATGTTACTATGACTCTTCCATTTATCAAGGTTGTCCAATCTGTTGGTGTACAGTTATTCATAGTAGTTTCTTATGATTCTCTGTATTTCTGTGATATCGGTTGTAACATTTTCACCTCTAATTTTGAGTTCTCTCTTTTTTCTTCATGAGTCTAACTAAAGGTTTGTCAAATTTGCTTATCTTTTCAAAGAACCAGCTCTTAATTTCACTGATTTTTTCTATTGCCTTTTTAGTCTCTGTTTTATTTATTTCTGCTCTAATCTTTGTTATTTCCTTTCATTAGTTTTGTGCTTCATTTGTCCTTTTTCTAGTTTCTTGAGGTATAAAGGTTTTTATTTTAACATTTTCTAGTTTCCTGAGGTAGGGATTTTTTGCTATGAACTTCCCTCTTAGAACAGCTTTTGCTGCATCCCATAAATTTTGCTATATGACATCTCCATTTTCATTTGTCTCACTGTGTATTTTTAAATTTTCTTTTGATTTCTTCTTTGATCTATTGATCATTAAATAGCATCTTGCTTAATCTCCACCTATTTATTACTTTTTAAGTTTTCCTCATGTAATTAATTTCTAGTTTCATACCATTGTGGTTGGAAATGATGCTTGATATGATTTCAGTCCTCTTAAATTTATTGACTGGTTTTGTGACCTAGCATATGATCTGTCTTGGAAAACCCTCCATGTGTATTGGAGAAGAATGTGTATTTTGTTGCTTTGGGATGGAATGTTCTATTAATATGTGATAAGTCCATCTGGTCTAATATATCAGGTCAATGTTTCCTTATTGATTTTCTGCCTGAATGAGCTATTCATTGATGTAAGTGGGGTATTGAAGTCCGCTACTATTATGGTATTGCTGTTTCTCCCTTTGGATCTGTTAATATTTGCTTTATATATTTAGGTGCTCCTATGTTGTGTGTATAAGTATTTACAAATGTTAAATCTTCTTGTTAGATTGACCTCTTTATCATTATGTAATGCCCTTCTTTGTCTCTTATTAAAGTCTTTGTTTCAAAGTCTATTTTGTACGATATAAGTAGAGCTAGTCTAGCTTTCTTTTCGATTTTCATTTACATGGAATATCTTTTTCCCATTCCTTCAATTTCAGTCCGTGTGTGTCCTTACATCTAAAGTGAATCTCTTGTAGGCAGCATATGGATGGGTCATGTTTTTTTTTTTTCTTTTTCCATCCATTCATCCACTCTATTTCTTTTGGTTGGAGAATTTTGTCCATTTTCATTTAAAGTAATCACTAATACGTATGTGCTTATTGCCATTTCGTTCATTGTTTTCTTGCTGTTTTTTGTAGTTCTTTTTTCCTTCATTCTTCTCTTGCTCTCTTCCTTTGTGGTTTGATGACTTTAGGAATATGCTTATATTACTTTCTCCTTATTTTGTGTTTACTATAGGTTTTCCTTTGTGATTACCATGAGGCTTACATATGACAACTTTTATATATAACAGTATATTTTAAGTCGATAACAACTTAAGTTTGATCCCATTTAAAGCCCAACATCATTATTACCCCCCATGTTTTATATTCTTGATGTCACATTTTACATATTTTTAATCTTGTGAGTACCTTAACCAATTATTTTTATAATAGTTATTTTCACAACTTTTGTCTTTTAACCTTCATACTAGCTTTATAAGTGGTTCATCCACTACCTACTGTATTTACCTTTGTGCACAGAAACTCTATATTTAACTTCTCCTCCTCCCACATTTTGTGTTATTGATGTCACAATTTATATATGATGTACCCATTTAACACATTATTATAGTTATAGTTATTTTAATATTTGTCTTTTAACTTTTACACCAGAGTTAAAAGTGATTTATGAAGCACCATTACAGTATTAGAGTATTCTGAATTTGTCCATATTCTTAGCTTTATAGTGAGTTTTATATTTTGATGTGTCTTCGTATTGTTAGTCTTCTTTCATTTTAACTTAAAGAAATCCTTTTAGCCATTTTTGTAAAGCAGGACTAGCAGTGATAAACTCCCAAAACGTTTTTTTTTTGGTCTGAGAAAATCTTCGTCTCTCTGTTTCTGAAGACAGTTTTTCTCGGTAAAGTATTCTTCATTGGCAGTTTTTTTCTTACTGTACTTTGAATATATCATTCCACTTTCTCCTAGTTTTACAGGTTTCTGCTGAGAATTCTGCTGATTGTCTTATGTAGCTTTCGTTGTATATGAGAATTTATTTTCTCTTACTGTTTTTATTTTTTATGTTTATTATTATTTTTTGCAGTACGCAGGCCTCTCACTGTTGTGGCCTCTCCCATTGCAGAGCACAGGCTCTGTATGCGCAGGCTGAGCGGCCATGGCTCACGGGCCCAGCCACTCTGCAGCATGTGGGATCTTCCTGGACCGGGGCGCAAACCCGTGTCCCCTCCATCGGCAGGTGGACTCTCAACCACTGTGCCACCAGGGAAGCCCTCTCTTACTGTTTTTAAATTTACTCTTTGTTTTTGATTTTAGACAGTTTTATTATAATGTGTCCTAGAGAAGATCTTTTTGAGTTGAAACACTGCAGACCTCTGAGCTTCATGAACTTGGTTATCTAAATTTCCCCCCCAGTTAATGAAATTCTCATTCATGACTTCTTTAAATAAGCTCTCTGACCCTTTTCTCCCACTCTTCTTCTGGAATTTCAATAAGACATAATTGTGTCTCTTAATGGTATCTCATAGTTCATATAGGCTTTTTTTCATTCTGTAGGTTGCCTTTTCATTTTATTGATGCTTTCCTTTGCTGTAAAGAAGATATATTTTTAGTTTTATGCAGTCCTACTTTAATTTTGCTTTTGTTGCCTTTGCTTTTTGTGCCAAATCCAGAAAAACTATTGCCAAGACTGACGTCAAGGAGCTTACTGCCTATGGGTTCTTCTAGGGGTTTTACAGTTTCAGGTCTTAAATTTAAGTCTTTAATACATGTTAATTTCTGTTATGGTATAAGATAAGTGTCTAGTTTCATTCTTTTGCATGTGGATATCCAGTTTTTCCAATATCATTTATTAGAAAAACTCTCCTTTCCCAGTTGTATATTCTTAGCTCCTTTCTTATTATATAAACATTTTTAAACCTGGTCCCCTTTAACCAAAGAAAAATTCTATTCTAAATATTAATGCCTAGTTACCTTAAAGAACTAGTATAGAAATCCCCAGGGTGTATATGAATGCAGTTTCACTCATAAAGGAAAATTATTTTACATTCTAAGATCTCATGATAATATTTTGTGATTCACAAGTCCTGTGGTGTATACTATGTACTTATTTTAATGCTTCAATTGTCTTTTATATGGTCTAGAAATCATAGTCTTCTAATATTCATTTTCTTTTATGTACTCCAAATAGTTATATGTTAAAGAGGAGTTTTCCATTTATCTGCACCCATTGGAAAAATCTCTTTTGCTCCATTTATTATAAAAGACCTTCTTATTGTCTTAAACATAGTGCTAAATATCAAGGGTAAGTGGGCCTTGGGAACCAATCTTGTCTGCACATTGCAATTAGGTTTCCTAGTCAGTCTGTTAGGATGATTTTCATGTAGCTGCGTGCCATTTTATGTGTCCCTCCATTTTAAATTATACTATAAATAAGTTGCTTCCAGTTATCTTTAAGCATTTACTGATGGAAAATACTGCAAGATTATTGGTAATTAAAAAAATTTACAGTAGTGATATGAAAATTGTTTTGTTTGATATCTCATAGGAATTTTATCGCTGACCTTTGCCTGAATAGTGTATTATCTTTAAAAGTCTTTCCAAGGGATTATGTTTGTGTATCCTGTTGCTTATCCAGGACCCAGGAAAGATGAGTACAGTTGTTTGTGATTTTTAGTGCTTCAAACTTGACCTGACAAGTACTTGCTTTACAATAGGAGATAACTGATCTACAGTATCAAAAATGTAGATCAAAAATGTAAAATATAAAAAATGCAAAAATGTAAAATACATATTTAAAATATAATCTAAATTTTACTTTGTAAAGATCTTTGTGTGAGAGGGATAAGATTATGCATGCTTTTTAATCTTTTTTATTTCTGTATCTTGAAAATTTTATATTACCATTAAAACTACATTTGATATTTATATATGGTCTACACTATATACTAAATGCAGCATGAAGTATGCTTAGTGATTCTAGATAATTTCTCCCTTCAAGTTGTGGGAAATATTCTTAAACTTAAGAGATTTTACATGAAAGGTTGCATGTATGAGATAGCTTAAGATCATAGGGTAAACCAGGACTGTTTAGACTAGCCACTAAAAATTGTCATTCTCTTGGTATTTAAATCCATATCGCTACATTGAAGTGTGATATTCAAAGTACAGAACAGACTCTGGCTGTAGGGCTGGTGCAGGATGTGAGAATAACCCTGCCCCCAATCTTCTATGGATTTTCCCTTTAGTTTTTACATCTGGGGATACCTAGCAGAGGGTCCTAAGAAACGTTCCACTTGCCTAGAATAGCTGAAATGGTCTCAGTATGCTCAGGACTGTAACTCTTTAGCCACTTGCATCATTATTTTAACTACCAATGCAGCTGTCCTGGTGCATGTGAAGTGAATATGGCCTCTGAGTCTGACTCTTGTAACTACTTGATGGGTAAGTCAGTGGTCCAAGATGTGACAAGGATTCTTTCTTCCACTGGAAAGGATAACAACTTCCTAGGATCCTCCACCGGCATGTGAAGGGAAGAGTTTAACAGAATACCCATGTTTCTTCATCTGTTCAAGACAGGAAACAGAGCTAGATACTCTGATGAATAAGACCACTTGCCCTTTCGGCATTTTAAACCTATAAAGGGGCAAACAATTCTAACTCATAGTGCACAGTTCTTCAGCAGAATTGTGCAGATACTCCAGTGCTCTAACCATGACAAGAGGTCTCTTGGGGCTTCTTGGGGGAAAGGCCATCTAAGCCTATTCTTAAAGTTGAGGTGGAATGAAGCAGGCAATGAAGTGAGGGTTAAATTCTGGGCAGGAGGTGGTAGTTAAAGCAAGTACAAAGTCATAGGGTTGAAAATAGCAATAGAATGGTATGGTCTGTGAACAAGGTATTCTGAAAGCAGGAGCATAGAATGAAACGGAAGGAGCATTATGTGAGTGTAACTAGAAAGATATATAGGGTGCGGACCATGAAAGACTTTAAAATAGTTTGGAGTTTTCCTCAAAAGAAATAAGCAGGGTTTGGAGGCAGGTAAGCAAGCAATCACATTTATATTTTAGGAAGATCACACTGGTTACAATGCCAAAGCCGGATTGGAGGGAGAAAAGCTGGAGGCACAGGGACATTTTAAGAGGCTGAAGGAGCAATCTAGGCAAGAGATATCCTAAGTGATAGAAAGGCCTTTATTGGGTAAAATTAGTCTTCCTCAAGGGATTTGAAAACAGAACTGATGAGCATTGTTATTCAGTAGGGGGTGAGGAAGAAGGAGCAGAGATGCCTTTCAAATTTCAGGCCCAGGTAACCACATGGAAGCTAAATATTGTCAGTATGAATCATAGCTCTTTCCAAGGCCAGGTATCAGAACACAAGCTTATTGGGACATTCAAAATATGCCATTGTATACGTGAGGACTATTGGCCAACCACTGTGTTTATCTCAATGCAAATGTGGTATCTCATGGAAATGATCAAACCCCTGTGTTCACTCCCTAAAGACTTTTGTATCTAGCTGTTGAAATAGTACTTTGAAAGATCAAGGTCAGGTTTGAATAGTAAAACCCACTTCTCCATATCCCAGCAGAGGGTTTGATGCACTGATAAGAGTGATTGAATATAAGTGAAAAATATATGTTTTTGTTGTTGTTGATTGTTGATTGTTGATTGTTGTTGATTTGTTGTTGATTGTTGTTGATTCTTTCAGATTTCTACATAGACAATTATATCATCTGTAAACAAAGACAGTTTGATTTCTTCCATCCTAATTTGTACACTTTTATTTCCTTTTCTTATTGCATTAGCTAAACTGGCAGTAAAATGTTGAAAAGGGATAGTGAAAGGGAACATTCTTAACTTTGTACCTGATCTTAGTGGTAAGGCTTCGTGTAATTCACCATTAAGTATGATGTTGGCTGTAGATTTTTTTTGTGGGTATTTTCTATCAAGTTGAAGAAGTTATTTATCCCAAAATAACTGAGAATTTTTAACATGAGTGAGTCTTGGATTTTGTCAAATGTTTTTTTTCTGAATCTATTGATATGCTCACGAGATTTTTCTTTTTTAGCTTGTTGATGTGATGGATTACACTGATTTCTGAATGTTGAACCAACCTTGCAGACTTGGGATAAATCTCATTTGGTTATGGTGTATAATCCTTTTTTACCTTGTTGGACTTGATTTCCTAATATTTTGTTGAGAATTCTTACATCTGTGTTCATGAGAGATATTTGTAGTTTTTCTTGTAATGTCTTTGTCTGGTTTTGGTATTAGGATAATACTGGCCTCATAAATTGAGTTTGGAAGTATTCCCTCTGCTTCTATCTTCAAAAAGAGACTAGAAATTAATTTTTATTCTTTTAGTGAAGTATAGTTGATTTACAGTATCACATTACTTTTAGGTATACAGCAAAGTGATTCAGACATATATATATATATTTCAGATTAGTTTACATTATAGATTATTACAAGATATTGAACATTGTTTCCTGTGTTATACAGTAAACCCTTGTCACTTATCTATTTTATATATAATAGAGTGTATGCGTTAATCCCTATTTATCCTATTTAAGTCCTACTTATCCCTCCCCTACTTTCCCCTTTGCTAACCATAAGTTTGTTTTTTATGTCCATGAGTCTGTTTCTGTTTTGTAAATAAATTCATTTGTATTATTTTTTTAGATTCCATATATAATTGATATCATATGATATTTGTCTCTGTCTGACTTACTGCACTTAGTATGAAATTCTCTAGGTCCATCCATGTTGCTGCAAATGGCAATATTCCATTTTTTATAGCTGAGAAATATTCCATTGTGTGTGTGTGTATGTATATACCATGTATTTGTAAATCAATCATCTGTTGATGGCCATTTGGGTTGCTCCTATGTCTTACCTATTAAAAATAGTGCTGCAATGAACATTGGAGTGCATGTATCTTTTTGAGATAGACTTTTTGTATTTTCTGGATATATGCCCAGGAATGGGATTGCTGGATCATATGAGAGCTCTATTTTTAGTTTTTTAAGGGACCTCCATAGTGGCTGCACCAATTTGCATTCCCATCAGCTGTGTAGGAGGGTTCCCTTTTCTCCACACCCTCTTCAGGATTTATTATTTGTAGACTTTATGATGATGGCCATTCTGACCGGCATGAGATGATACCTCATTTTGATTTTGACTTGCACTTCTCTAATAATTAGGGATGTTGAGGATCTTTTCATGTGCCTTTTGGCCATCTGTCTTCTTTGAAGAAATGTTTACTTAGGTCTTCTGCGCATTTTTTCATTGGGTTGTTTTTTTTATATTGAGTTGCATGAGCTCTTTGTATATTTTGGGAATTACCCTTTGTCAGTTGCATCATTTACAAATATTTTGTTCCAGTCTATAGGTTGTCATTTCATTTGTTGGTGGTTTCCTTTACTGTACAAAATCTTTTAAGTTTGATTAGGTCCCATTTGTTTATTTTTGCTTTTATTTTTTTGCCTTGGGAAACTGATCTAAGATAATATTGCTACGATTTATGTCCAAGAATGTTTTGCTTATGTTCTCTCTTAGGAGTTTTATGGTGTCATGTCTTATATTTAGGTCTTTAAATGATTCTAACTTCATTGATTTACATGAGGCTGTCCAGCTTTCCCAGCACCACTTGCTGAAAAACTGTCTTTTCTCCATTGTATATTCTTGCCTCATTTGTCAAAGATTAATTGACTGTAGGGGTGTGGGATTATTTCTGAGTTCTCTATTCTGTTCCATTGATCCATATGTCTTTTTTGTGCCAATACCATGCTCTTTTGATTACTGTAGCTTTGTAGTATTACCTGACATCTGGGAGGTTTATACCTCCAGCTTTGTTATTTTTCCTCAGGATTGTTTTGGCAGTTCTGGGTCTGCATCATAGTCTCTCCTGGTGAATATTCCATGTGAGCTTGAGAAGAGTGTGTATTCTGCTAATGTTGAATGAAGTTGATGTAAATTATAACCTGTTGATTGATGGTGTTGGTGAGTTAAACTATATCTTCTATGACTTTCTCCTTGTTGGATCTGTCCATTTCTGATAAACGGGTGTTGAAGACTCCAGGTATGGTTGAGGATTCATCTATTTAATCTTTGCAATTCTATTAGTTTTTGCCTCACATAGTTTGACCTTTTTTTAGTCAGGTGCATACATGTTAAGTATTGTAATGTCTTCTTTGAAAATTGACCCTTTTATTATTAGGTAGTGGCCCTCTCTGTTCCTGAGACTGTCTGCTCTGTCCAAAATTACTATATCTAATCCTACTTTTTTGGATTAGTGTTAGCGTGATATCCTTTTCTACATACATCTACTTTTAATCTATATGTGTTTAAAATCAAAGTAGGTTTTTTTATAGACATACCACATTTGGGTTTTTTTTTAAACTCCATTCTTACAACTTCTGTCTTTTTTGTTTGTTTATTTGTTTTGGTGGGTGAGTGGGAGAAGGTATGAATTGCTTTTAAGGTTTTGGTTTTTTTAAAAATTCTATTTATTTTTTATACAGCAGGTTCTTATTAGTTATCCATTTTATACATATTAGTGTATATATGTCAATCCCAGTCTCCCAATTAATCCCACCACCACCACCCCTGCCACTTTCCCTCATTGGTGTCCATACGTTTGCTCTCTACATCTGTGTCTCAATTTCTGCCTTGAAACCTGGTTCATCTCTACCATTTTTCTTCTGTCTTTTAATGGGTCCATTTAGGCCACTGACATTCAAAGTGATTACTGATATAGTTGGATTAATATCTACCACATGTTTTACTCTTTATTTGTTGCCTTTGTTCTTTTTTTCCTAGTTTTGTCTTTTTTTCTACCTTTTGTGGTTTTAACTGAGCATTTATAAAATTTCATTTTTTTCTCCTCTCTTAGCATATTATTTTTTCTTTAAATTTTTAAATGATTGCCTCAGTTTACAATATACATTTACAGCTAATCCAAGTCTTCTTTCAAATAACACTGTACCACTCACAGGTAGTGTGAGTTCCTTATAATAACAAAATAATCCTGATTCCTTTCCCCTGTCCCTTTTATTATTGCTGTCATTTATTTCACTTATATGTAAGCATACATAAAAGTGTGTGTGTGTATAAATTCAAGTACATTGTTGCTATAATTATTTTGAACAAACTGTTATCTGTTAGATCAATTAGAATGAGAAAAATAAAAGTTTTTTTATCTTTATTCCTTCTTTAATTCTCTTTCTTCATGTAGATCTGAGTTTTTGACCTATATTACTTTCCTTCCCTTTAAAGAAACTGTTTTGATATATCTTGCAAGGCAGATCTACTGACAACAGATTTCCTCACTTTTTGTACAAGAAAGCCTTTATTTCTCCTTCAGTTTTGAAAGGTAATTTCACAAGGTATAAAATTCTAGGTTGGTAGGGTTTTTTCTTCTCAATACTTTAAATATTTCACTCCATGCTCTTCTTGTTTGTTTGCTTTCTTAGGAGAACTTGGATGTAATTCTTACATTTATGTCTCTATAGGTAAGGTGTTTTTAATCTCTGGGCTTTTCAGAATTTTTTTCTTTATCCTTGATTTTCTATAGTTTGGAAATGATAAGCTTAGGTGTAGTATTTTAGGCATTTATCCTGGTTGGTACTCCTTCACCTTCCAGGATCTGTTGATATTAAGTTGAGGAAATTTTCAGTGGTTACTGTTTCAAATATTCTTCTCTTACTTTATTTCTTTTCCTTTTAATTCTCATTATGCATATGTTACACTTTTTGTAGATGTCCCACAGTCCTTGGATATTCTGTTTTGTTTTTTTTCAGTCTTTTTTTTCCTCTTGTTTTTCAGCTTTTGAAGATTTTATTGGTATATCCTATAGTTCAGGGATTCTTTCCTCAGCTGTGTCTGGTCTACTAATAAACTCATGAAAAGTATTTTTCATTTCTGTTACAGTGTTTTTATTGCTAGCATTTCTTTTTGGATCTTTCTTAGCACTTCTGTCTCTGTGTTTACATTTGCCATTTATTCTTTCATGCTGTCTACTTTATCCATTAGTGCCCTTAGCATGTTAGTCATAGGTGTTTTAAATTATTGATCTGATTATTCCAACATCTCTGCCATGTCTGGCTCTGATGCTTGCTGTGTCTCTTCAAAGTGTGTTTTTTTTTTTCCTTTTGGTATGCTTTGTAATTTTTTCTTCACAGCTGGACATGATGTACTGAGTAAAATGAACTTCTGTAAATAGGCCTTTAGCAATGTAATGGTGAGGTGTGGGAGGAGGGGAAGCATTCTGTAGTCTTATGATTAGTTCTGTCTTTCAGTGAGCCTGTGCCTCTGTACCATGAACTTCACAAGTGTTTCTCTGGTTTTTTCTTCCCTCCCCTTAGGTGGAACAGGATGGCTAGAGCAAGCTGGAGTTGGGTATTACCTTACCTCAGGTTAGTTAGATTCTGATAAAACTCCAGGAGGTTAGGCTTTGGTTATCTTGTTTCCTCTGAGTGCAGCCCTTCTTAAGAAAAATAGAGTGCTCTGGTATATTTCAAAGTAGTCCCTTTTCTACTGACCCTGCTGGAAGCATGAGGGGATTTTTGTCCAGTATTTTCTGTGAGAACCAGGTTGGGCTCCTGAAGGTAAATCTCACTCAATTGTTGTGGTTTCACTATAAGTGAGTCTACTGGGAATTTTTTACTCTCAGAGTTGTCTTCACTGAGCCTTCAGCAATTTGTCAATTACAGTTCAGGTTTTCCTTCCTGGGCTCTGGTTTCCACAGTGGTTTCTCCTCTGGTAAACTGTGACTCCCCATGTTTGTCTGTATATCTCTCCAATTTTGGGGTAGCAGTTTGCCCTGTGTCATCCTCTTTCTTATGGACCCAAGAAAAACTGTTGAGTTTTTAGTCTGTTCAGCTTTTTACCTACTGTTCAGATGGACTGGCAGTTTCCAAGCTTCTTATATGTAGAACTAGAAACCAGAAGTCTCCTAAACATTTATTTTAATGTTTACTGACCATTTGCAATTTTACTTTTACAAACTGCTTATTTATGAGTAGGATACCTGTGTTTTTCTTATTTATATGTAAGAGTTTTTAAGAGTTATGGGTAACTCGACCCAGCAATCCCACTACTGGGCATATACCCTGAGAGAACCATAATTCAAAAAGAGTCATGTATCACAATGTTCATTGCAGCACTATTTACAATAACCAGGACATGGAAGCAATCTAAGTGTCCATCGACATATGTATGGATAAAGAAGATGTGGCACATATATATACAATGGAATATTACTCAGCCATAAAAAGAAATGAAATTGAGTTATCTGTAGTGAGGTGGATGGACCTAGAGTCTGTCATACAGAGTGAAGTAAGTCAGAATGAGAAAACAAATACCATATGCTAACACATGCATATGGAATCTAAAAAAAAAAAAAATGGTTCTGATGAACCCAGGGACAGGACAGGAGTAAAGATGCAGACATAGAGAATGGACTTGAGGACACGAGGAGGGGGGGAAGGGTAAGCTGGGATGAAGTGAGAGAGTGACATGGACATATATACACTACCCAATGTGAAATAGATAGTGGAAAGCAGCCACATAGCACAGGGAGATCAGTTCCGTGCTTTTTGACCACCTAGAGGCGTGGGATATTGAGGGTGGGAGGGAGACGCAAGAGGGAGGGGATATGGCAATGTATGTGTACATATAGCTGATTCATGTTGTTATACAGCAGAAACTAATACACCATTGTAAAGCAGTTATACTCCAATAAAGATGTTAAAATTATATCAAAAAAGTTATGGGTATCAATGATTTTATAACTATATTGAGTATTTTCTCCAAAAAGCTGTTAATTTTTGACCATTATTTTTACCATAGAAATATGTTTAATTTTTTATGCTTTAAATTTTATCAGTGTCTATATATGTTTTCCGACTCTGGAATATATTCCTAAAAGGATGTTGTCCTTTGAATTTTACATACATTTTTTTTATCCATTGTCTGATTTTAGAAGCACAGAGAAAAGTCTATAATAAGTGTGATAGTCTAAGGTTATTTGTGTGCTTTTCCATTTAACTTTTGAAACTTTTCTTTGTTATGACATCCTCTTTGCCCAACTCTGTCCTTCTGCCTGAAAAAGATTAGGACTTTTTACAGAAGGAATCAAAGAAAAATATTCCATTTCTGACATCTAAAAACATTATTTGGAAGCAAGTCAATAACCTTGAGAGCTAGGATATTGTCATGAGGTAAAGATTGTCAAATTTCTTTCTCTCTCTCTTTAGCATATCAAGAGGTAGGATATGTGGGTTAAACCATACAAGTCCAAATAGAAAAAGCAAATAGGGAAGCCAGGTTTTTCTCTGAATCTGGGGAACTTAGAGGAGGAGTGGATTAGAAGCAGAGGTTATGGACATGACTACAGATGGTGTCCTGATTTTTTTCTTCTGGGTGTTTTTTTAGAAAGTGGCATTTATGTTAGGATGAAACACAATAGTTAGGACCCTACTCATTTGGAACTCTGAGGAGCCTAGGATCAGTGATCTGGCAACAGACACATTAATGTAACCTTGGTGGTACTGCACTGTCCAGCAGGGGAAAGCAATTGTGTTTTATTTCTCCAGAGGAATACTTATTCCCCTTATTACAGAAGTAGAAACAAATGAAAGACTTGCTAGAATCTCTGTAGAAGTGCAAGGAGCAAACAGAGGAGACCACTCTAAGATCAATGATAGTCACATGCAGATCTCTGGTTAATTCACAAACAAATCCTTAGGTAGGTCAGGCTCATCAGACTCCCTCTAAGACTGTTTCTAGATCTGAGAGTAGAACAAAGGTTAATAGTCATGAGCTTAAGCATTAGAGGCTAGGGACATGTAAAGACAGACATAGGATTTACCTCATAATCAGCAGATGCCAGCCAATGCACAGCTCAGGGCTGGCATGAGGCCAGGGGCTTTGTCCCCACAAACGCAAAGCCCACCCCCCTACTAGGTGAGGAACTGGAGAAGTAACCTGAGAGATTATCTGAAGGATAGTTTAATAGTATGATTAGTCCAGATTTTAAACTAGATAGAACATTTAATTTTTTACCTTAAACCAACCGGTGGGTGGTTTCTCATGAAAGAGACTAGAGCAACCAATGAGAAGTAAACACGGGAAGAGATGAGTGACCAATCCACATTTTTGCTTCATCAACCTCTCCTTATAAACCATAGGTACAAAGAAAAAGGAAGAATTACTACTCAACTAATATGGGTCCTTACTAATCTTGGTTGCTCTTATAGTAAACTATCAAAGGACAAAATCACCATGAGTTGTGAGGGAGAAAAAAAAAATCTGTTTATTCCCATTCATACAGAATGCATATATTTTTAAGTGGATTTTATTTTACATTAATATTTCTCTATAACTCAGGTCTTCCAGTGAAGAAAACAGATTCAGTTTATGGGTAGAACATATAAAAAACAGATATATTTTAACACAGAGAATGTAAGTTGCATGCAACTGTTTTTCATGTATGTAAGAATCTTTACTGAATCAAACAATTTGAAGTGATTCTGGTATTGCCATCATTTATATATATATTTTTTGCTTTCATCCTTAAATATCAAAAAAGTCAGTATTTAATTTTTCATTACTGGGCCATAAAAAACAGAATGACTGGAATCTGGAACAATGTCTATGAGTAAATGTTCTATGATCTTTGGTTCTTTAATATACCTCTTATAACTATGAAGAACAAGTGGTGCCTGTGAAATTGAAAAAAACATATTAAATAATACAGGTCAAGATCTTGTCATTAAATATTTACTGAATAATCTAAGTAGTCTCATCAATTTGTTTTAGGTATATACCTCTGATCATTCTTACAGCATCTGCCATCTTTCCTGGCCATTCTAAGTGACTCACAAGGTGAGATTCTTTCATCTCTACCAACATAAGCCTCACACTGGGACTCAAAGCACATAGGAGCAATAATTTGAGGTTTAACTTACTCCGAATTGTTCCAAGATTATTTTTATGACTAGGAGTAATAGAGTCACCTTTTTATTCAATTTAATGGTAGTAATTTCATATCATTTGCTTTATGCTAGGAAGTCCTAAAAGAATAGCATTGTCTTGCAGACCTGAACAGCTTGTTAGGATCTAAAGGACAGTAACTGGGCTTATCAACTCTTGGGCAACAACACAACCTCCATGAAGATTTATTGATTGAAATGATGATTTACCAGCCCTCTCATATAAAAGACTCAACAGCTAGGTCAAAAGAGTTTCAAAGGTCAATAGCTAACATTTTAAGTTGCCAAAATGTAACATAACATATTCTGATTTTGTCAAATTTCTTCTTTAATTTTCCCTTTTACTAGAGAAGAGATGGTAGTGAAAAAAAGGGGGTGGGGACATTAAAAATGAAAAGGATCCTATATAAATTAATAATCTTTTTCAAATAAGGCAGAATTGAAATAAATTCAAATGTTGTGATCAATACTTAATTCAAATATTAGAACTAAATTTTCTGCCCTTAATTTGTTTCCATAATCTACTGTGTTGTATTCATGAGAATTTTCTTCCCTAGTTGTTATGAATCATGAATTCAGTAGATTGTTTTCATCTCAAGCTTATCTAATGTATTCAGTAAAGTAATGATAATTCTGAATTACTACTCTAAGAAGGTAAAGTAGTATTCATTTTTAAAGTAATAAAAGGGAAACTATTAGATATTTAGACATAAGTAGATCCTTAAATAGTCAATGAAGTATTACTTAGAGTAATTATTCTTAGGTAATTGTAATTTTCATACAATATGCATGCCAATCACGCACAAATGTGATCAGCCATCCAAATGTTCATTTATCAGCTAACATTCTTTAGAAGATAAGATGCTAACAACTGTATATCAAAGTATAGTTCCCCACTGTAAAATACAAAATTAACAGTTTATTTTAGATTTTGAAATTTTAGATTGGTTAATTATATTGTTTCCATTACTATTGAAAGACAATTAGTACTACTTTTCTCCCCGCAAATTGTTATCATTACAAATCAACATAACTTTATTACATTATTTAAAATGGTAGAAAGTATAAACTAATAAACTTGTCATTAGTTAAAAAGATACATTTTTATTGGTTTTGCTATTTTTAGGAAGCTAAGAACAATGCTTTTAGTGAGAGAATAGTTTTTGTTTTGGGAACTTTCTTGATAAGCCTCTTATGGGGGAGGGAGGAAAGAAGACCCTGAGAAGCAAGGGAGGATGTAGATTAGCACAAAGCAAGAAATAAAAGAGATGGTAGAACTTACCTTCACTAGGGAAAAACAGGGGTTTGGGGAAAGGTGAAGGGAAGGAAGCGAAGTAGTGAAAAACCGGAACCCCGTGTAAATTCATTATTTTCCAAAAACCTTATGTGAAGTTTTCAGTATACATAAATGCCTGTAAATATAGCTTATTTGGTGGGACTTGAGAAGGAGCAGAGCTCTGGATAGCATTAGGGCATTATAGGAAAACCATGAGACAAATGGTATCTTGATCCCTAAACTAAGCTAACTCTGTTTAGTTCTGTGTAGGATCTCCACACCAGACGTGAGCTAAACTGTCATAGACTTTACACACAGACAACAAGAGAGAGAGAGACAGAGGCGGGGAGAGAGAGAGAGAGAGAGAGGTAGGCAGACACACACAAGGAGTGTTTTCTTAAAATGCCTATTTATATGCTTGGAAAAAAAATTCTTGCCTTCTTATTGTCAGCTAGGGAAACAACATTACAACCTAGTAGAACCAAAGACCATGTGTTTATCATGTCAACTTATTGTTATAAGTTGACATGATAACTTGTTGTTATATATCATGTGTTTATCATGTCAACCAGTGCACAAAAATTTGAATATATATATTATATAGATAGTATTTATTACACATGTACAATAAAAGTCAAACAAAAAATTTTAGATAATTTACATACTAACAATTCTATAGATAGATTTGTTGTTAAAATTCCTACTCCCTTGTTTATCTCCCAAACTCTCCAGATCCTTTCTTGCAGATATGTGTAAAAGTAATGCAAAGTCTCTTTAATCTTTATGTAAGTACATTATAATTAGCAACATAAGTTTTCTGATCTCTATAAAATGTCATACTATTGATTCTAAACCCAGATAGAAATAATTTTGTGTTTGGAGTATGCCCAAGATGTCCTTTATAACTTATCTCTTTTCTATTGAGATTAATTTTTAAAAAACATGAAAGTTTTCTTTGATTTTTATTTTTTTTGCAAGGATTCTTATGAAATCTGCAGAGGTCTGGTCTTTTTAATTCCTTAACTACTCTCAAATAAGTATTCCCAAAATGCTGAAAGGCAAAAATCAGAAGTTCAAACTAAATAAACAGCTTTTTTCATGATTAAAAAAAAATCCAAAGCTACTTATTGAATTTTCTGAATTTTAATTGCCTCGAAGCCTTGAAGAACTGCAGCTGGCTGGAAACCACTTTCCATCCCCTATTTCTCCCAAACATACCTTCAGTTCTTTCCTCATCTGCTTTTCTGCAGATAATAAACATATACATGAGTATATATTCAGCATGTAGGGCAGCATTATGTTATAGTTGGAACAATATACATTAACTCAATGGGGAAAAAAACACTTTGTAATTTTATTCATTCTTTTGTTCTTCCAGTGGACAGTAATTGCCCATCCGTGCCAAGCACTGTGCTAGACATTGGAGATAAGATAAAGGAAAAGAGTGATCATAACTAAATGATATAGAAATGCACCAGAAGTTAGGAGAGCAAAGCATCTGAGTATTTGGAGAGAATGAGGGAGCTATGCTAATGCTTTCTCAGAGAAAATGACTTTTAAACTGAATGCTGAATGATAAATACAAGTTAGCTACATAAAGAGAAGAATAGGAAGGAGAGCAGGTGAAGATCAGAAGTCCAGAGAGAATATGGCCTATTCAATAAATTTTTAAAGAGCCAATATGATTGGAACGTGGAACAAAGGGAGATAGCAAAGAGTCAGGAGAAAGGTTGGAGATACCGTCAAGGGTCAGAACTGGCAGACTTGGTTTTCATCCTAATGACAATGAAAAACCACTCAAGGGCTTAAGTAAAAGCATCAATATAATAAAATATGCTTTAAAATTATGATGGCTTCTTTGTGAAGAAGAGGTGAGGGAAGGTAGCACTGGGCATCGATGGAAGCAAAGCTGTTGCAGCAATTCAGATAAGAGCTAGTGGTAGCTGCTCTGAGTTTGTGGTTGAAGGTGAAGAGGAGTGAAAATTCCCGTAGTTATTTAGAAGCTAGAATGGACAAAAATAATGAGCTTCTGTATATGAGTGTCTGTGGGAAATGTGGTAAAAGAAGGCTGCCAGAAGTTTGATGTGGATAACCATCGATGTTGGTTTTGCTCTTTGAGAGTAAACATAAAGATGACAGTAAAGAGGTGTGTGTGTGTGTGTTCAGGGTGAGGTGATAGGTTCAATTTTGGATATGTTGATTAGAGGATCCAGCAAGATACTTAGGTAGAAATGTTGAAAAGGTAGTTGGCTATTTGGGATAAGAATTTTGGAAAATGGTAGGAGTAGGTCATTAGTACACAAGGGATAACTGAAGATCTGAGAATAGACAAAACCACTTAGGCAATGTAGAGTGATAAGAGAAGAAAGCCAGGTACAGAAGGCTAAGAAACACTAACCTTCAAGGATATGTGTAGCAGTGGAAGAAAAGAGTAGTGTGGTGTGGTGTCATAGAGCCAAAGTGAGAGAGTGCTTTCTGAAGAAAGGAAGTTAAACAGGATTAAGTAATGAGGAAGTCACTAGTGCCTAATAAAATGTTTGTAACTCTAATAGGGAAATGCTCAGCAACAGGGATGGTGACAGTTGAGAAATAACAAGGATGATGAGACTGATGAGAAAAGTAATGTCATCAACAGTCCCTATAGTAAAGATAGACCCACCTCCTAGGGAGTATCAGCAATGCCCAAAGCATCAGGAAGTGGAGAAAAGTGTAGAAAGAAGTGTTCACAGAGAAGAAGTTCAATAGTTGACAAGTAGTACAGTTAGATAGGGCCTTTGAACACCTAGTTTGCAGTAACATTTATGATTGTTGGGGCTTTTGGTGGCCCTACATTCACCCACTTTTTTGCCTTCATGTTCTGGACAGTTCAAAATGCAGAGAAGGAGATTGGGCATGATGATTATGTTGGAGTACCCAAAGGTTTGTTTTAGAACTACCTGTTAGGAAATCATATTAGGACAATCTCCCACCCTGAGTAAAGTGAAAAGCAATTGCAAAAAAAATATGAGATGGAGACTCAAATCTCCTCTAGGCACATAACTTCACATTGCAGAGACTTTTGGGGGGACATCACATGCCACTAGCAGAGACCAAGGTCAGGAAGCTTGACTGGCAATAAAAATGTTATCAATGTCTATATGAGAGGGATGAGAGGGCACAACTGCAGTTCGAACTCCTGATACTATGTGCATCACAGAGAATGCTTCCAATTAGAATACAGGGTCCCCACCCCAGAAAAATGGACAGGGAAGCATCCAAGGCCACTTGGGGTAATTAAGTGCAGCAGTATATCTCCTATGAATATTCATTTTAGTGTGTGTGGCAGCTGAATGAGGAGATATTTTTACATGTAGGGGCTATAGGTAGAGGGTGTCTTGTAAATACACAATAATTCATACCATGCAATTTATAATAACATAACATGAAAGGTACTTCATCTTTCTTTGTCTGACTTCTCCTGCTTGATCGTTTAAAGCTGAGTTGTAATGCCTATCTAGTGTTCCTATATCCACAGGGTGAATTGTACCTAATTTTCTCTGGAAAATTTTATTCTTTTGGTTGACAATTACACTATATCACACTACACTACTTTAACTTTTGGAGGAAAATGTAACTAGCAGCACAACAACCAAAGCTCTTGCTTTAATTTTTAAAAACATATAAGGAGTATTATTTTAGGAAAAGCGAATAGTTACAAATAAATTTAAATCTGTTTCTCCTGGTGATATGAATTTTTAATTTTAACTTCAGTTGTGGTCATAAAAAAGATTTTTCTCAAAGCTGCCTTTTTGAGCTGTTACATTTTTGAAATGGTTGCAGGCCTTTCATAGCTGCCTCTAGGTAACTGCAAAGCTCTGAAGCACAGTCAGGTGCTGCTCTGCCTAACCATTTCGCCAGAAGTGACAGGAATTTGTAGCAGGGCTATATTTAGCGCTGGTTCCTCAGCACCATGGACAGCACACTGAAGAGCAATTGGACAGCCCAAACTTGTGCAGAGGAGAGTCATCGTATCTGAAAAGACCTTGGTTGGGATGACATTGATAGCCCCTTCAGGACCTGACCCTTCTTCTAGGAACATGACATTCTTTAGGAAAAATGAAAAAGAAACAAATCTTGGTATATTCACAGCCCTATGTAATTACTAGCATCTCAGGTCTCATCTCCCTTCTTGCTTAGCTTTTATATGTCAGTACCCATCAAACCCTGAGAAGAGCTAATAGTTACAAAGGCAAGTCAGATTTAGATGATGAGATCTGTTCTAGGTCATTCCCAGTATGTCACCTCAGATGAACTTTTCCATACTCTAGGTAAGTTCAAGGAGAGGGCTTTGGAAGCTTGCAGAAGAAAAAAGAACCTATGGAAACACAGAAGATTTTCACTAAGACTTTAAAAAATATTAAAGTTGTTGGATATGATGGAAAGGGCACTGGACTCAGAGTCAAGATTCCTAGGAACTAAGAGAACAGGTCTTTGTGTACTCTTCAGAAAGTCATTTGATCTCCCAGATTTGATTCCTTCATGAGTAAAAATAAAAGGTCTAGATTAAATGATAACAGTATTATATAGTTTTCAAAAGGAGTTTCCGTATATATGTTATGATTCCATACCCACATAATTTTAGTGTATTGTTTGCAGTATGTTTGTTGGATTCTAATCTCCCTCAAGTGAAAGATTGCAGAGAAGGAAAAAAATATCCATATTAGGACAAAAAAACTGAGATGACAAGCAATTATAACAGCAATTATAGTGAAACAATTAATTACACTAAAAATTAAAAGCTTGTGCTCTGCATATTTTAGGCCATTAGACTGAAAAACAATCTGTCATCTATCTGCATTTGTCCTGTCATTTAGATATTGCAATATCCTTAGTGTTTATCATAAATTCTGATACCCAAATTTCAATGAAAAAAATAAGAAATAACCTTTACCTTTTATCAAGCAGAAGGAGACAATACCAGACTGTCTGTAGTGTCTGGTGTACTCATATTAGGGAATGTGAACATCCATTTAGGACTCATTCCTCTCCAGAAGTTTCATGCTTTAAACTTGTCCCTAGAGGGGGAAAAAAAAACAGTGAAGGATTTGGGATTGTAAAGAAGCCTTAGGATAAAGAAGGAATGGGGGTGGAAGAGATGTGCCTTAGAAATGAGATCTCCTAGACAACATTTGGGACAAAGAGACTTCAAAGGAGTGGAAAGAGGCTTTGGGCAAGCCATGAGCATTAGTGACTATGATTTAATGAGAGCAAAGCAAGGGTTCCAGTTTCTATGCCTAAATTTTTATGCTTTTGCACTTTCGTTCTCAACTCTAATAGCAAAGAAAAAACAGATGCATTTCCCTAAACCCAGATTTACTGAGTCAGAAATTACAATCTTAATGCCCTAATAAAATTTCTTTAAAAAATTGAACTTGTTGTAAAAGATATGGAGAAATCAGAGTTCATAGTGCTATGAGCTGCTACTCCAACCAGAAATCTGAGAAATGTTAGGCATGAATTGAAAGGAAAAAACAAAAACAAAACAAAACCTCTTGAGAGAGGGAGATCTGGAGGAGCTGTGATTCCTGAGTTTTTTCTTTATAATCTTTGCTTATACTTTTAAGACCCTTAAAGAGAAGATTTTCATATAGTAAACTGAAAATGCAGCTTTGTGATAAATATATTCAAGCGAGAAGACAGCAGAAGTTATTCAAGAAAGCTGAGCCAAGATATTAAAAGTCCAGGAATGTGAAAGAGGTTTGGTATAGACGAATTCTTTGGGAGTTGGTTAGGATTCTGCCAGGAAGTATTGAAAGATGGAACATGGTGGTAAAATTGAGTAAGGCCATTTAGTAAAGGGATGTTACCACATGAAGATGTGTACATTTAATTTGAGAGTGATAAGGAGAAAGGTCAATATTTTAAAAACATAATCAAATTTGTTTTTGAAAGATAACTGGTATCAGCAAAGATGGTGGGTTAGAGTGAGGTAGGGCCAGAAGGGGAGGGTTAGAGAATGACTGCAGTGGGAGGAAGGAAGAACTTAAGGCAGGTGGTGATAGTAAAGGAGGGTAGGGGAGAAACTGGAGAGAGATTTGATAGGTAAACTTAATCAGACTCGGTAAAAGATTGAGTGTAGAGTTATAAAATTGCTAGGGACAGCTCTAAACATAGGAGCTTGGAGAACTCAGTGAATGACAATTTTATTAACTGGGCTAGGAAATGCAAGAGCATTTAAATATTTAAGTAAAATAAATTATTTGCAGCTTTAGCCAGGCTGGGTCATCCTGCAGAATATCTAGGTGGAAACACTCTTCTAATAAGTTTGGAGCCCAGGAAAGAGTGACAAAAAATGAGAGGTTAACCATAGATTATCTATAGCTATCTCATACTACAAATGTTCTACCATTGTACACCCATGTCTCCTTCCTCCCTCTAATTTCTTCACCACCCAACATTAATCAAGACCATTTGAGATCAGGTTTTTTATCTGTGAAACTGTACAGGAAAGGGGCCTGCAGACAGAAAGTCTGTCAAAATACCACCTCAAACCTATGAGGACACGTTGTATATTAGAAAAAGAAAGAAAACATACAATCTCTCCAAAATTTAAGTTTTAGTAATCAAATATATTAATGTTCTCTCAAGTCCCACTAAGTAAATATTTATGGGAAATACTTTCAATTTTTCCAAAATCATTATTTAAAAAGTTTTCTGTCAAATACATTCACTTTAAAATATGTTAGATATCTTTTATTCACACAATTGACACAATTTAAGGGCCATGATGGATCCTCTCATACCTTAATATAAAAAAGAAAGAAACTCAGCATGATAATTTGATGTTCTGTTCAGTTGCAGTAAGTGGGTATCTTATTTGTATTTAACTTTGTGTGTTGTTCACCAAAATAACATGTTCAAGACCCTCTTCTGAATAACACTTTGTGAAGATAATAGGTAATGATCTTAAATGAACAGATTTCTAGGCAGTTTTGTAAAATCATAAATTTTAGACAAATTGGTAAATAATTTAAACGAGGCTAATAGTGCTCATAGGTACCTTAAGTCATTTCTTAAATACAAAGAATTAAATATAAAGGTCTACTGACTTGGTTAATGAAATTAAGGAAGTAAAATTTGTCTCATTTAATCGTCTTTTTGGTCTGACAAAGAATTCTCAGAAGAAACCACCAAAGTCCTTTGATGAAATGGAGACTTAGGTTTACCTAAGTAAAGATAATTTTTTTATTTGATTCTTCTGTTTTCCTTACCTGATCCCCTCCAATATTCATCAGCAAAATCAACAAAAACATATTCTAAATCCATCCTCTTTTTTTTTTTTTTTCCCCTAGTCTCCAAATGCACCCTAGTCGAAGTAACAGTCATCTCTTACCTGGGGTCTTGAATCGTTTGTCTTTTCTTCCACTCTTGCCCACCCCTTAAATAGATCCTCCCTTCAGAGTAATCTTTTAAAACAGAATGTCATTTATCTATTTAAAACCTTCCAAAGGCCCCCATTACACATAAGACAAAAGCTAAACACATTTACACTAAGTCCTTTTTAATCATGTGCTTGTCTGTCTCCAACCAAAATCTACCCTCTCTCCTCTAGCCTTTGTGCTCCAGCCATTCTGGGCTGATTCTGATTCCTCAAACATGCCAAGTCTTTTCCCATCTTAGGGTCCTGGCACCAGCTCTTCTATTTCAAATACTGTTTCCTTCATATTAACATAGCTGGCTCCTTTTTATGTTCCAGATCTCCCAGCTTAAATAGAAAAGCCTTCTTACCAGATAACCTAAAGTAATAATTCATTACTCTACCTAGACCGAATATTTTAATTCTCTTCACAGCACCTGTATTTGATGTCTCACAGAGAATTCTCTTGCTTATTTATTGTTTATTGTTCATCTTCCTCTATGTAATACTAAAGCCCAGGACTGTTCTGTGCATGGAAGAGATGATTATAGTGATGGAGAACACAGTTATTGGCATCAAATGACTGAGGTTTGAAGCTTTGATTGTAACTGCTATCCTCTGGAAAGTTATTAATGCTTGCTTTGCCTCAGTTTCTCACATGTAAGATAGGAGTAATGTTAATATATACCTCATAAAGCTCTTGTGAATATCAAATGAGTTAAACAGGGATCAGTGCATTTTAAGGATCTGAGAAATGCCATCCACTGTTTACATCCAGGACTTCAACACCTGGAACAGTACTCAGTACAAGTGGAAACTTAATAAATATTTTTAAGAAAGAAGCACACTATACCTCTATTTATATTGAAGTGATTTTTTCTCTTTTAGAAAAGATTTGTTATTTCCTTTATTTCAGTTCTAAGGTATAGGCATTTACCAAGTGGGAATTTATTTTTTAATTCGTAATCCAACTCGTTATAGATGTAAATATTAGGTTACTTTGGAGCTTCAGTGTTCTTTCTTATAAAATGGAACTAACATTCCCTGACCTTTAGCACTCCATAGAAATGTAAGGCAAAAGAGAACTGAAAAACAGCAATAATGTACCAGTTGTCTGTTAATTTAGCTGCCATCTCTCTGTAATCCCACAGTTGCAATGCGAGGCAGTTTCAATTGTAAACTGGGAAGAATATAAATTATGGCTAATTGAAAGTGCCAGGGAGGCCTGAAAGAGGACGGAATGCAGTTACCCAAATTGGATGTGGGCCAGGCCAGGACTGGTATGTCTGCTCTTAGAAATAATGTGGAGTTTTGTGTGGCTAGAACAGCTAGTTAAAATACGGCTGCTAGAAACAGCTTGTGCCTCAGTTTCCCCCAGGCTCCTCACAGCCCTGTGTTTCCAGGACTAAGTGCCCCTGGGAAAGGGGTTTGTGGTGCTTCCTTCTCACAAATGACCACATATTTGCATAGATCTAACTTTATATTACCTAAAGCCTAAGAGTGCCCCTGGTTTCCTGGTTTGGGATACCTGGTGCCCTTTGGGGATAATTTATCTCAGAAACCACAGGCTGTTAATTTGGGTTTAGGTTGGAAACTTTGCTGCTTCCTCAGTCTTGGGGATAGAATAAAACACAATCTGGTCCTCCCCTTAGGCAAGAAGATGGAATTTAACATAATATTTTTCTTTTATGTATCTGGGGCTTTAATTCTATGGCATATAAAGAATACTGGTAAGATTTCTTTTTTATACTTTTATTAGGTTTGCTTTTACTCTGAGATGTGTATATATGAGTTCATTAATATATTTCAAAGGTGGAAGAAAAAGTAGATTTCTTCCTAATTCCTACCTGCCTTGTGGTAGTTTCATTATTCCCACTTACCACAGGGGGATACCTAGTGTTAAAGTATATCGTCTAGGCTACATCTTTATATACACAAATATATTTTTTAAGCTAATCCTTTGCTTACAATAGTCTTTGTGGAATAACTATTATCATCTAATGTTATGTAAATATTCACATAAAAATCAGAGAGGTTACATATCAAATGTTTTTTTTAATTGTTATTTTATATTGGATCATAGTTGATTTACAATGTTGTGTTAGTTTCAGGTGTACAGCAAAGTGATTTAATTATATATATATATATATATATATATATTCTTTTTCAGATTCTTTACCCCTTGGTTATTACAGAGTAGTGAGTAGAGTTTCCTGTGCTTTACTGAAGGTCCTTGTTGGTTATCTATTTCATATATAGTAGAATGTATATGTTAATCTAACCTCCTAATTTATTCTCCCCCCACCTTTCCTCTTTGGTAACCATAAGTTTATTTTCAAAGTCTGTGAGTCTATTTCTCTTTTGTAAATAAGTTCATTTGTATCATTTTTTTTTTGTATCATTTTTTTAGGTTCCACATATAAGTGATATCATATGATATTTGTCTTTCTCTGACTTACTTCACTTAATACAATGATCTCTACATCCATCCATGTTGCTGCAAATGGCATTATTTCATTCTTTTTTATGGCTGAGTAATACTCCATTGTATATATGTACCACATCTTCTTTATCCATTCCTCTGTTGATGGACATTTAGGTTGCTTCCATGTCTTGGTTATTGTAAATAGTGCTGCAATTAACATTGGGGTGCGTGTATCTTTTCAAATTATGGTTTCCTCTGGATATATGCCCAGGAGTGGGATTGCTGGATCATATGATAGCTCTATTTTTATTTTTTTAAAGAACCTCCATATTGTTTTCCACAGTGGCTGTACCAAATTACATTCCCACCAACAGTGTAGGAGGGTTCCCTTTTCTCCACACCCTCTCCAGCATTTATTGTTTATAGACTTTTTGGTGTGAGGTGATAGCTCAATGTAGTTTTGATTTGCATTTCACTAATATTTAGAAATGTTGAGTATCTTTTCATGTGCTTTTTGCCCACCTGTTTGTCTTCTGTGGAGAAATGTCTATTTAGATCATCTGCCCATTTTTTGATTGAGTTTTTTTTTTAATATTGAGTTGCATGAGCTCTTTGTATATTTTTGGTGATTATTCCCTTGTCAGTTACATCATTTGAAAATATATTCTCCCATTCTGTGGGTTGTCTTTTCATTTTTTTATAGTTTCCTTTGCTGTGCAAAAGCTTTTAAGTTTAACTAGGTCCCATTTGTTTATTTTTTTCGTTATTCTGGGAGATAGATCCAAAAACATATTGCTGCGATTTATGTCAAAGGGTGTTCTACCTATGTTTTTCTCTAAGAGTTTTGTAGTATCCAGTCTTACATTTAGGTCTTTAATCCATTTTGAGTTTATTTTTGTATATGGTGTTAAAGAATGTTTTAATTTCATTCTTTTACATGTAGCTGTCCAGTTATCCCAGCATCACTTATTGAAGAGGCTGTCCTTACTTCATTGTATATTCTTGCATCCTTTATCAAAGATAAGGTGACCATATGTGCGTGGGTTTATCTCTGGGCTTTCTATCCTGTTCCATTGATCTATATTTCTGTTTTTGTGCTAGTACCATACTGTCTTGATTAATGTAGCTTTATAGTATAGTCTGAAGTCAGAGAGCCTGATTCCTCCAGCTTCATTTTTCTCAAGATTCTTTGAAAATTCAGGGTCTCTTGTGTCTCCCTACAAAGTTTCAGGTGTTTTTTGTTCTAGATCTGCAAAAACTGCCACTGCTAATTTGATAGGGATTGAATTGAATCTTTAGATTACCTTGGGGAGTATAGTCATTTTGACAATATTGATTCTTCCAATCTATGAACATGGTATATCTCTTCATCTGTTTGTGTCAATTTCGATGTTGTTCATCAGCATCTTATAGTTTTCAAAGTATAGGTCTTTTGCTTCTTAGGTTTATTCCTAGTATTTTATCAAATGTTAATAGTGGTTTTTTTTTTTTTTACTATAAATAAATTTTCAATGTTTTATTTAGAGAAAGGCATTCTGTTTTGGAAACATGAAAATTTAAAAATACAGAGTTTTCATGTGAATAAACATTTTTATTATTGATACTATGGGCTAAATATATTCTATCATGTGGTGTCTCATAATTTTGACTAGACTCCTATTAATGGACATTTTGATTTGTTCCAATTTCACCATTATTTTAAAAAATATTTTTTGTAAAAACACATATACATAAAGCTTAATGTCCATCTCAGCTCATATTCTTAGGATAAATTCCTAAAATTTTATTGCTAGGGCAAATGTTTTGCAGGGTCTTATGGATTTCTACACATATTATGAAATTTCCTTCTAGAAAAATTTTACAAATTTATACTCTCTTTATACAAGAGTGTGTGAGAAAGTACATTATAAGGGCTTTCTCCCATCCTAGATATTAGATCTTTTGCCAGCTTTTGCCAACAACTTTTCATTGGTTATTTGTAACTTTTCTGTTGTGAGTTTCCCATTTATATGCTAATCTAATTTTTCATTTAAAATTTGGTATTCATGTTTTCTGATTAATCTACCAGAATAATTTAGATACTAAGAAAACAACTTTTCTCTAAAAATATTTTGCAAAGTGTTTCCTGGTTGGTTATTTACTTTGTAGTCTTGCCAATTCTTTTTCATGTTTATGTAATAAAATCAGTAAAATACTTTCTTAATATTTTCATCTGTTTAGGTCTAGTTTACAAAATACATGTCATCTTAATATTTAATGACTATTCATCTATTCTCTTGTGTTTTCTTAATTGTTATAATGTAGAGTTAAATCTATAGTCCTAGAATTTATTTTGAGGAATTATATAAGGATTTTCTTTTTTTTAGGTTTCATTTTGATTATACTGCCTATATACAAATGAGCTCCACCTTTTGTGTATTCTGGAAGAGTATAGGATTAGCTTTGTGTGGGTGTGGGGTTTGACAATTTTTTTTCATTTCTTCCATCACTGTTGGTCTCTTTGAGGTTCTCTACATTTGTTTGAATCTGTCTTCATATTTTATATTTTCCTAGAAAAGTATTTCTTAGAAAAATTTATATATTTACAGAATATTGAGTGTTCTCAATCTTCTTTAAGATTTAAATCTTGTTTAAATCTTTGTTTAAATCTTCTTTGTCATCTCTGATTTATCTTGTTTTCATATGCAGTGCATTGTATTTTTCACTTGTCTATTTTCTCAGTGGTTTCTCAACATCATCTTTTTCAAGAAATCAGAGTTTTGATTTATTTGTCAATTATAATATTTTATCTTTCTTATTTATTCCTAATTATATCATACTAAGTCTTCATTTCCAATTTTTTAGTTTAAGTTACTGTTCTCTTTCTTGAATGAAATTCTCAGGATATTTTTATTTGTCATTTAGTAATAAAATAATAACAGGTAAAATTTCCCAAACTTATTTTGTATGGATTATGTTTGGTTTTTTTTCCCTCTCTCTGTCCTGTGTTTTTTCCTGTTTATTCAAGGAGTTTAGTAAATTTTTATTACCAGTCCCTGTCTCTATAATCTTTGTCTCTACCACTAAGGATAAGATTGAAATTCATAACTCAGATATTATTATATTATTTTACCATTGGAGAGCCTCTCCTATGGAAATGTTTTAAATGTTAAATTTTGTTTTGTAACGATTTAAAACAAAGTAAATTTTACCTCTTTCTCTCTTTTTTAAAATTGATTTTAGGAGTTTTTACCAGGCTTTCAAAGCTGTGAATTTTTTATTCATAATGAGACACAACTTCTTTCACATGGAAAAGAAGGTGACACATGGAGAGAGGCAGAGAGAAATGAGAGCCCTGTAGGGTTCTATTCCTGGGTTCCATTTGTTTCTGAGCCCCACTGTTGTGCCCTTTCTAAAACTGGGTTGATCAATAGAATTCTGAGAACCAATGAATGTCATTCTTTCTAGTTCATGTAGTGTTTTTGACATTTGCAATAAAAAAGCTTGTGAAGTGCCATTAATATGTTAGCACTTTTCTGTAGACTCACTTGTCAACAGCAACATACCCATGAATATTATGTCACTACCCAATTTCCTCAAAATCCCAATGGATTATGCTTTTCTTGCACATGGTCTTGTGGAAGGGAGGTTAATACCAATTCTGATTTTATTCTTTTAGGTAAGCTATCTGTTTTTCTGCTTGGATGTATGTAAAATTCTTCTATCTATGCATTTAAAAACTTCTCAGGTCTTTAATAGCAAGTGTTTCCATTAAATGATTTTATCTAGAAAGTTTGAATCTTTCAAACTTGCATTCCCAGTTCTTTCTTGAGGAAATGTTTTATTATATACTTGTCTATTTTTCCTATTGAAATTACTTCAGGTCTTACTTCCAAAATGATGTTTATTTTTGTATCATCTTTAACATGTTTTTTTTTTTTAAAAAGGCCCCAGCCTCAGTAACTTATACAATAAGCATCAACAGGCATTTATATCTAGCTTATATTATATGTCACTTTTGTTACTCTTTACCAATTTTTTATTCTGTGATCAAAGCTGACAGAGCAGCTCCATTTAGGAGTTTGCCCGTCTTGTGGCAGAGGGAAAAGCACGGGAGATCATAGAAACAAGCAATGCTTCCTAAAAATTCTTGGAATTGAAATGCTACTACCTCCATCATGTTTTCTTGGCCTAAGCAATCCATGACCAGTAGAGAAGCATACTCTCCCTGCAGGGAGGCGCTGAAAGCCATGTCGAATTGGATAGAAATTTACCATCTTCTTACAGGGCAGGAAGCATATGGTTGTAAACAATAAGAAAATTGACTACAACATCTATCTCACTGTTTTCTGTCCTCCAATTGTATCAACTTCTCTTATCACACTCATTATTTTGCTCTTTTTCTCTACATACATGAAAAACTGGTCAACTGAATTGATCCAGAGTTGTATGGGATTAATTTTACTCTTGCTATTGTTAACAGGGATCTTGTTGCACTTAATTTCCTTGTACACACTCTTCTTATCTATTATCATCTATTTAATTTTTTCTTCATCTATTCCGTTCCTCTGTTATAGAGGCTGTATATTCTTAAAATCTGCTTTAGATAAAAGCAGTCACTTATTACCCCTGTCCCCAGTCGCCCCCACACCCACATCCCCATCCCCCCAATCCAGTCCCCATCCCCCACACCCATGTCCCAATCAACAGGACTCTGACAACAGCAGGGGATTCCAATGGAAAACTGTATTTCTCAGGCACTGTTTGAGGGGAACTCTCTCTCCTATGTCTCCCTTCTAAACACTAAATTGAATTATTTAGTTATACTTTTAACAAACCACCTTGTGTGAGCCATAAAAACATAATTTCATGTGCAAATCCATTATAAACAGCATCATTTCATCTACTCATTAGCAATAAGGAAACTTCGTTTCCATAACCATAAACCTCTTGTCCTGGATTGTCAGGAGGTCCTCCCTCTTAACAGGAATGAATCCGTAGCACAGATGGTCCCACCTCTGTGGACCTACTCCCAGGCATTTACTCTGCTCATCCAGTGCCAACACAGGACTGGCCCTCAACGTTCCCCAGCCCCAGGGACTACACCATCCCTCATGGGTTTCCTAAACCCTACCCACACTTGAATACATAGTCCCTTTATTAAGCCCTCTTTCATTTACCTTAATTTGAATTTTCCATTATTCCTTGTGGGGATTCTGCTACACCTGAAAACGTAGAGAGGGATCAGGTGTGTAACATAGACCTCTCTCCATTCCCTTTGGCAAAATAAATGCCACACAGTTGCTCGAAAAAGCGTGTGGTGTTCTGTACCTTAACCTGGATGATATAAATGTGTGAAATTTCATTGAGCCATCTCACCTCTTCTGGGGAGAAGACTGGCAGGCAGAAGGGTTGCCAAAGCACAGAATAGCAGGAGAATTCTGATTTGCCACACTCTTGGCAAGATCCTGCCAAGATGCTGTTTATAATGCTATTTTTATTTTTGCACTTCTCTTAACCAAAATGCTGTTTGAAATACTATTACCATTTTCCTGTTGACACCATGAAAAGCACTATTGGGGAATTGATACTGGATCAAGCATGCAGGGATAATTTAACATTTAGTTTTGTCTAAGAAATTGTGGTCCTGTGCTCTTGGGGGGAAAAAAAAAGCAATCCCTTATTATTTTTTGCTCTTTCCTTTGTATTTACTCATTGTTAGATGGGGTGAGATTTGTTTATACTCAGTAATTGTCACCACACAGAGTAAGTAGTCTTTCTTCTGCTTCTTTTCTCCTCTGGGTTGGTTGCTGAATCTTCCTCATAGATCAGTTGGAGAGGAGGTTGATGTAAATATTCGAATTCTAAATTTCAGTGATGCATTCACCTATTCTGTAATTATTTTTGCTTCCTATTCTTTATGGTCATCTGCTTTCTTGGCTCCTAAGATTCAGGGTTCTCATGATTTATCCCCTCCTCCTCCACCTATAACATCCTGCTTTGGGGGATAACAGCTCTCCGGTTGCACTGTGCCATCAAAAGTTCTCATTGATTGTTATCGATTATTTTATCTGCGAATGTGAAGTATCTTTTTGGTTTTAAGACGATAGTGTGAAAGAGTAGAGAAGAGATTAATGATATTTATAGGGCAAAGGAAACAGTATTCCTTCTCACAGAGTAGTTTCTAACGGGTAGGACCTTGGAGGAAGTTGCAGAACCTCAAGGATTGCCTGTGAGGAGCTTTGTCAGGACATGAAATTCAACCCTGTCCACCAACCAAGCCATATGCCCTCATCAGCCTAGAGGAAGTGATGTCTTTTGATTGTTTGTACAGAAGTGTTGTAGGTGCTAACAGCAGCCCAGTTTTGTCTGTTTATGTACTTTATGTAAGTAGAATCCTAAGTATATGTTCTTTGGCATCTGGCTTCTTTTTCTAAACATTATTTTTTTTCGCTTCATCCATATTGTTGTATGTAGTTGTAATTCATTCATTCTCAGTGCTGTATAGTGTTTATACAATTTATCTATTCTACTGTTGTACAGTTGAGTAGTTTTCAATTTGGGGCATATAAATATTTTTTGCTATGGTAATTAGATTAGATGTTTGGGGGGAATATATTTATTTCCGTTGGATATATTCTAAAGGTACAAATGGTAAATTATAGCATATATATGTTTAGTTTTAATAGTACGACCAAATTAGTTTCCAAAGTTTTTTACAAATTTACTCTCCCACCATTTGTGTCTTGGGTTTCTGGTTATTCCATATTTTTGACATTACTTACTACTTTTGTCTTCTTCATTTTGGCCATTCTGATGGGTACATAATGGTTTTCCATTGTGGTCTATTTAGAGTTTGCCTGATTAACAAAGTTGGGTACCATTCGACATACATATTAACCATTTGAATATCCTCTTTTATTAAGTATCTATTAATGTTCTTTTGCCAATTTTTCTATTGGATTGTCTGCCTTTTTCTTATTGATAGGGGTTCTTTATACAGTCTTTTGTTGAATATGTTTTGGGAAAATATTCCCTTATTTGTAAATCATTTTATCATGCTCCTAAATGTGTTTTTTATAGCTGAAATTCTTAATATAATACAGGTTATCAAGATTTTCTGCCTTGGGGTCCAATTTAACAAATCTCTGTGTACTCTAAGTTCATGAAGATGTCTTTTTTTAAAACTTTATTATTTTACCTTTAACTTTTATATATTTTAAATTGAAGTAGAGTTGATTTAAATTTAGTATTAGTTTCAGCTGTACAATGTAGTGATTCAGTATTTTTATAGATTCTACTCCATGTAAACGTTATAAAATATTGACTATATTGCCTGTGTGTGCAATATATACTTATAACTTATTTATTTTGTATGTAGAAGTTTGTATCTCTTAATCCCTATGCCTGTCATGCCCTTCCCCCTTCCCTCTCTCCACTGGTAACCACTAGTTTATTTGCTGTAGTGAGTCTGCTTCTGTTTTGTTATATTCATTTGTTTGTTTAATTTTTTAGATTCCACATAGATAAGGTACAGTATATTGTCTTTGTGTGACTCATTTCTCTAAGCATGATACCCTCCAGGTCCATCCATGTTGTTGCACATGGTAAAATTTCATTCTTTTTTATGGCTGAGTAATATCCTATTGTGTGTGTGGGATATTACACACACACACCAGAGCTTCTTCATTCATATGTTGATGGTCACTTAAGTTGCTTCCATATCTTAGCTATTATAAATAATTCTTCTGTGAACATTGGAGTGCATGTATCTTTTCAAATTAGTGTTTTCGTATTCTTTGGCTATGTATCCAGCAGTGGAATTACAAGATAATATAGTGGTTCCATTTTTAGTTTTTTGAGGACTTGCCATACTGTTTTCCATAGTGACTGCACCAATTTACATTCCCACCAACAGTGTACTAGGGTTTCCTTTTCTCCATATTCTCACCATCATCTCTTATTTGTGGTCTTTTTAATGATAGCCATTCTGACAAGTGTGAGGTAATATCTTACTGTGGTTTTGATTTGCACTTTTCTGATGATTAGCAATGTTGAGCATTTTTTCATGTGCCTGTAGGCCATCTGTCTTCTTTGGAAAAATGTCTGTTCATGTCTTCTGCCCATTTTATGATAGGATATTTTTATAGTGAGTTGTATGAGCTATTTAGTATATATTTTGGATAATAACCCCTTATTGAATATATTGTTTGTAAATATTTTCTCCTATATTCAGTAGGCTTTTTTTTTTCATTTTTTCGATGGTTTCCTTTGCTGTACAAAAGCTTTTAAGTTTAATTAGATCCCATTTGTTTATTTTTGCTTTTGTATCCTTTGCCTTAGGAGACAGATCCAAATTGCTACAATTTATGTCAAAGAGTGTTTTGCCTATGTTTTCTTCTAGGAGTTTTATGATTTTGGGGCTTACATTTGATCTTTTTTTTAGAGTTTATTTTTGTATATCATGTGATAAAATATTATAATTTAATTATTTTACATGTAGCTGTTTAGTTTTTCCAACACCATTTATTGAAGAGACTCTCTTTTCTTCATTGTATTTTCTTACCTCCTTTGTTGAAGATAAATTGACCATAAGAGTGTGGGTTTATTTCTGGGCTCTCTATTCTGTTCTGCTGATCTATGTGTCTGTTTTTGTGCCAGCACCATTCTATTTTGATTAATGTAACTTTGTAGTGTTGTCTGAAAGCAAGGAGCGTGATACCTCCAGCTTCATTTTGTTTTGTAAAGTTGCTTTGGCTATTCAGGGTCTTCTGTGGATCCACATAAATTTTAGCATTACTTGTAGTTCTGTGAAAAATGTCATGGATATTTTAATAGGAATTGCAATAAATCTATAGATTGCTTTGGGTGATATGTATATTTTAAGAATATTAATTATTCCAATCCATGTTAACAGGATATCTTTCTAGTTCTTTGTCATCTTCAGTGTCCCTCATTAACATTTTATAGTTTTCAGAGTGTATGTCTTTCACCTCCTTGGTTAATTTAATTAAATTAATTTATTTATTTGGCTGTGTTGGTCTTCGTTGCTGCACATGGGCTTTCTCTAGTTGCAGCAAGTAGGGGCTACTCTTCATTGCAGTGCTCAGGCTTCTCATTGCAGTGACTTCTCTTGTTGCGGATCACAGGCTCTAGGCACGCAGGCTTCAGTAGTTATGGTGCATGGGCTCAGTAGTTGTGGCTCACGGTCTCTAGAGCACAGGCTCAGTAGTTGTGGCGCATGGGCTTAGTTGCTCCGCGGCATGTAGGATCTTCCCGGAACAGGGATTGAACCTGTGTCCCCTGCATTGGCAGGTGGATTCTTAACCACTGCACCACCAGGGAAGTCCCTGGTTAATTTTACCCCTAGGTACTTTATTCTTTTTGATGTGATTTTTAAATGTGATTGTTATCTTTGTCTTTCTGATACTTAATTATTAATGTATAGAAAAGCAACAGATTTCTGCATATTAATCTTGTATCCAGCAACTTTACTGAATTCATTTATTAATTTCAATAGTGTTTTGGTGGAAACTTTAGGATTTTCTATATATAGTAACATGTCATCTGCAAATAATGACAGTTTTATTCTTCCCTTCTAATTTGGATGCCTTTTATTTTTCTTGTCTGATCACTAGGCTAGGACTACCAATATTGTATTAAATAGAAGTGGTGAGACTGTACATCCTTGTCTTTTTCCTGATTTTAGAGGAAAACCTTTCAGCTTTTCATCATTGAGAATGATGTTAGTTGTGGGTTTGTCATAAATGGTCTTTATTACATTGCAATGTGTTCTCTCTATACCAACTTTGAGAGTTTTTTAAATCACGAATGGATGTTGAATTTTGTCAGATGTTTTTTCCATGTTTATTGAAATGATCATGTGATTTTTTATCCTTCCTTTCTTTTATGTAGTGATTGATTTGTGAATATTGAACCATGCTTGCATCCCTGGAATACATCCCACTCAATCATGGTTTATGATGCTTTTTATATATTGTTGAACTCAGTTTGCTATTATTTTGTTGCATTTATATTCATCAGAGATATTGGCCTGTGATTTTCTTTTTTAGTAGTGTTTTTGTCTGGTTTTGGTATCAGGGTAATGGTAGCTTCATAAGATGAATGTGTGAGTGTTCTGTTCTCTTCAATTTTTGGAATAGTTTGAGAAGTGTAGTTATTAGCTCTTGTATATGCTTGATGGAATACTCCTGTTAAGTTGTCTGGACTCCTGGACTGTTGTTTTCTGGGAATTTTTTGATTACTGATTCAAATGATTTGTCTGTTCAGATGGTCTATTTCTTCCTGATTCAGTCTTGGAGGATTGTGTGTTTCTGGAAGTTTGTCCATTTCTTCTAGGTTGTCCAAACTATTGACATATAACTCTTTGAAGTATTCTTCTATGATATTTTTTATCTCTGTGATATTGGTTGTTATTTCTCCTCTTTAATTTCTTATTTTGTTTATTTGGGCCCTCTCTTTTTTTCTTGATGAATCTGGCTAAAGTCTTATCAATTTTGTTTATCTTTTCAAAAAAATCTCTTGGTTTCATTGATCTGTTCTATAATTTTTTGATATGTATTTTATTTAGTTTCTCTCTGATCTTTATTATTTCCTTCTTTCTGCTGATTTTGGGCTTTGTTCATTTTTCTTTTCCTTCCTAATTCCTTTAGATGAAGGATTAGGTTGTTTCTTTGAGATTTTTTTTTTTTTTCTTGAGGTAGGCCTGTATCACTATAAACTTCCCTCTCAGAACTGCTTTTTCTGTCACACAGATTTTAGAAGTTGTGTTCTCATTTGTCTTGAGGTATTTTCTAATTTCTTCTTTGATTTATCCATTGACAATTTTTTTTTAAATAGCATGTTGTTTAATCTCCATGTGTTTGCGTTTTTCCCATTTTTCATCTTGTAATTGATTTCTAGTTTCAACTTTTGTGGTTGTAAAAATGCTTGTTAGAATTTCTATCCTCTTAAATTTATTGAAACTTGTCTTGTGGCCTAGCATGTGATCTATCCTGGAGAATGATATATGTGCACTTGAAAAAAATGTGTATTCTGCTGTTTTAGGGTGAAATGTCCTATACTTATCAGTGAAGTCCAACTGGTCTAATATGTTATTTAAGACTACTGTTTCCTTATTGATTTTTTTGTCTAGATGATCTGTCCATTGATGTAAATGTGTGTTAAAGTCTCCTATTATTGTATTGTAATTTATTTTCAATTTCTCCCACTATGTCTGTTAATATTTTCTTTATATATTTAAGTGCTCCTCTATTAGGTGCATATGTGTTAATGAATTTTATATCCTCTTTTCGTATTGGTCTCTTTATCATTATAGAATGCCCTTCTTTGTCTTTCTTTACAGACTTTGTTTTAAAGTCTGTTTTGTCTGATATGAACATTGCTACCGCAGCTTTCTGGTCATTTCTATTTGCATGAAACATCTTTTTCCATCCCCTCACTTTCATTCTGGTGTGTTTTAGCTCCAAAATGAGTCTTTTGTAAGCAGAAAAATAGATGGGTCTTGCTTTTTTTTATCCAGTCAGCCACCCGACATGTTTTGATTGGCGCATTTAGTACATTGACATTTAAAGAAATTATTGGTAGGTACAGACTTTCTGCCATTTTCTTACTTGTTTTCAGGATGTTTTTGTAGTTCTCTGTTCTTTTCTTCTTCTTTTAGATTCTTCCCTTGTGGTTTGATGCTTTTCTTTAGTGGTAAGCTTGTGATCCTTTTCTCTTGTTTTTGTGTATCTATTGTAGATTTTTGATATGTAGTTACAATGTGATTCATATATGTTGCCCTATGACTATATCTACTTGTTTTTAAAAGGTAGTCATTTAAGTTCAAACACATTCTAAAAGGTCTACAGTTTTTACTTCACTGCCCCACATTTGTTTTTGATGTTGCATTTTACACCTTCATGTTTATCCCTTAACTGTTTATTGTAATTATCATTGATTTACAATGTTTTGTCTTTTAATATTCATTCTTGCTTATTTAAGTGGTTGATCCAGAGCCTTCACTACATATTTGCCTTTATTAGTGGGATTTTTCCATTCCCATAGATTCTTACTTCTTATTGTATTTTCTTTTCCACTTAGAGAAAACCCTTTAACTTTTTTAGGGGCTGTTTAGTATTGATGAACTCTTTTAAGTTTTTGTTTGAGAAGTTATTTATCTTTACTTCAATTCTGAATGATAATCTTGCTGGGTAAAGTATCCTATTTTATAGGTTTTTCCCTTTTAGCACTTTAAATATATCATGCCACTCCCTTCTGGCCTGCAGATTTCTGAAGGTTATGTGGTTCTTTGTTTTTCCGTTGCTGCCTTTAGAATTCTCTCTTTAACTTTTGCCATTTTAATTACAACATGTCTTGATATGGATCTATTTGGATTCATCTTGTATGGGGCTCTCTGTGCATCCTGTACCTGGATATCTGTTTCCTTTTTCAGGTTCAGGAAATTTTCAGCCATAATTTTATTAAATACATTTTTGATCACTTTATCTCTCTCTTCTTTTTCTGGGGTCCCTATAATGCAAATGTTAGTGTACTTGATGTTACTCCAGAGGTCCCTTAAACTGTTCGCATTTTTTAATTTGTTTTTCTTTTTGCTGTTCTGATTGGCTGATTTCTATTATTTCATCTTCCATATTATGTGCTCTTCTGTATCACCTCATTGCTTTTTTTTTTTTTTTTAAACATCTTTATTGGAGTATAATTGCTTTACAATGGTATGTTAGTTTCAGCTTCACAACAAAATGAATCAGTTATATATATACATATGTTCCCATATCTCTTCCCGCTTGCGTCTCCCTCCCTCCCAACCTCCCTATCACACCCCTCCAGGCGGTCACAAAGCACCGAGCTGATCTCCCTGTGCTATGCGGCTGCTTCCCACTAGCTATCTACCTTACGTTTGGTAGTGTATATATGTCCATGCCTCTTCATCGCTTTGTCACCGTTTACCCTTCCCCCTCCCCATAGCCTCAAGTCCATTCTCTAGTAAGTCTGTGTCTTTATTCCTGTTTCACCCCTAGGTTTTTCCTGACATTTTTTTTTCTTAGATTCCATATATATGTGTTAGCATACGGTATTTGTCTCTCTCGTTCTGACTTACTTCACTCTGTATGACAGACTCTAGGTCTATCCACCTCATTACAAATAGCTCAATTTCATCTCTTTTTATGGCTGAGTAATATTCCATTGTATATATGTGCCACATCTTCTTTATCCATTCAGCCGATGATGGACACTTAGGTTGATTCCATCTCTGGGCTATTGTAAATAGAGCTGCAATGAACATTTTGGTACATGACTCTTTTTGAATTATGGTTTTCTCAGGGTATATGCCCAGTAGTGGGATTGCTGGGTCATATGGTAGTTCTATTTGTAGCTTTTTAAGGAACATCCATACTGTTCTCCACAGTGGCTGTATCAATTTACATTCCCACCAACAGTGTAAGAGGGTTCCCTTTTCTCCACACCCTCTCCAGCATTTATTGTTTCTAGATTTTTTGATGATGGCCATTCTGACTGGTGTGAGATGATATCTCATTGTAGTTTTGATTTGCATTTCTCTCATGATTAGTGATGTTGAGCATTCTTTCATGTGTTTGTTGGCACTCTGTATATCTTCTTTGGAGAAATGTCTATGTAGGTCTTCTGCCCATTTTTGGATTGGGTTGTTTGTTTTTTTGTTATTAAGCTGCATGAGCTGCTTATAAATTTTGGAGATCAATCCTTTGTCAGTTGCTTCATTTGCAAATATTTTCTCCCATTCTGAGGGTTGTCTTTTGGTCTTCTTTATGGTTTCCTTTGCTGCGCAAAAGCTTTTAAGTTTCATTAGGTCCCATTTGTTTACTCTTGTTTTTATTTCCATTTCTCTAGGAGGTGGGTCAAAAAGGACCTTGCTGTGATTTATGTCATAGTGTTCTGCCTATGTTTTCCTCTAAGAGTTTGATAGTTTCTGGCCTTACATTTAGGTCTTTAATCCATTTTGAGCTTATTTTTGTGTATGGTGTTAGGGAGTGATCTAATTTCATACTTTTACATGTAGCTGTCCAGTTTTCCCAGCACCACTTATTGAAGAGGCTGTCCTTTCTCCACTGTACATTTCTACCTCCTTTGTCAAAGATAAGGTGACCATATGTGCGTGGGTTTATCTCTGGGCTTTCTATCCTGTTCCATTGATCTATCTTTCTGTTTTTGTGCCAGTACCATACCGTCTTGATAACTGTAGCTTTGTAGTATAGTCTGAAGTCTGGGAGCCTGATTCCTCCAGTTCCTTCTTTCGTTCTCAAGATTGCTTTGGCTATTCGGGGTCTTTTGTGTTTCCATACAAATTGCAAAATTTTTTGTTCTAGTTCTGTGAAAAATGCCAGTGGTAGTTTGATAGGGATTGCATTGAATCTATAGATTGCTTTCGGTAGTAGAGTCATTTTCACAATGTTGATTCTTCCAATCCAAGAACATGGTATATCTCTCCATCTATTTGTATCATCTTTAATTTCTTTCATCAGTGTCTTATAATTTTCTGCATACAGGTCTTTTGTCTCCTTAGGTAGGTTTATTCCTAGATATTTTATTCTTTTTGTTGCAATGGTAAATGGGAGTGTTTTCTTGATTTCACTTTCAGATTTTTCATCATTAGTATATAGGAATGCCAGAGATTTCTGTGCATTAATTTTGTATCCTGCCACTTTACCAAATTCATTGATTAGCTCTAGTAGTTTTCTGGTAGCATCTTTAGGGTTCTCTATGTATAGGATCATGTCATCTGCAAACAGTGACAGCTTTACTTCTTCTTTTCCGATTTGGATTCCTTTTGTTTCCTTTTCTTCTCTGATTGCTGTGGCTAAAACTTCCAAAACTATGTTGAATAAGAGTGGTGAGAGTGGGCAACCTTGTCTTGTTCCTGATCTTAGTGGAAATGCTTTCAGTTTTTCACCATTGAGGATGATGTTTGCTGTGGGCTTGTCATATATGGCCTTTATTATGTTGAGGAAAGTTCCCTCTATGCCTACTTTCTGGAGGGTTTTTATCATAAATGGGTGTTGAATTTTGTCAAAAGCTTTCTCTGCATCTATTGAGATGATCATATGGTTTTTCTCTTTCAATTTGTTAATATGGTTTATCACATTGATAGATTTGCGTATATTGAAGAATCCTTGCATTCCTGGAATAAACCCCACTTGATCATGGTGTATGATCCTTTTAATGTGCTGTTGGATTCTGTTTGCTAGTATTTTGTTGAGGATTTTTGCATCTATGTTCATCAGTGATATTGGCCTGTAGTTTTCTTTCTTTGTGACATCCTTGTCTGGTTTTGGTATCAAGGTGATGGTGGCCTCGTAGAAGGAGTTTGGGAGTGTTCCTCCCTCTGCTATATTTTGGAAGAGTTTGAGAAGGATAGGTGTTAGCTCTTCTCTAAATGTTTGATAGAATTCGCCTGTGAAGCCATCTGGTCCTGGGCTTTTGTTTGTTGGAAGATTTTTAATCACAGTTTCAATTTCAGTGCTTGTGATTGGTCTGTTCATATTTTCTATTTCTTCCTGATTCAGTCTTGGCAGGTTGTGCATTTCTAAGAATTTGTCCATTTCTTCCAGATTGTCCATTTTATTGGCATAGAGTTGCTTGTAGTAATCTCTCATGATCTCTTTTATTTCTGCAGTGTCAGTTGTTACCTCTCCTTTTTCATTTCTAATTCTATTGATTTGAGTCTTCTCCCTTTTTTTCTTGATGAGTCTGGCTAGTGGTTTATCTATTTTGTTTATCTTCTCAAAGAACCAGCTTTTAGTTTTATTGATCTTTGCTATTGTTTCCTTCATTTCTTTTTCATTTATTTCTGATCTGATTTTTATGATTTCTTTCCTTCTGCTAGCTTTGGGGTTTTTTTGTTCTTCTTTCTCTAATTGCTTGAGGTGCAAGGTTAGGTTGTTTATTTGAGATGTTTCCTGCTTCTTAAGGTGGGCTTGTATTGCTATAAACTTCCCCCTTAGAACTGCTTTTGCTGCATCCCACAGGTTTTGGGTCGTTGTGTCTCCATTGTCATTTGTCTCTAGGTATTTTTTGATTTCCTCTTTGATTTCTTCAGTGATCACTTCATTATTAAGTAGTGTATTGTTTAGCCTCCATGTGTTTGTATTTTTTACAGATCTTTTACTGTAATTGATATCTAGTCTCATGGCGTTGTGGTCAGAAAAGTTACTTGATACAATTTCAATTTTCTTAAATTTACCAAGGCTTGATTTGTGACCCAAGATATGATCTATCCTGGAGAATGTTCCATGAGCACTTGAGAAAAATGTGTATTCTGTTGTTTTTGGATGGAATGTCCTATAAATATTAATTAACTCCATCTCGTTTAATGTATCATTTAAAGCTTGTGTTTCCTTATTTATTTTCATTTTGGATGATCTGTCCATTGGTGAAAGTGGGGTGTTAAAGTCCCCTACTATGAATGTGTTACTGTCGATTTCCCCTTTTATGGTTGTCAGTATTTGCCTTATGTATTGAGGTGCACCTATGTTGGGTGCATAAATATTTACAATTGTTATATCTTCCTCTTGGATCGATCCCTTGATCATTATGTAGTGTCCTTCTTTGTCTCTTCTAATAGTCTTTGTTTTAAAGTCTATTTTGTCTGATACGAGAATTGCTACTCCAGCTTTCTTTTGGTTTCCATTTGCATGAAATACCTTTTTCCATCCCCTTACTTTCAGTCTGTATGTGTCTCTAGGTCTGAAGTGGGTCTCTTGTAGACAGCAAATATATGGGTCTTGTTTTTGTATCCATTCAGCCAATCTGTGTCTTTTGGTGGGAGCATTTAGTCCATTTACATTTAAGGTAATTATCAATATGTGTGTTCCTATTCCCATTTTCTTAATTGTTTTGGGTTCGTTATTGTAGGTCCTTTCCTTCTTTTGTGTTTCTTGCCTAGAGAAGTTCCTTTAGCAGTTGTTGTAGAGCTGGTTTGGTGGTGCTGAACTCTCTCAACTTTTGCTTGTCTGTAAAGGTTTTAATTTCTCCATCAAATCTGAATGAGATCCTTGCTGGGTAGAGTAATCTTGGTTGCAGGTTTTTCTCCTTCAACACTTTCAATATGTCCTGCCACTCCCTTCTGGCTTGCAGAGTTTCTGCTGAAAGATCAGCTGTTAACCTTATGGGGATTCCCTTGTGTGTTATTTGTTGTTTTTCCCTTGCTGCTTTTAATATGTTTTCTTTGTATTTAATTTTTGACAGTTTGATTAATATGTGTCTTGGCGTATTTCTCCTTGGATTTATCCTGTATGGGACTCTCTGTGCTTCCTGGACTTGATTAACTATTTCCTTTCCCATATTAGGGAAGTTTTCAACTATAATCTCTTCAAATATTTTCTCAGTCCCTTTCTTTTTCTCTTCTTCTTCTGGAACCCCTATAATTCGAATGTTGGTGCGTTTAATGTTGTCCCAGCGGTCTCTGAGACTGTCCTCAGTTCTTTTCATTCTTTTTTCTTTATTCTGCTCTGCAGTAGTTATTTCCACTATTTTATCTTCCAGGTCACTTATCCGTTCTTCTGCCTCAGTTATTCTGCTATTGATCCCATCTAGAGTACTTTTAATTTCATTTATTGTGTTGTTCATCGTTGCTTGTTTCATCTTTAGTTCTTCTAGGTCCTTGTTAACTGATTCTTGCAATTTGTCCATTCTATTGTCCATTCTATCTCCAAGATTTCGGATCAACCTTACTATCATTATTCTGAATTCTTTTTCAGGTAGACTGCCTATTTCCTCTTCATTTGTTAGGTCTGGTGGGTTTTTATCTTGCTCCTTTATCTGCTGTGTGTTTTTCTGTCTTTTCATTTTGCTTATCTTACTGTGTTTGGGGTCTCCTTTTTTTTTTTTTTTTGCAGGCTGAAGGTTCGTAGTTCCTGTTGTTTTTTGTGTCTGTCCCCAGTGGCTAAGGTTGGTTCAGTGGGTTGTGTAGGCTTCCTGGTGGAGGGTACTAGTGCCTGTGTTCTGGTGTATGAGGCTGGATCTTGTCTTTCTGGTGGGCAGGTCCACGTCTGGTGGTGTGTTTTGGGGTGTCTGTAGACTTATTATGATTTTGGGCAGCCTCTCTGCTAATGGGTGGGGTTGTGTTCCTGTCTTGCTAGTTGTTTGGCATAGGGTGTCCAGCACTGTAGCTTGCTGGTCGTTGAGTGAAGCTGGGTGCTGGCGTTGAGATGGAGATCTCTCGGAGATTTTTGCTGTTTGATATTATGTGCAGCTGGGAGGCCTCTTGTGGACCAGTGTCCTGAAGTTGGCTCTCCCACCTCAGAGGCACAGCACTGACTCCTGGCTGGAGCACCAAGAGCCTTTCATCCACAGGGCTCCTTAATTTGGGATGATTCGTTGTCTATTCAGGTATTCCACAGATGCAGGGTATATCAAGTTGATTGTAGAGCTTTAATCCGCTGCTTCTGAGGCTGCTGGGAGAGATTTCCCTTTCTCTTCTTTGTTCTCACAGTTCCCAGGGGCTCAGCTTTGGATTTGGCCCCGCCTGTGCGTGTAGGTCGCCGGAGGGCGTCTGTTCTTTGCTCAGACAGGACGGGGTTAAAGGAGCCACTGATTCGGAGGCTCTGGCTCACCCAGGCCGGGGGGTAGGGAGGGTCACGGAGTGCGGGGCGGGCCTGCAGCGGCAGAGGCCGGCGTGCACTGCAGCCTGAGGCGCGCCGTGCGCTCTCCCGGGGGAGCCGTCCCTGGATCCCGGGACCCTGGCAGTGGCGGGCTGCACAGGCTCCCCGGAAGGGCGTGTGGCTAGTGACCTGTGTTCGCACACAGGCCTCCTGGCGGCGGCAGCAGCAGCCTTAGCGTCCCATGTCTGTCTCTGGGCTCCGCACTCTTAGCCGCGGCTCGCGCCCGTCCCTGGAGCTCTCTCAAGCAGCGTTCTTAATCCCCTCTCCTCGTGCACCAGGAAACAAAGAGGGACGTAAAAGTCTCTTGCCTCTTCGGCAGGTCCAGACCCCTCCCCGGACTCTCTCCCGGCCAGCCGCGGTGCACTACCCCCCTGCAGGCTGTGTTCACGCCGCCAACCTCAGTCCTCTCCAGGCGCTCCGACAAAAGCCGGAGCCTCAGCTCCCAGTCCCGCCCGCCCTGGCGGGCGAGCAGACAAGCCTCTCGGCTGGTGAGTGCCGGTCGGCCCGATCCTCTGCGCTGGAATCTGTCCGCTTTGCCCTCCGCACCCCTGTTGCTGTGCTCTCCTCCGCGGCTCCCAAGCTCCCCCACTCCGCCTCCCGAAGTCTCCACCCGCGAAGGGGCTTCCTAGTGTGTGGACACTTTTCCTCCTTCACAGCTCTCTTCCGCTGGTGCAGGACCCGTCCCTATCCTTTTGTCTCTGTTTAGTTTTTTCTTTTGCCCTAACCAGGTACGTGGGGGGTTCCTTGCCTTTTGGGAGGTCTGAGGTCTTCTGCCAGCGTTCAGTAGGTGCTCCGTAGGAGTTGTTCCACGCGTAGATGTATTTCTGGTGTATCTGTGGAGAGGAAGGTGATCTCCGCGTCTTACTCTTCGGCCATCTTCCCGGAAGTCTCATTGCTTTTTAATTGCTTCTAGTTTGTTTTTTATTTCAGTTATTGTTTTCTTCAGTTCTGACTGGTTCTCTTTTATATTTTCTAGTTTCTTAAAATACTCACTGTGTTCATCTATTCTTTTCCCTGTTCAGTTAGCATTCTTACTACTAATGCTTGGAACTCCTTATCTGGTAAATTATTTATCTCAGGTTTTAGTTTTTTCTGTTTTTCTTTTGTTTCTTGTTCTTTCACTTGAAACATATTTTTCTGTTTTCTCATTTGCTTAACTTTCTGTCTCTTTGAAATTAAGTGAAACAGTTACCTGTCCATCTTGAAGGGGTGTCCTTGTGTGGGAGCATCCATATACAATCTGCATGTGTCCAGTGGCTTTTGTGGAATGGCTGTATCTGAAGTGAGCATCACATCTTCCCCCAGGGTGTGCTGGCAGCTATCACCTTAGTGGGAGGTGGGGCTGGAGATGAAGGATTTAGTGCCAGAGCCAGGTGTGACCTGGGTCTTTCTTTCTGCTCAGTAGCCAACACCACTCTGTTGAGGGTAGAGTCAGGTCCCAAGTTGCTGGAGCAGAAACCCTGAGGGTCAGGTCTGAGCTGGGTCCACTCCCTCTAAGTGTGTTGTCTCCCTGTTCTCAGCATTCGCACTTTCTCACCTGAGGGGAGCAGCACAAGAGGGCCTGGAGCAAGCACCTAGTATGGGGAAAGGCACATGCTGGGGAAGTCCTGGCATACCAGTCAGTTTTCTGGGCTGCTTCTGATCTGCCACCCCCATGAACACAAGTAATGGCTGCCCTCACCCTGTTCAAGGGCCATGCTAGAATCTAGCTAGCTCTGTTCCCCACACCTGCATGCTATCCTCAGTACCAGCAGCCTTCACCCTAGTGTGGAGCTGCAGTGAGGATCAAGAGGGTCTGGAGTGGTGCTCAGCGTGGGCTGAGGCATGCACTTGGGTTGTTGTGAGAAACCAGCCAGAGTCCCTGGGCAGTTTTAATCTACTTCCTCTGCCTTTCTTCAGGAGTAAGCAAGTATGTATGTTTGCTCTTCTTTAGCAAAGTCTAGTTTTCTTATAGCCCAGTTGTTAGTCCCCCTGTTCTTCAAACCAGCTAACAGGACTTGTCTTCCAGGTGTTGGACCCCAGGCCTAGGGCCCCTAATATGCGGTTTGAACTGCTAGCTTCCCAAGGAGGATCTCTGAGCCTGTGTAATCTCCCTCCTCTTCTGTGCCCCTCCAAGTTCCTGACCTGCTTGTTTCTATTGCCTTCCTGCCCAACTCCATGTGGATCTTTCTTACAACCTTGTTTGTATAAGAGTCCTGCTATCTCCAGTTTGTTTCAGTGAGAACTCTTCCACGTGTAGATGTATTTTTGATGTATTCATGGGAGTAGGTGAACTCTGTGTTCTCCTGTTCTGCCATGTTGATCTCCTCCATCACCTTTAACTTTTGGCTCTGCATTTTTGGACTGATTATTTTTCTGTGGTAAGTGTCCAGACACATTTACTTTACTTACAGATATCCAATTGACTCCAGCTCCATCTGTTGAAAAGTTTATCTTTATTCCACTGTAACATCACCTTTATCATAAATTCTAGGCAAATTTTAAAGTTGAAAACCATTTTAAAAAAATGACATGATGTGCAATTAGTGCCCACTATGAACATTCACATTTTAAATGACTTTCTTCTTTTAGAGTTGTTGAAATAGTTTAAAATATTTTATTAACTTATTTATTCTTATTCATTTATTTATTCAACTCAGTGAGAAGCGGTATAATAAAATGGTTTCTGTCTCTGTCCCCCCTCATTGTGCTTTGTGATGATACCTCCTTGGTGATCTGCTGATTTTTTTTTTTTTTTTTTTTTTTTTTTTGCGGTACGCGAGCCTCTCACTGTTGTGGCCTCTCCCGTTGTGGAGCACAGGCTCCGGACACGCAGGCTCAGCGGCCATGGCTCACAGGCCTAGCTGCTCTGTGGCATGTGGAATCTTCCCGGACCAGGGCACGAACCCATGTCCCCTGCATCGGCAGGCGGACTCTCAACCACTGTGCCACCAGGGAAGCCCTGATCTGCTAGTTTTTATTAAGCTTTCTTGCCATGTGCAGATGACAAACATAAAAAAAAATAGATTTAAACTAAATGATGTGCCTCTGCCCATAGCTATCTCTCCTCACTATAATTGTAATATACTCATCAGTAGACCTCCTACATATGCAGAGAAGTTTCCTTTCCCAAGTAACCTTAAAATATATTTATTTTACATATAAGAAAATTGTAGTGAAATGAAGTGACTTGTCACACTGCAAGTTAGAGAGACAGCCTAGAATTTAAACCCAGAAATTTGAAGTCTTATTTCCTTAGATATTTTATTTTTATTTAAATATAGAAGTGTGTACATGTCAATCCCAAACTCCCAATTTATCCTTAGAGATTCTTACTTTTAAAAAACAAAGAAAAGAAGAGAAAAATCTGAATCACCTAATTATTTTGAAAACGTGTCAATTCAACAAAAATATTGCTCCTTTTCTCTTTCCCATAACATTGGGTGTCTGAATTTTGTGCTTGAGTTAATGGAAGCTCCACTACCAGTCTCCTAAGGACCCCTGCTATGGTCTGAATATTTGTGTCCCCCCAAAATTTGTATGTTGAAAACCTCAAAAATGATTATATCAGGAAGTGGGGCCTTTGGGAGGTCCTTAAGTCATGGGGGCAGAGCCTTCATGAATGGGATTAGTGTTCTCATTAAAGAGAGATCCCCAGCCATGGCAAGAAAGCGCTGGCTATGAACCAGGGAAAGAGCCATCACTAAAACATGATCATGCTGATGACTTGATCTCAGATTTCCAGCCTTCAGAACTGTGAGAAATAAATTGATGTTGTTCATAAGCTACCCAGTCTGTGGTATATTATAGCAGCTGAATAGACTAAGACAGTACCTAAACTCCTGCTTTGTCACCAAGGACCCAGGGAAGTGATAATAGAAAATGGTAACAAAAGGTCCTGCCTGTGTGGTTTCTTGCTGATATCCAGATTGTAATGACTCTAAGCTACCATTCACTCTGCAGATTTTGCAAAATTATAAAACAATTTGTGAGGAAAAACAAATTTCTCTCTTAGGGTATACATATGTAATAGCACATTTCTAGTCTCTGTGCATTTTATAGTCTTTATGTATGTTTCTTTATCTTTTAGTTGGACTTTATACAAATAAAAAATACAAATTAAATCTAACTGATAGCCATTCCAGATTTTTTTAAATCTGGAAATCAGTATCTAATGTAGCCACACATTTCCTCTTTTTGAAAATGGAAACATCTGTTCCTTTATGGGTGTCCCACACTTCTCCTTTCCTGCAAAATTAAAATAAAATATTTCTGGCAGCAACTCTGAGATCACATTTGTACATTTCTACAGCTTCCTAGAATATAAATCTTCAGAGTCTTGAGACTTGGATTAATTTAACTAGGGACTGCCTCAGACAATTTATATACTGTCTCAAGCAGCAATATCTTTTTTATATTGTTCTAGCTGTTTTAGTTCAAAGATACTTTTCTTTGCCTGAAAAAAATGCAGTCTGAAGAATATGTGGTTATTCTTCCTTTCATTTGTAATAATACCATTTTAACTAAGGAGTAAGTCTGTTCTTACCTCTTTACAAATAACTTTAGAATGCTATGCATTGTTTTCTACTGAAATAGGATGGTTTACTGGAGACAAGGAGACATGAATGCAAATTCTAATTTTGTTTCATTCATTGATTTGGGCAAGTTTCTTAAAGTCTAGAAGCTTTCTTTTCTTTATTCCTAATTCTGAAAAAAATATGTATCATACAGGGTTTGTGATAGGGACTTAAAGGCCATGAGATGTAAATGTAAAACATTTAGCAGAGTGTTTGGCATATATATGATTGTTAATTTCATTGAGTCACAGTACTTTGTTTTCAGATGGTCATTATCAGAGAGTGGGTAAGAGTGATTGTATGAAATTTGTGACTCTGGGAAGCAGGCTCTGAACTAGAGTTAGGAGTGTAAAATTTTTATCAAGGAGGGCAAAAGCTTTCAGACTTCAATCCATATCTGTCTTCTGAGAACAGAAAAAAGAGTCTCACGCTGAGATAGAGATCTGTCAAATTTTTATCTGGCCAAAGGGGCTTTAGAGCATAATTACCCACTAGAGGAGACTCACAATGGGCAGAAATACCAAACCCTAGTCCCTCTGCTCCACTCATCAGGCAGGAAGCTGCAGAAAGCCCAGGAAGAGTGTAGTCTTTGTTTACAAATTCAGACATTGTAATTAGACATTGTCAGTCAACTGCATTTCTTGCAGCCAGATAGCAAACTCTTTCTTGAAGGGGGATCCAAGCAGTATCTCTCATGTTGCCCTGTAGGGTTGTGGAGCAAGACTTTCTGTGCTCATTCCAATCTGACTCCTCCACTTGCTAACTGGTAGATTGTAAGGCAGGTCCTTAACCTCTTTGTCCTTGGCTTCCTCATCTGTAAAATGAGAAAAATAACAGTAGCTAACATAGGGTTATTGTGCAGGTTAAGTTAAATAATGCATATAAAGTACTTAGCATCTGAAACGTAGCAGAGACTCAATAAATAGTTACCACTATTATTGGCATATTCTTACATATTTTGCCTCTTTCTTGGTTTTATTCTTGCCTATATAACCCCTTCTTGCATCTTTGGTATATATTCTTTTCTTAAAAAAACAAAAGAACAAAAAAAAATATGCTTTGCTGTGAACCTAAAACTGCTCTAAAAGTAGTCTTTAAAAACTCTTCATGGATATTTCTCATTGCTTATATTCCCTTCCTTGCTCTTATTCCCCATTGTTCATTGTTGTCACTGCAGGTAATTGCACTTATTTAATTCAATAATCCCACTTAGTATAGGTAAGAAAGGAGTCTACAGGAGATTTTCATGTCAAAACCTTGCAGATTCAATGTACTTGTTCCACAACATGAACAAAATAAGCTTCTCTGAGGGAAAATCATAAGCACTCTGGGCTATATCCTCCCCAGATAAAAGGGAGCTATTTTATATCCATCAAAGTGCAAATAAGGTTTAGTTTAGTGGACCAGAAAAATATTACCTGTTTTGACATAAATACAACAGAACAATTCCAAAGAAATCCAATTTTAAACAGCACTGCATGCAGGGATTAGAAAGTTTCAGAAGATTTGGGTGTTCTGAATGCTTTTTGTTGTTTGAGATGCTCTCCTAAGATTAGCGGAGCATTAATGTGATGAACCAGCCTTATCCTTGTGCTCTTTCCATTTCTTCAAAAATGAAAATTTAATAACCATTATATTCAGAGTCTCACCCATTCCAAGAATCTGAATTTTTTTAGATGTATCGTCCTTTGAAGAAAATACTCCTTTGGAGCAATGGCAAGGCTACCACTAGTATTTACATGTAAAGACAGAAACCATGAGCTATTAAACTATGATTGTAGAAGAGAAATTGGATTGTTCTGATCAACTTGAGAGTCATGATTTTTCTTTTTAAAAATGTCATTTCTTTTACATCATGTAATACACATAGAAGATATAAGTGATGAATCTTAGTCCTACTTTCATGACACTTCAATCATCTTTCTTCGAACATTGCCCTAACAGTCATTTATTCACTCAGTAAGTATGTACTGAGCAGCTATTTTGTGGCTGGCCTACTTCTAGGTACCATGGTACAGAAGTGAACAATTGAAATGACATTCACTCTCCCACTTAAAATTCTCCCTTATAATTAGAGTAGAATTCTTCCATTGCCTACAAGGCCAAATCAGCACTTCAGCCTCTGCCTGTGTCTACGAGTTTAAGTTGTAGAAGATCCTCTGAGCTTACTTTGCTGCAGACACAGTGTTCTGTAGTTCTTATCTTGGTTTTTGAACATCTCAAGCTTTTTCCTACCCTAGGACATTTGCACTAGCTGTTGTGTCTACATGGTATGCCTTTCCTACATATCTTATAGTTTCTTCTCATTATTTAGATCCCACCTCAAAGGGTGACCTCACAAAGTCTCTGGCCTAAAATAGCTTCCAACTCTACTCTCCAATCCATGTTTATCACTTAACACTGTTTTATTTCTTATCTAAAATAATCATTATTGGAAATTATATTAATTGTTTTTAACTATCCATTGACTTTTTAGCAGTGTGCATAGCTTTTTGATTTTATGACTCCATTTGACACCCACCTCCCTTACTTTTATGCCCTGTCTCCAGGATTCCATGATGTGTTTCTGGATCACTTTTTTCTTAGTTCTATCATAGCACTGAGTACTCTCTGTGTTGTAATGATCATTGTATTTGACTGCCCCTAGCACTGACATGCAGACTGTTTGAGGGTAGGAACTACAGTTTCATATTCACAGTTGTAGGCCCTGAAGCAATGCAGAGTAGGCAGTGATTTCTCAAAAAATATTTATTGAGCAAATTAATGAATTAATATAAAATTTTATGTAATATTTACCACTTAATTACTATATGTTGTTTCACATAAATAAGCAGAAAAAGGCATAAACTTAATCTCCCTTTTCAAAAAACTCTTACATTTCTACTCTAAAACTATTAGAATCATATATTTTTACAGCCACTTGTGATTTCTATGGTATTGAATATCCTTCTCATTAGAGGTCTATAGATAGGAAGCAAGTAGGAAGAACTAAGAAAGTTTGGGGTACTTTCATTTGGAACTTATGTTCTAGTTCACATCATTCCCTTAAATTGATTGTAGAGAAGACTTCTGACATTTCATAGGAAGGAACTCATTTACACAGATAAATGAGAGGATGGATGAAGGTTTATGTACTAATTTTTAAATTATTATTTGTATGTCCACCTTATTTCTACAACCATTTTAATATATAAATGCCTTTGGTTAGCAAAAAGCAGATTGAATTTCTTCCAACAATAACAGCATTGTTGGAATTTCTTCCAACATTAATTATAGCTCTTCAGTATCATGAAGCCCAATTGTTTATTAAGTTTTCAAGGAAATGATATATACTTGCTACTTATTACACCATAATAGATAATTCTTCTTATTCAGATAGACTTATGGAATAGATGTTAGATTAGAAAAACAGAATATTTGAAGACCTAATTATATGCAGAGAACAAAACATAAATCTCTTTGATTATGGTTATTTTCATCAGAATTTTGTTTCCAAATGGAATTTAACTTCTCAAATATTTATAAGAAAACAGAATAAAATTAATCATCAATTAATGTAGCTACACCCTGTGCCAATGGAGTAATTTCATCATATATCACTAGAATTAGCCAGAATAAAGGCACCATTGCTTGACTCATTACCTTGACATTGTACAAAAATAATAATAATGATAATTCAGCCTTTATATTTAAATATTCTTCCATATGTGGTTAAAATATATATCAGTAATATGAACGTCAGAAATGATATTAAATAAACCATTAAACTGGGCAAAATATTAAGAAAAACACATTACATTCTCCAATATTAGAAAATATTGGATCTAGGATCATGTTTTTAAGAAATATTAAACTAATTCATCATAGAAGAACAACTTTATTTTGTTTCAGAATGTCACTTTATACAGCATATTCTTTGTTTTAAAATTATGTGCTTAAGAGTGCAGTAATTTTTATGCTCTGGAAAGGATATGAATTGCCATTGTTTTTTTTTTACTGAAGCAGTCCAGGCAGTTTGAACTGAAATTAATGCAAGAGAGAAAAATCAGCACCATTCAACAGAAATTTCCATGTACCGCAGTCTGTGGTGTTCTTTTTAGCAATCTAGGGTGAAATGAGCAGTATTTTTCTTTTTCAAATGTTCTTTCCATATTGGCCTTTGATGGTGCATGAAAAGATGTACTCCAGTGACTGGCAGCCAGACTTGCCCTGTTATTCACAGTGGTTGCACCTTGCATAGGTATATACGTCGAGGTTTTTTACACACTGAAATAGTCACAGATGTTTTGACCACATTCCTCCAGTGCATAAAGTGATGCAAATCACATGCCAGTTAGTTATATATAATGCCTCAATTTGGACAGTGCTGCTTTTAAACAAAGATGAACTCAGGAACATACTGGAAAGAGGAAGAAGTGCAGCCTAGAAGAGGAAAAAGAAAGGACAGAAAAGCCCTCCAAAGGTTTATGATCATATTGGAAGAAAACAACAGTACCTACACTGTAACCATAATGCTTTTCCTAGCTCACATTGTTAAATTGAAGACAGTCCCTCTCTTTCTCTGTGACATGTGCATCTGCCCTATGGTGAGCTCAGTTCAGCTGATGTGTCAGTTTATGGTCTGAAAATGCAATAACATCTGATGGGTGAAGTGTGGCCCTAATCAGAGAAGCATGAGAGATGAAAACTGATCTCGTACTAGGTGGTTATTATTTTCACCCTTCTACAATCCTATACCCTAGATTTTAATGTAATTTTTAATAAGTATACTATGGTCAGATCATGAAGCTAGTAAGTGACGAAGATAGAATTTGCATCCATGGCTGTGACTCCCAAACTTGCACCCTTCTTGTTATCCTATGTTTTCTCATTAGAAACAAGTGCGTAATCTTCCTTTGAGGACATGGACACCTTCAAGTAAGCAATAAAATGGCTCTTTCTAGAATAATCAATGAGCTTTTTATTAATGAAAATACATCATACAATGTAGGGGATTCACAGTGTTCCACATTTTGGGGATGAGTATTTGATTCAAAATGAGACTTTCTCATAAGTCAAAATGGAAGCTTTATTCCTCTTCTGCAGGCCACGATTTTTTTTTTTTAAATAGTGTTGTATTCAAAAAGGAAGAGGCAGATAAATAAGGTTGATTTTAAGGGACTAAATAGTATTATAAACTCAAGATCAGCAACAACAGAAAAACAAGAGCAATCATTGTGCTCCTTTGTGATTAGAACAGATTGTTTAATATACCTCCTCCCTTCAAAGACTTGCATTTTAAAATAATCATTTTCTATTCAGCTAGAATGGTAATATTTTACTTTTCTACTTGTGTTACTGTTATTTTAATATTGATTGTTTTTCTCCTTTAGTAACTGTAACCTCAAAATAATGATTTAAATATGGATACATTTAGACAGTACAATGTACATGATTGAGAACATTTTAAATACCTTAATTTAAGACACATAGTGTCACCATGATTTTCATGCCACCATGATTTTCATATCAGCTCATCCTTTTGTTAGTACCGTTTTAATCTACATTTCTGGATCTGGGAAACTCAACATGTCTGATTCTGTGTGCATAATCTCAGATCCAAAGCCCTAGATATTTTTCCAGTTCATTTAATTTTTAGCTTTTGTTTGAATTTAATAATGTGATTATTGAAACAATTAGGAGAAAATCACAATGAACAAACTTTCAAAACATAAAATTCGGGGGGAGGACCTACAAGATGGTGGAGGAGTAAGCCATGGAGATCACCTTCCTACCCACAAATACATCTACATGTGGAACAACTCCAACAGAACACCTACTGAACGCTGGTAGAAGACCTCAGACTTCCCAAAAGGCAAGAAACTCCCCATGTACCTGGGTAGGGCAAAAGAAAAAAAAAGACGAAAGAATAGGGATGGGACTTGGACTCCTGGGAGAGAGCTGTGAAGAAGGAAAAGTTTCCACACACTAGGAAGCCCCTTCCCTGGCAGAGATGGGAGTGACAGGAGGGAAGCTTTGGAGCCATGGAGGAGAGCATAGCAACAGGGCTGCAGAGGGCAAAGTGGAGAGTTTCCCGCACAGAGGATCGGTGCAGACCGGCACTCACCACCCTGAGAGGTTCGTCTGCTCACCTGCCAGGGCCAGTGGGGGCTGAGAGCTGAGGCTCGGGCTTCGGAGGTCAGACCCCAGGGAGAGGACTGGGGTTGGCTGCATAAACACAGCCTGAAGGGAGCTAGTGTGCCACAGCTACCCGGGAGGGAATCCAAGAAAGAGTCTGGAACTGCAAAAGAGGTAAAAGACCACTTTTTTGGGGTGCATGAGGAGAGGGGATTCAGAGCACTGCCTAAACAAGCTTCAGAGATGGCGCAAGCCTTGGCTATCAACGCAGACACCAGGGAACAGCATAAAATGTTAAGACTGCTATTGCAGCCACCAAGAAGCCTGTGTGCAAGCACAGGTCAGTATCCACACCTCCCCTCCCACTGCCAGGGTCCCGTGATCCAGGGACAGCTTCCCCAGGAGAATACACAGCACACCTCAGGCTGTTGTCACATCATGCTGGCCTCTGCCACTGCAGACTCGCCCTGCATCCGCACCCCTCCTTCCCCCCCTCCCCGGCCTGAGTGAGCCAGAGCCCCCTAATCAGCCGCTCCTTTAACCCTCTCCTGTCTGGGTGTGGAACAGATGCCAGAGGGCGACCTACATGCAGAGGCAGGGCCAAAAAAAAAATTAATGGATTAAAAGCTCCAACGAAAACACATAGACTGGCTGAGTGGATACAAAGACAAGACCCGTATATATGCTGTCTACAAAAGACCCATTTCAGACCTAGGAACACATAGAGACTGAAAGGGGATGGAAAAAGATATTCCATGCAAATGGAAATCAAAGCTGGAGTAGCAATTCTGACATTAGACAAAATAGACTTTAAATAAAGACTATTGCAAGAGACAAAGAAGGTCAGTACATAATGATCAAGGGATCAATCCAAGAAGAAGATATAACAATTGAAAATATTTATGCACCCAACATAGGAGCACCTCAATATATAAGACAAATGCTAACAGCCATAAAAGGGGAAATTGACAGTAACACAATCATATTAGGGGATGTTAACACCTCACTTTCACCAATGGACAGATCATCCAAAATGAAAATAAATAAGGAAACACAAGCTTTAAATGATGCATTAAACAAGACAGACTTAAATGATATTTATAGGGCATTCCATTCAAAAACAACAGAATACAATTTCTCTTCAAGTTCTCATGGAACATTCTCCAGGATAAATCATATCTTGGGTCACAAATCAAGTCTTGGTAAATTTAAGAAAATTGAAATCATATCAAGTATCTTTTCTGACCACAATGCTATGAGACTAGGTATCAATTACAGGAAAAAAACCTGTAGAAAATACAAACACATGGAGGCTAAACAGTACACTATTTAATAACCAAGAGATCACCGAAGAAATCAAAGAGGAAATCAAAAAATACCTAGAAACAAATGACAATGAAAATACGACAACCCAAAACCTATGGGATGAGCAAAAGCAGTTCTAGGAGGGAAGTTTATAGCAATACAATCCCACCTCAAGAAACAAGAAACATCTCAAACAACCTAAACTTACACCTAAAGCAATTAGAGAAAGAAGAATTTAAAAAACCCCAAAGTTAGCAGAAGGAAAGAAATCATAAAGATCAGATCAGAAATAAAAGGAATGAAATGCTACCAAAGAGAATAAGACTAAAATCTGGTTCTTTGAGAAGATAAACACAATTGATAAGCCATTAGCCAGATTCTTCAAGAAAAAAAAGGGAGAAGACTCAAATCAATAGAATTAGAAATGAAATAGGAGAAGTAACAACTGCCACTGCAGAAATACAAAGGATCATGGGAGATTGCTACAAGCAACTGTATGCCAATAAAATCGACAGCCTGGAAGAAATGGACAAATTCTTAGAAGAGCATAAACTTCTGAGACTGAATCAGGAAGAAATAGAAAATATAAAAAGACCAATCACAAGCACTGAAATTGAAACTCTGATAAAAAATCTTCCAACAAACAAAAGTCCAGGACCAGATGGCTTCACAGGTGAATTCTACCAAACATCTAGAGAAGAGCTAACACCTATCCTTCTCAAACTCTTCCAAAATATAGCAGAGGGAGGAACACTCCCAAACGCATTCTACAAGGCCACCATCACCCTGATACCAAAACCAGGCAAAGATGTAATAAAAAAAAGAAAACTGTAGGCCAATATCACTGATGAATAGATGCAAGAATAGATGCAAAAATAGATGCATAGATGCAAAAATGTTTTGCATAGATGCAAAAATCCTCAACAAAATACTAGCAAACAGAATCCAAAGCACATTAAAGGGATCATACACCATGATCAAGTGAGTTTTATCCCAGGAATGCAAGGATTCTTCAATATGTGCAAGTCAATCAATGTGATACACCATATTAACAAACTGAAGGATAAAAGCCATATGATCATCTCAGTAGATGCAGAAAAACCTTTGACAAAATTCAGCACCCATTTCTGATAAAAACCCTCCAGAAAGTAGGCATAGAGGGAACTTACTTCAACATAATAAAGGCCATATATGACAAACCCACAGCCAGCATCATTCTCAAGGGTGAAAAACTGAAACCATTTCCACTAAGATCAGGAACAAGACAGGGTTTTCCACTCTCACCACTATTATTCAACATAGTTTTGGAAGTTTTAGTCACAGCAATGAGAGAAGAAAAAGAAAAGGAATCCAAATAGGAAAAGAAGAAGTAAAACTGTCACTGTTTGCAGATGACGTGGTACTATACATACAGAATCCTAAAGATACTACCAGAAAACTACTAGAGCTAATCAATGAATTTGGTAAAGTAGTAGGGTACAAAATTAACACACAGAAATCTCTTGTATTCCTATATACTAATAGATAAAAAATCTGAAAGAGAAATTAAGGAAACACTCCCATTTACCATTGCAATAAATAGAATAAAATACCAAGGGATAAACCTACCTAAGGAGACAAAAGGCCTTTATGCAGAAAACTATAAGACACTGATGAAAGAAATTAAAAGTGATACAAACAGATGGAGAGAGATACCATGTTCTTGGATTGGAAGAATCAACGTTGTGAAAATGACTATACTACCCAAAGCAATCTGAAGATTCAATGCAGTCCCTATCAAACTACCAATGACATTTTTCACAGAAGTAGAACAAAAAATTTCAAATTTTGTATGGAAACACAAAAGACCCCGAATAGCCAAAGCAATCTTGACAAAGAAAAATGGAGCTGGAGGAATTAGGCTCCCAGACTTCAGACTATACCTCAAAGCTACAGTAATCAAGACAGTATGGTACTGGCACAAAAACAGAAATATAGATCAATGGAACAGGATTGAAAGCCCAGAGATAAACCCACGCATGTATGGTCACCTTATTTTTGATAAAGGAGACGAATATACAATGGAGAAATGACAGCCTCTGTAAAAGTATGAAATTAGAACACTCCCTAACACCATAAACAAAAATAAACTCAAAATGGATTAAAGACCTAAATGTAAGGCCAGACACTATCAAACTCTTAGAGGTAAACATAGGCAGAATACTCTGTGCCATGAATGACAACAAGATCCTTTTAGACCCACCTCCTAGAGAAATGGAAATAAAAACAAAAGAAATGAGACCTAATGAAACTGAAAAGCTTTTGCACAGCAAAGGAAACCATAAAGAAGATGAAAAGACAGCCCTCAGAATGGGAAAAAATATTTGCAAATGAAGCAACTGACAAAGGATTAATTTCCAAAATTTACAAGCAGCTCATGCAACTCAATATCAAAAAAACAACCCAATCAAAAATAGACATTTCTCAAAAGAAGATATACAGATTGCCAACAAACACATGAAAGGATGCTCAACATCACTAATCACTAGAGAAATTGAAATCAAAATTACAATTAGGTATCACCTTACACCAGTCAGAATGTCCATCATCAAAAATTCTACAAACAATAAATGCTGGAGAGGGTGTGGAGAAAAGGGAACCCTTTCGTGCTGTTGGTGGGAATGTAAAGTGATACAGCCATTATGGAGAACAGTATGGAGGTTCTTTAAAGAACTAAAAATAGAACTACCATAGGACCCAGCAATCCCACTACTGGGCATATACCCGGAGAACACAATAATTCAAAAAGAGTCATATATCACAGTCTTTATTGCAGCACTATTTACAATAGCCAGGACTGGAAGCAAGCTGTGTCCATTGACAGATGAATGGATAAAGAAGATGTGGCACATATATACACTGGAATATTACTGAGCCAAAGAAAGAAACGAAATTGAGTTATTTGTAGTCAGGTGGATGGACCTAGAGTCTGTCATACAGAGTGAAGTACGTCAGAAAGAGAAAAACAAATACCGTATGCTAACACATATATATGGAATAAGAAAATCGTTCTAGGGGCAGGACAGGAATAAAGACGCAGTCGTACAGAATGGACTCGAGGACACAGGGAGGAGGAAGGGTAAGCTGAGACAAAGTGAGAGAGTGGCATGGACATATACACACTACCAAATGTAAAATAGTTAGTGGGAAGCAGCCACATAGCACAGGGAGATCAGCTGGTGCTTTGTGACCACTTAGTAGGTTGGGATAGGGAGGGTGGGAAGGAGACACAAGAGGGAGGGGTTATGGCGATATATGTATACGTATAGCTGATTCACTTTGTTATACAGCAGCAACTAACACAACAGTGTAAAGCAATTATACTCCAAAAAGATGTTAAAAAAAAAACATAAAATTCTAAGAGTCTATAAAATCCACTGTTCCATTGACCAAATTTCAGAAGCTATCAAACTTAGTTCATTTTGATCTAGTTTATTTCTTCCTCAGAGGAATATGGGAGTCTTTTTTTCTGCCATGAGTAGTTTTTAAAAATGTAAAAATTCCCTTTTCAAAGATGGATCATCCCCTTCCCATCCTATAATCTTTGAACTAAGTGTCACATCAGTGACAGCATGCATACCTCTTCTTGGAATCATAGCAAAAGTTACAGCTTTTTCCCCAGCACAGGTAGAACACTGGAGGTGATAATGAAGGAGAAGTGTAGAAATTTGGAAACCTTGTAAGGATCAATGAGAAATGAACATGAAATTTTTAAATTACAAATTACTATTTACATATAAAAGTTGCCATTCTTCTTCTTTTTCTTATTACTGCTGCTGCTGCTATTACTACTCCTACTCCTACTCTTACTCCTACTACTACTATTCCTACCACCACAGTTAATATTTGGATTTTGTAAAGCCTTAAACGTTCTTCTGTCCATGACAGGAGGGTTAGTAAATCGTCCTTGTGTTACAGAGATTAATACTGAATTCTGGCTCTACATTCAATATCTGTGTAATTTAGGGCAAATTATTTTAATTATCTTTGCCTCAGGTTCTTCATCTGTGAAATGGGAATAAAAATTTTATCTGAGTAAATTCCACTTCTGGTCATGATGGAGTAACTGGTACCACACTTTCCTTCCGATGTAAAGAACTAGATAAATGTGTATGAACAACCTCCATGAGACAACTGTTTTCAGATATTAGGCAATAGCCGGAGTGGAATGGTTTGCGCTTAAAGAAGGGGAAAACCCTGCTGAGCCCTATAGTTGTCTCAGTTTTCTGCCTGGATGCGTGTTCCAGACTATGGAACAGGGGGAGGGAATCTATGTAAGGATGGCATTTTTGCTCAGTTGATGAGTTTGCAAGCAGAGATCGAGGAAGCTAAGGTAGCTGGAATTTGCAGTGTAGAACTGTAGGAGAGGGAGCAGCACAGAGTGCCAGAATTTACAGAGGGAGTTCCACTGAGTCTTTGTGAAACTGTCACATGTGATAAGATTCCGTGAGGATATGCAAAGGACAATTACTGGGACAGGACAGCTTCCAGGAACTATTCACTGAAAAATTACCACATGAAATTTTTCAAGGGTGAAATATATAGAGGTATTTTGTTGAACATTCTCAGTATTCAGTAGAGAATTTACTATATAGTAGATAGTCTTTAAGCAATCTAGCCCACATCCCTCCCTTCTTCCTTCTTGTTCCCTTTTTGTTTTCTAAAATTGGATATGGGATAAGGATAAACTTTTGCAGAAATGAAGTGGGGTTGTGACCCTCCTCTTACATGAGGAATAAATACAAAAAAGATACACCTTTACACGCACACATACATACACAAAGGGAAAGAAACACATTTTATAAAAGCAAGAGCTCTGAATCACTTTCATACTCACTACAAAAGCTCCTACCCTTTAGCACCATGGTCTATTAATGTTCTCAACTGTGACCCCCATCAGTGCTTCTTTTCCTTGGAAGGAGAATACAGAGGACTTGAATTCAGTGTGAGAGATCAAAGTTTTCCATTAATAACCATGACCTAAACTCCAGTGATGGCACATGGAAAGGGAAGGAAATGAACTGAGAGATGCCACAGAGGAATAAATGAAGAATGGAGAGGCAAGGATTAAAAAGAAAGAAAATGACGACATCATTAATAGGACATGGGACATGGATATAATATGCAGGGATACAAAAAGGCAATAATTTGAACATGTGGAGGCAAGTCTAATTTTGTATTTGCTGAATCGGAAGTGCTGGTATAGGACTGAGGTGGAGCTGTGCAGATGATCACAGAAAAAACACATGTTTCATGTGAGCTGCAACATGATTTTATATCTATAATTTAAATATGTAGATATCTGCTTGGAGGTGCCTGTAAACACCTTAGGAAGTAATTAATGAAGAAGTCAACATTGAAGGAAATACAAAGTTTAGGATAAAATTGTGAGGCAAATCTAACATCTCATTTGAGTGAAATGGATGAAGAGCCAGCAAAAAAAAATGAAGAGTGATCAGAGAGCAGTGAGATTCCCAGGGTTCAGTGGGTATATTAGCTTGCTAGGGCTATGTGATACTGTGATTTATAGTAAGAAATGTGTATTTGGTCTTTGACCCATTCCTGGCACAGAGCCCCCAAAATCCTTGTAATTTCCTAAGTGGTGATAGAGATAAAGGTGTCTTTTGGTATGATAATGAGGTGACTTTGGAATACACCTAAGGAAGGGGGTAAGTGATTAGAGGATTGGAACTTTCAGCTCCACCCTCTGACCTGGGGATGGGGTGGGGTGCGGGGTGCTGCTGGAGATTGAGTTTAATCATCAATGGCCAATGATTTCATGACTATTGCCTATGTAATGAACCTTCATAAAATCCCCACAGGAGAGATTTTGGAGAGCTAGCTGCTTGGTGAACACATGGAGCTTCAGAGAGTGGCGCCCTTAGAGAGGGTATGAAAGTTCAGGCCCTCTTCCTGTACGTTGCCCTCTGCATCTCTTCCATCTGGCTGTTCGTGAGTTACATCCTTTCGTAATAAACTGATGACCTAGTAAGTAAAATGTTTCTCTGAGTCCTGTGAGCCACTCCAGCAGATTAATCAAACACCAGGGGGAGGTCCCGGAAATCTCCAGTCTCTAAGTGGATCAGAAGTAACAAGCTGGGTTTGCCTCTGGCATCTGAAGTGAGGAGGGAGGCAATCTTGTAGGCCTGAGCCCTTAACCTGTAGAATATGGTGCTATCTCTGGGTAGAGAGTGTCAGAATTAAGTTGAGTCGTACACCCTGCTGGTGTCAGAGAATTGGTGGTGGTGTGGGGAAGCCCCTCCACACTGCAATTGGATGCAGCATTCTTAGAATGCCATAACAAAATACATAGGCTGAGTGGCTTAAACAACAGAAACTTATTTTCTCACTGTTCTGGAGGCTGGAAGTCCAAGATCATGACATTAGCAGGTTTGGATTCTTCGGAGGCCTCTCTCTTGGTTTGCAGGTGGCTGCCTTTTTACTGTGTCCCTCAGGGTCGTTTCTCTGGGCACAAGGATCTCTAGGGTCTCTCTGTGTGTCCTCATATCTTCTTCTTATAAGGACATTGGTTGAATTGGATTAGGACTACCCTAATAGCCTCATTTTAACTTAATCACCTCTTTAATGGTACCTATCTCCAAATATAGCCACATATTGAGGTACTTGGGGTTTAGGGCTCAATATATGAATTTTGAGGGGACACAATTTGACATAACAGGGGAGAAAGGAAAACATTTAAAGCAAAGCATAATGAAACATATCTACAATTAATTTTAGAGCAATCAAAGAGAAAGGGATTTTAAAACATAAGCTATGGAATTCATAAAATTGTTTATTAGTGTGACAGAGAGAGCAGACTGAATGTGAAGGGTTTAGGTTGAGTAGTTGAATGGGAGAAGAAGACATGTATGAAGTCATTTGAGAGTATTACAGGACTGAAAGGAATATTATTTTCTTTTTGAGTGCAAAGGTCAGAGTGTTCTAAGTTGGAGAAGGTGCTAATGCAAAGACGAAATAGATATGGCTGATGGAAAAATCTGTGAAGGGCATTTTAAGGAAAAGGCTTAGGAAGAAAAGGGGATAAGGAGACTTAGTTTGCAGGGTTGGTTTTTTTTTTAAGTTGTGGGAAGGAGAAATTGAGTAAGATTGTGCCAGTTGGTCTCAGCATTTATTGTACAGTAGGTTGCTAGGCCATTTTCAAAAAATGAAAAGAGTTTGTCCTTCTGTGACTGGCTTATTTCACTTAGCAACTTTTAGGAGGTATCTAAAATGGTCAAACACATAGATGAGAGTAGAATGGTGGTGTCAGTGACTGGAGAGAGCCGGAAACTGGGAGTTGCTTTCAGTGGGTACAAAGTTTCAGTTTTGTAAGATGATTACTCTAGAGACCTGCTGTACAACACTGTGCCTATGGTTACAACAGTGTATTGTACACTTAAAATTTTGTTAAGAGGGTAGTTCTGGTGATAAGTGTTCTTACTACAGAAAATAAGCAGTGCAGCTCCAGCTTAGTGGTAAAGCAAATGAATGAGAAGAGGAGTGATGCGGGGAACAAAAAAGAGGTAAAAGTGATGCTGATGTGGAGAAGGTTAAATAGGAAGAAATGAATGGGAGGTTGAAAACCGGAAAATTGTATTCAGAGCAGTGTTGGGTGGAATGCTGGAAAAATAATAGGGATAGAATGTTCTTGTGTTTCAGAAGAAACAATGCTAATAACATTACAAATTTCAAAGATTTTTTTATAAATTTATTTAATTTATTTTTGGCTGTGTTGGGTCTTCCGTTGCTGCGCACGAGCTTTCTCTAGTTGCGGCGAGCGGGGGCTACTCTTCGTTTCTGTACGAGGGATTCTCATTGTGGTGGCTTCTCTTGTTGCAGAGCACAGGCCCTAGGCACGCGGGCTTCAGTAGTTGCAGCACGCAGGCTCAGTAGTTAGGGCTTGCGGGCTCTAGAGCGCAGGCTCAGTAGTTGTGGTGCAGGGGCTTAGTTGCTCCGTGGCATGTGGGATCTTCCCGGATCAGGGCTCGAACCCGTGTCCCCCGAATTGGCAGGCAGATTCTTAACCACCACGCCATCAGGGAAGCTCCCTCAAAGATTTGGTAAATAAAAGAAAGTAGATTAATTTCACTGAAAAACGAGTGAGACAGGAACCAATATCAAGCAGCTGACATTAATAGACGTAATCACCTATTTTTTTTCCTGTCTCTCTAGTGCCCCTGCTCACATAATAAACAATAGTAGGAACTAAGGGGTTATTTTAATTCTATAACAATGCCTCATCTTTGAATGATCTGAGTGGTTTTCATTATAAACTTTTGATGTAAATTTTAATAGGCTGAACATACACAGCCTTAGGAAAGTTAATTTGTTTCTAAAGAATCCTTTAATAGCTATTACAAAAACTAAGAAAAAACGGACCTAAAGGAAAAGATTAAAGCTGATTTAACTATGTCTCAGAAAATGCAAGCTAACTGAAAATACAAAATGCCTCAATGCATGGAAATTGTTGTCATAAAATTAAATTATTTTAGGGGATATGCATTCAGAGTGTGGTAAATAATGCTATTCACTCATAAGAATATACTTTAAACTGGAAAAAAAATTACAGACACCTCCCATTAAGAGAGATAGCCTCTTTGTTCCTGCAATATAGACACACTAAACGATAGAAAATCACAATACAGTCAGCAAGTCTGAAAACTCACAAGGTCATGTCTACATAATGATAGTGGTAGGATCTAGGTTCAAAAATTATATTGTGCCCATGTTGCCTATTCTCACTCTATTACAAAATAATGTAACTGAAACAGATAAACAGATTTTTATCTGTGGTTTCCTGGAACTAGAAGAGTTTGGTACCTCATCACACTCACAAGTAGGTAAATTCAGCAGAAACACATGTTCACTTCCACTGCAGTTCAGAGGCATAAAGAGCATGTCAACCCTGATTTCTCTCTCTGTGATCTGTTTTCCCTCAGAGGCCTCTACTCCCACGAGGCAGCTGAAAGAAAGAAAACTAAATTTACCCAATTCAGTATTCTTAACTTGAGTTAATAATGTTAAACCACTCTTTAAGTAATTCATGTCTTCGGAATACAAATATTTTTTTCCAGATTTCTATCTCTTCCCTTTCGAGAGAGGGCAATGACTTAGGCAATCTCTTGTCAGCAAAAGAGATTCAGGCTGAGACCCACAATGGAATCCTTTGTGTCCTCCAGGATCTTGGCTGTGTAGGGCCTTGGACTCGTCAGCTCTCTGGTCTGGTGAGGTGTGACTGACAGTATTTAGCTCCCTGTGTGTCATGTGCTGGCAGCCTCTGCTGAAGACTCTGGCTGCAGATATTTGTCCTGGGTCTTCACGTTCCTATCTGCAATAGCTCCATCATGGACTTGCAGGTTTTACAAACTACCTACTGTCCCTCTTATCATATCTGCCTCCCTCACAGGGGATGCAGGGACTCCCAGAGCCTCTGACAAGTAAAGGCCTAGAGGAATGAACATGAATGTCTACCTGCCTCTGGCCACCACCTCGGAGCCACGTTTATACCACATTGGATCCAGAGAATTTTCCCAGGGGTTTGCAGCCTCAATGACACAGTTCCCATGGAATTATGCCACTTGCCACAGTGTTTCCCAGCTCTAACCTACGAGTATGGATGTTTCTCAAAACCCTCAGCTTAAAGTTTTGGTACTGAGTGGAAATAGAAGAAAGAAGTTTTGACCCTGAAACTACTTTATCTTATCTACCTTAGGAGAATAAGACTTATGACCTAATCATCATAGGCAGATGGAATGTCTTCTCTGCAATATGAAAGGAAATCTATGGCTGGAGTCTATAAGGTTTATTTCTTCATGTACTAAAAGAATTTAGAAGATTCATATCTCTTTAAAAAAAGCTTAGATATCTAGATAATTGTTTTTCATCAAAATACTATTTTAAACATCACAAACTGAGTACAGCCATTAATTCTTTTATTCTCTTTGCATTCCTGCTATGTCAACTCTTAGTCTCCACATACAAATCCAAAGGGACACCTTGCTTCTGACAGACTAGAGAGACAATCCTGAACACATTACAGAAAAAGAAAAAGAAATGCCTTAAAATATGTCAAAATATTAGATTCATTACATTGAAAAAGGAAATTGTAGGATTAGGGTGGAATTTATTTGAATTTGGAATCTATTATCTACCAATTTCTTCTGGACTTTCCACTAACTTCTTTTGAATTAAGAAAACCAAGCAAGCAGGGGTCACATCTTATCACTTCCCTATTATCTAGGCATTTCTCAGGCCAAATCTGGAATCGAGTCTCTATGTAACATGAGTTATTCTTGAGAACATGTGACTGGGATGATACACTAACGATACAGTGAAAATAAACAAATTTTAACACTCAGTTTTTTGATGTGCAGAAGGATTTTATTAAAGTCCATCTATTAATTGTCTACATTTCTTTGATACTGTTCTTATAGAAATCTAGTCTCCTTAGTTTCTCATATGTCTATATTTTCTTTATCCATCATCTTCACCCTAAATTTGTCCCTTGTAACCTATACTGGTCATACATGTTTTTCAGTCTGTTCAGTATGATTTCTGTATTAGTTATCAATAGCTCTATCACTTTCACCACATGCTGTTTGTCAGAAGCAGATTATTAAGTCCAGCCCACACTTAAGGGGGAAGGGAAGATTAAACTCTACCTCTTGAAGGGAAGAAAATCACATAATTTGTGGTTATATTGTAAACCACAACACCTTCCTACAGGGAACTACTCTTCTGCCATAATAATGCATCTGACTTTCATAGTCCTGTCCTGGACCCAGGGGTTAACATGTGATTGGACTAAGCCAATGACCTTCATGCACTGGACAATGGTGGTCCATTCCAGGGTCGACTACTGAAGATCTTTCGCTCTTCAACCCAAGAGATACATCCACTCTTATCTGTCATAATCCCTTTATAAGTACACTCTCTGCTCTCCCGAATCTGTATATTTGTTCACCAGATTTTCTTTGCCTGAAATACATTTCTAAATTATTTCCCCATCTTACTACATCTTCTTAATCTTTGTATATAAAATCCTGATACATCTTTGAGTTCTAGCTCAAAGCCTACCTCATGTGAAAGTTTTCTGTACTAAGAATATCTTGCTCCATTTTCCCATACTCTTAGCCTACCTTTTACTTCAGTCATTGCCTTAGCAACCAGCTTCACACAGGTATGACCTGATAGCACATTCCCTTAGCTGTAACAGTTATTTTTTACTTTCTGTCCCAAGCTTCTCTGATAAAGGACATCTATGGGAACCAATCTGGCCACTTCCTCATGTGTAATCTGGAAGTATTAGGGAGTTAATGTCCCAATGGACAACTATTGATCAGTGGAGAGAGGATAGTTGTTATTAAGTTCTGATCTTTTTTGTCCCTCAGGCAGGCAGTTCTGGGGCACAAACTTCATGGCTCCACAAAAGGTCCAGGTAGAATCAAGCCAAGTTTTTACCAGTGGTGACCAATTCAAGAATGTAGTCTAGATTTAGCTTTTCCTCAACTATTTCACTCTGCCTCATCTGCCGCTCCTCTTCCCTGGGATTATTTCTGCCTACTTGCGACAGTTGCAGCCTCTGTTTCCGGGTGGATACCTTGAGTATGACATTCTCCCTGACAATCGATAGAAAACAATCACTTCTTTCTTCTCTATCAGAGTAGGCCTTTTATGTTGCTCTTATTATGTCTCCTTGTACTTGTCTGTAAGATTCTTTAAAGTGGAAACTATGTGCAATTCATCTGCATAGCCGTGATGCCTACCCCAGGGTTTTCCACATCATAGGCTTTCAAACATTTCTTGAATGAAGACATAACTTTTAAATTTCTTAAAAGTAGATGATATAGCGGAATACATATGCCTGTTGTCTGCAAAACCAGATAAGTATCTTCCTTGTGAAATGTGCCCATAAACATTTGGTCAATGATACAAATCAAATTCAGATTTAAAATTAAATTCTCAAAGGAGATGCAAACTGTGCCAATTTGAGTTTTTGGAGGCCTCTCATCTGGAAGATTAGAGCCATAGATTTATGGGTAACTTTCAGGAACTTTATGGACTTATGAAGCCCAAAGCATCTTGGGAGGATCACCTGAGGCTGTATCTATATGACATCAGGAAAATAATAACTTAGCAAATAATCAGATTAATATAAAATGAAAAATATTATGTTAAAATAGAAAGCAGTCCCATCATTTCCCTTTGTCTTTACTTTATAATGTTCTGTAGTAGCGAGGGAGACTTCCTTGTAAAACATCCTGTTTATCTATTGGTTGATCTTTCCCTAAATTTCCACAAATTTAGCAGTTTTCATTTTAAAGGATTATAAGGTATAGTTCTCCCTGTTCCCACTTGACTTTGTTAAAATTAATTTCCCACACATAGCAACCAAAATATTTCTAAATGTACATCAAATCATATCATCACCCTGCTTAAAGCAGGGGATGTTAGAACAAATCCACCTTCTTGTCTTGACCTAAACAACCCTGCATGTTCTGACCCTTACTTGCCTATCCCACTTTCATACCATACTCGGTCTTGGTTACTGTGCTAGTCACAAGTCCTTTGCTCTCTAACATTCCACCTGTTTCTCATTTAGGGGTCTCCACCCTACTTCCCTCTATCTGGAGTGCTCTTTTATCTTTTTGTATGTCTGCGTCCTTATCATCTTCAGTTTCAGCTCAGTGTTACCTCCTTAGAATAATTCTTCCCTGACAACCACATCTAAAGAAACCAGACTTGACCACTTTTTTCACAGCACGTTTTACATGCTGACATTAAATTATATGTTCATTTGTTTATTATCAGCTTTTCTTGTCTCTCTCTGCCCCGACCAGGTCCATGTGAGCTAGGATCTGTCTTCTGCATGCATTACTATATCCCTAGTGACCTGACCATAGAAGGTCGTATTCAATAAACCTCTGTTGAATGAATGAATGAGAAGAAGTCTAGCATGGTAGGAAAAGCATGGGGCTTTGGAGACAGACTGACTCACTTTGAATATCAGCCTGACTGCCCACTAGTTATCTACCATGGGCAACTTACTTGACCTCGCTGTGCCTCAGTAAAATGCAAATGATAAAAGGACCAGTCTCATAAAATTGTTATGTTAAATGCTAAAAAAAAAAAAAAAAAATTAAATGCTTAGAACACAGTCCAGCATAATAAGTACTCAATAAGCATTAGTTATTATCAGGCAGGATGATTTTTCAAAAATGGAAAAAGAGCAGCATAGTCTTATTTAATGAGATGAAAGCTGCCTGAATCTCTACCACTCATTTTTAAAGTGAGGGACTCTAGTATTTGGAGGGGAGAGAGGAGGAGAGTCACAGTAGATATTCTTTGCTTTCTTATGTAGAAAGAGAAATTTTAAAACTTCTCCTTCATTTTGGTCCCTGAAAAAACTGACCATGATCATGTGGTGACTTAGAAATGGCTAAGAAAAATGTCTAGGAGGCAGTGATTGACCTTCATGGAATACGGCACCATAATGACGTGAAAGATTCTCCGAAAGAAAGGGCAAGGTGGATAAATGCTAGAATTTCCTAACATTAACTCATGGAAAGATTGGGCAGTTTTTCAAAAGAGGCTCTGTACAGATGAAAAACACAATTTTAAACCAGAAACAATGGATAAGCTAAACAGCAAGTGTTGAACAGCAAGATGAAATGAGTACTAGAAAATGACAGATTCTATGAATCTGAGTTGTAGTCTATACATTTTGAAATTATACACACACACATACATACTCATTTAAAATGGTTGTGAATAGCATTTAAAAAAAAATACTGTGAAGAAATTCACCAAGTTATGCCATGTCTGATAGCAAGGAAGTGGTCCTTAAACTTGTGTGGACAAAAGAATTACATGGTGATATTACACAATTACAGACCTGGAGACTTTAAAGCCAAAGAGTCCGATTCAGTAGGGTTGAGTGGGCCTAGAATCTGCATTTTAAAATCTTGTTCGATGATTAATTATATGACAAGCTGTATGAGGACTAAATTTAAATAACACTCTATGTCCTAAAGATTTGTCAAACTGGTAGTTATGACAAATCAAGAAGGAGCCTTCATAGGGTCATTCCACAGGAGAGTAAGACTCCTAGATTTCAGACTGCATGGAAAGAAGGGAGTGAATCATTGAAAATACAAGTGCCATTAGTTATGATCTGAAAACCTGGTAAGCAACATTTGTTGTATTAACTGTTAACCAGAAAAAGTTGAAACATTTTAGAGAATGCAAGCTCTGTATAATCAAAAAGTTTAGGGAAAAGGAATCTTACAAAGAAAAGAAGACAACATTTCATATATTTTATTCTTCCATTCTCCCTAATTAATTCATTTCCAAATAGCTTAAATTACATCAAGTCAAATACCAGGCTGTCCGAACTGCTGACAAGCACCTTAATTTTATACCGATAAATGCACATAATCAAGGGAAATACGTTCCTATAGGAGCCTCAAGTGGCTTGAGCCAATTTGACTTTTAAAAAAGAATCTTCTTCCTATTGTGTGATTCCATCTACATGTTAAGTTCAGTGCCAAGCACAACAAATCTATGTTTTAGAGCTCAGGATTGTCCTTGCTCTTGGTGGAGGGGCAATAGTGCCTGAGGATGGGGGTCTGGGGAGGATGAGGGGGCTTTGGTGGCACTGATAGTGATCTGGGAGCTGGATGTACAAAAGTTTAAATTCACTGAGCTATGTACTTAGGACATGTACTTTCTAAAATAATTTTTTGAAATTTTAGAATAGCTTTAGATTTACAGAAAGACTGTGGAGGTCATACAGAGATTTCCCACATACTTCACATCCAGTTTCCCCTATTATTAAGACCTTACATTTGCCACAGTTTACTCAGATTTCCTTAGTTTTTGCTTATTGCCCTTTTTCTGTTCCAGGACTCCATCTAGGATTCCACATTACATTTAGATGTCATGTCTCCTTAGCGGTGACCGTTTCTCAGAGTTTTCTGAGTTTTGATAACCTTCACAGTTTTGAAGAATACTGGTCAGGTATTTTGCAGAATGTCCGTCAACTAGGATTTGTCTGATATTTTTCTCATGATTAGACTGGGTCATGGGTTATAGGGAGGGAGTGCCAGCATCACATCATATCAAGAGTATATACCATCAACATGACATGTCACTAGATGTTGACCTTCACCACCTGCCTAAGATAGTGATTGTCAGATTTCTCCTCTGAAAAGTTCCTTTTTTTCTCTCCCTTTCTATACTGTGCTCTATGAAAGGAAGTCACTGTGTGCAGCTCATACTTAGTAAGTGGGAAGTTATTCACTACCTATCTGAGGTTGAAATACCTGCATAAAATATTTAGAATTCTTCTGCACAAGAGATTTGTCCATGTTCCTCTGTTTATTCTATCATTTAGTTATATCAACAAGAACTCATAAATATATTATACTTTGAATTAAATATAATATTACTTTATATTGCTCAAATTGTTCCAACTTCGGCCTTTGCTAGCCATTTTAGTTGGTTTCTGTGCCTTTTTGGCACATTCTTACATTGTCTTTTTGTTTTTGCTGCATTTGTTCATTTGCTTGTTTGTTTTGGTAAGCATTTCCTTCCTTTCTGGCACTGCAAAATGCCCCAGGCTAATCTTATCTATTTTCTGCCCTTAGCCCAGAATCAGACATTCTGTTAAGGAGCAACTGGTTCTTTGTATAGGACAATGGTAACACCAAGGTCTGGGCGATGTGGTTATAGCTACTAGCAAGTTGTTGATTCTAAGCCCTCTCAGCTGACAGACCAAGAAAATACATGGATGTGTATACTAAGCCCGTGTATGTACATATATCTGTGCTTCTGTATGTCATCACCTATATCTATATTAAGCTGAATATGAATTAACACAGATGTAGCAAACTTGAACCCATTACTCCATGGATTCTTCTAGCATCTTCCCCTTGCTTATCTGTTATCTCCCACTCGAACAATGAGAAACCTCATACAGTGGTTCCCACTGTATGCCATTCATTAATTTAAATGTTCAATTCCAGTAGACAGTTGGCCCTCCATATCCACGGGATTCACACCCATGAATTCAAAATATTCAAAATATTTCTCAGGTGAAAATACTTGAAAAAAGATTCCAGAAAGTTCCAAAAACCCAAAACTTGAAATTGCCATGTGCCAGCAACTATTTATATAGTATTTACATTGTATTTGTACCTATTTACATAGTGTTTACATTGTATTAAGTATTACAAGTAATACAGAGATGATTTAAAGTATACAGGAGGTTGTCCATAGGTTATATGCAAATACTATGCCATTTTATATAAGGGACTAAAGCATTCACAGATTTTGGTATCCGTAGGGGTTCTTGGAACCAAGTCCCCCATGGACAGGGAGGGGCAACTGTACATGTAAAGCATTATGAGGATTGTTAACAAGTTCTGCTCTGTGAAACAATTTTATCAACTAGGGAACAGTGCTTATAAGCAATTTCTTTTGCCTTTAGTCATACAGACTCCCCCCATTTCCAGAATTACTTCAGTCAGCACCTTCTACTCCATCCCCTTCAGTGAGGTTGTTTGATAGATTTAGATAATTTTGGCCACACTCTGCTTTCTATCCTGTGGTATCCTTTTAAATGATTTTTTTAAAATTTGCATACATAAAGGTTCACTCTGTGCTGTAAATTTCTGTGGGTTCTAACAAATACATAGCTTCATTTGTCCATCATTGCAGTATCATAGTGAACAGTTTTGCCTTCTCAAAATTCCCATCCTCTGTACTTCAAAGATTCATCCTTCCCCTGCTACCACTGAACCCCCTGGAAGTCACTGATCTGCTTATTGTCTCTATAGTTTTGCCCTTTCCAGAATGTCCTATAATGGGAAGCATATGTATGTAGACTTTTCAGACTGGCTTCTTTCATTTAGCAATATGCATTTGAGATGAATCCATGTGTTTGTATGGCTTGTTCCTTCATTGCTTTTTTTAATTGTTGTATAGTACTCCATTGTATGGATGTAAAACAGCTTGTCTAACCATTTACCTATTAAGGGACATCTTGGTTACTTCCAATCTTTGGTAATTGTGATTGAAGCTGCTATAAAAAATGTGTGTGTGGGCTTTTGTGTGGACATATGTTTTTAAGTCATTTGGGTAAATATCTAAGAGCTTGATGGCTGAATCACGTTAAGATTATGTTCAGCTTTGTAAGAAACTGCCAAACTGTTTTCCAAAGTAGCTGTATCATTTTGCATTCCCTCCAGTAATGAATAAGAGTTCTTGTTGTTTAACGTTCTCACCAGCATTTGTGAATGTCTCTGTTTGGATTTTAACGATTCTTATATGTATATAGTGGTATCTCATTGTAGTTTTAATTTGCATTTCCCTAATGACATATGATATTGAGCATCTTTTCATATACTTACTTGCTATCACTATATCTTCTCTGATGAGGTATTTGTTCCGCTCTTGTGCCCATTATTTACTGATTTAACTTCTTTTTGTATTTTAACAATTCTCTGTGTATTTTGGATATGTCCTTTATCATATATGTGTTTTGCAAATATTTTCTTACAGACTGTGTCTTGTTTTTCATTTTCTTAATATTATGTTTTGTGGAAAAGTTTTTAATTTTATTAAAGACCAACTTACCAATTTTTTTCTTTTATAGGTTAAGTTTTTTGTGTGAGAATGTATAATGGAGAGGAAAGGCAGAAGTTGATAAGTTGCACATGGCATACTCTCGAATTCTTAGGTGCCATAATGTTTGAGGCTCAATCCTGTAACATGGATTTTATGCTAAAAGAAAGACAAAGTAACTTGATTTGATTATATAAACTAAAGTTACTTTGTTCTTATGCAAATTTTACTTCAGCAATTGATACCAGGAGATTGCTGATGGCCAGATTCATAGACGGCTCCTTGGAAACCATAGCACAGTTATAAGAAAGGCAGGCGGGTGGGCATGGCTGACATTTTAAAAACTAGATTCGTTATACAGCTAATTCTAAAGTTGAAGTACTCTCCCTTGGGCTGGACTTCAGTTTTTGTTAATTAAAAACCCATTTATCTAAATTGTATTAGGTTTCCCTCAAACCTGAAACGTGAACACCTGCAAGTGATATTGATATGGTTCTAAAGCCCAGGTTGCATAGGAATTGGTGAGTTATTTTTCATTGTCAGAAATGCCCTTAATCCAGATCTTTCTATGAATAAAATAAGTACATAATAGAGTAAAAAATAAAGCCCAACATTGTTCTTTGAGCATATGGATACTTTTTAGAGGCAATGAAACATCACTGTATTGATAAATCCTTATCGTAAATTATTTTGCAGTAGATATCTGGAAGCAGTAAAATAATATGATAAACGAAAGTTCTGATGCCAGAGTACATGGGCTTCTACCCCAGCTCCAAAACTAACTGGATAGCGATCTTGCACAAGTTATTTAATCTCAGTTTCTTAACCTGTATGTAATCATAGTGGGTCTAATGTCAGCTATGCTCACAAGGACATACCTCACTGGTTTAATTTAGCACTGCTTTGGCCAGGAGTGAGGTTTTTTTCTTCAGCCATATTTCTATCAGGATGCTCAAATTTCCTACCATGTCTTCAAGGGGGAGCTTATAAACTTCTAACTGTGGAAGACCAGGTTGTTGGGGGATTCATGATCCACTGCAGTTCCATCTTGGATGACTCTCCAAACCACCCAGTCTCTCCTTTAGGTTTTAAATGTCATATCATTTTTTCCTCTCATTTCGACAGGCCTATTTTATTTATTGTTTGTTTAATTTAATTTTTATTTTATATTATAGTTGATTTACAATGTTGTGTTAGTTTCAGGTGTATAGCAAAGTGATTCAGTTATACATATACATATATCCATTCTTTTTCAGATTCTTTTCCCATATAGGTTATTATAGAATATTGAGTAGAGTTCCCTGTGCTCTATAATAGGTCCTTGCTGATTATCTATTTTATATATAGTAGTGTGTATATGTTAATCCCAAACTCCTAATTTATCAACACATTTCCCTTTTGGTAACCATAAGTTTGTTTTCAAAGTCTGTGAGTCTGTTTCTGTTTTGTAAATAAGTTCATTTGTATCATTTTTTTTAGATTCCACGTATAAGTGATATAATATGATATTTGTCTTTGTCTGACTTACTTCACTTAGTACGATCATCTCTAGGCCCATCCATGTTGCTACAAACGGCATTATTTCATTTTTTATGGCTGAGTAATATTCCATTGTATATATATACCACATCTTCTTTATCCATTCATCAGTTGATGACATTTAGGTTGCTTCCATGTCTTGGCTATTGCAAACAGTGCTGCAGTGAACATTGGGGTGCATGTACTTTTCAAATTATGGTTTTCTCTGGATATATGCCCAGTATTGTGTTGCTGGATAATATGGTAGTTCTATTTTTAGTTTTTTAAGGAACCTCCATACTGTTCTCCATAGTGGCTACCAATTTACATTCCCACCAACAGTATAGAAGGGTTCCCTTTTCTCTACATGCTCTCTAGAATTTATTGTTTATAGAATTTTGATGATGGCCATTCTGACTGGTGTAAGGTGATTCTCATTTAGTTTTTTTTTTTTTTTTTTTTTTTTTTTGCAGTACGCGGGCTTCTCACTGCCGTGGCCTCTCCCGTTGCGGAGCACAGGCTCCGGACGCGCAGGCTCAGCGGCCATGGCTCACGGGCCCAGCCGCTCCACGGCATGTGGGATCTTCCCGGACCAGGGCACGAACCCGTGTCCCCTGCATCGGCAGGCGGACTCTCAACCACTGCGCCACCGGGGAAGCCCTCATTGTAATTTTGATTTGCATTTCTCTAATAATTAGCAGTGTTGAGCATTTTTTTCATGTGCTTTTTGGCCATCTGTATGTCTTCTTTGGAGAAATGTCTATTTCTGTCTTCTGCCCATTTTTTGATTGGATTGTTTGTTTTTTTGATATTGAGCTGCATGAGCTATTTGTATATTTTGCAGCTTAATCCTTTGTCATTGCTTTGTTTGAAAATATTTTCTCCCATCCTGCGTCTTTTCATTTTGTTTATGGTTTCCTTTGCTGTGCAAAAGCTTTTAATTAGGTCCCATTTGTTTATTTTTGTTTTTATTTTCATTACTGTAGAAGCTGGGTCAAAAAAGATATTGCTGCATTGTATGTCAGAGTGTTCTGCCTGTGTTTTCTTCTAAGAGTTTTTGTTTGTTTGTTTGTTTGTTTTTGCGGTACGCGGGCCTCTCACTGCTGTGGCCTCTCCCGTTGTGGAGCACAGGCTCCAGACACGCAGGGTCAGCAGCCATGGCTCACGGGCCCAGCTGCTCCACGGCATGTGGGATCTTACCGGACCGGGGCATGAACCTGTGTCCCCTGCATTGGCAGGCAGACTCTCAACCACTGCGCCATCGGGGAAGCCCCACCTCTAAGAGTTTTATAGTGTCCGGTCTTACATTTAGGTCTCTAATCTATTTTGAGTTTATTTTGTGTATGGTGTTAGAGAATGTTCTAATTTCTTTCTTTGACATGTAGTTGTCCAGTTTTCCCAGCACCACTTATTGATGACACTGTCTTTTCTCCATTGTACATTCTTGCCTCCTTTGTCATAGATTAATTGACCATAGGTTCATTGGCTTTCTATCATGTTCCATTGATCTATGTTTCTGTTTCTGTACCAGTACCATAATGTTTTGCTTACTGTAGCTTTGTAGTGTAGTCTGAAGTTAGGGAGCCTGATTTCTCCAACTTTGTTTTTGTTTCTCAGGATTGCTTTGGCTATTCAGGGTCTTTTGTGTTTCCATACAAATTTTAAGATTTAAAGCCTGTCTCTGAAAAGAAAATCATTTTCTTCCCCTTAGGTTGGCTGTTTCTTTCAATTTTTTTTTTTCCTTTAGTGTAAGATAGATGGAGGGAAAATAGCCCTTGGGGTACAAGTACAAGAAAAGAGGGATAGAGAATTAGAGAATTAACTAGATTAATTAATACTTCAGGATATAATTCCATCATACATATAATACCATAAGCCCAGTGCCTGGCATTAGTAAGAGGGTAGAAACAGACTTATGTTATTTTCTAATCATAATCACCAGTATTATGATGACTGTCTTAGTTCAAGCTGCTATAACAAAATATCACAGATTGGGTAGCTTATAAACAACAGAAGTTTATTTCTAGAGTTCTGGAAACTGGAAGTTGGAGATAAAAGAGCCAGCATGGTTGGTGAGGGCTCTCTTTTGGATCACAGACTCTCATGTGTCCTCACATGGCAGAAGTAGCAAGGGAGCTCGCTGAGAATTCTTATGAGAGCACTGTCCCCTTCACAGGAGTTTCACCTGCATGACCCAAGCACCTCCCAAAGACCCCACCTCCTAATACCCTCATCTTTGGGCATTAGGTTTTCAACATATGAATTTGGGGAGACACAAACATTCAGACCATAGAAATGACTCAGAAAGTTTCACTAATTTGGAGTTTAGAAAAGATTACAAATAAGAATTTCTGACTAGAGAGACAAGAAAAAAGTAAAAGGGAAAGCCATTTTAACCACTTGAAATAGCAACAAATAATAGAGACCTAAAGAAAGAGTGAACCAAGAGGTGAAGAAAAGGAATCAGAATTTTCCTGAATGCTTTCTTTGACTGGCTCGTACTTCACTCTCAATAGCAGCATCTTCATCTCAGATCTAGGAAAGAAAAAATCAGTCCTGCTCAGGTACCAATATATTTTTTGGCAAGTGCCAACAGAATGTTTTTTAATGAACAGCACGATAGGTAACATACATCTCTCTTGCATCAGTCTCGACTCTACATGTTGATCTCTTCACAGCCTCAGTGCTCCAGATGGGGCCAAGACAAGGGCTACCGCAGGAACCAGGCTGGGTGACCTCTAACTTGTTTCCTTTTCTGTTCAGCAGGAATGATTACCAAGTCACCTGGGGTAAACAAATTTAATAAATAGGCAGGAAACTCTCACACTATTAGCTAATGTTTATTAACCAGAAGAATAATGTATTTAAGATATTGATTTCAACTTAAGGATTTAATCAATTTGAGAAGTCGCTTTCTATTTCTTAAGCCATACTTGGGTCAGTTTTACATGTTGCATCCAGAAGCTAGAGTTTTCCTTTTATTAAAACAAGCCGTCAAGCCCACTCCTTTTCCTTCCATTTCTTTGAAATTCTAGGATATTTTCTGAAGCACTCTGAGGCTACAGTGACCTAATTATAATTTTTAAAATTTGTTTTCACTAAACATGCAGATGTTTAGCACTGAACCTTAGCTTGATTTTTTACATAATAGTCTGTTTGCATATGCTTCACATGTTAAGTATTATACTACTATTCTCTTTGCTATAATTAAAGTTAGCACTTCATTATAAAATCCTAGTTTTTAAGTTTTATAGCATGACAGTAAATATTCCATGAAGCTAATACTAACCTACCCAATTATTTGCATTTCCTTTTTATATATTGAGATATACATGTGTATGTGTTTCTGTATTTGCGTGTGTGTGTGTGTGTATTTTTGCTAAGCTTGGGAATGGTAAAAAGTTTGGAAAGTTCTGTATTTTGGTTTTGTTTTCATTTCTTAGCCTCAAGTTGAAGTTTACTCCAGTTTTACAATGATTGAACAGTTTCATTAACACTTGTTTTGTCATTGCTACAAGCAGTTTGGGTTACATATATTTGAAGCTACATTTTCTGTATCAAAACCTTTGATGTTAAATCATCTCTACTATCTCATGATTTGTGTGAGTTCTGAATAATCCAACTATTTCTGAGTGGTCTTCTTGCAATGGAAATGAACCTTACCAGAACTTTGCTAAGGGCTAACACCAGTATTGACTCAACCAATCTTACTAACTTTAGAGACTCAAGGGGAACTCCAAAGCACAGATACCATTTACTTTCTAAAACATAAACCATGTCTAGTTTCTCTTCCAAATCCATCTTTACTAACTTTGAAGAAAATATTCTAAAAAGCAGTTGTGACAATATGGATTGGTTGTCAAGAGACCCGAGTTCTACCTGGCAGTCTGTCCAGGTATAAGTCTCTTAGCTTTTCTGGTATTTGGTTTATAATGTAAGGGTTTGCATGAGATCATTTATAGGGTCTTCTTTTAAAATTATGAGATTCTGAGAGCTGAAATTTCAATGTCAAAAGACCCATGTCCAAATCCCAAATCTACTCTGACAGACTACCTACTGGCTATTAACCTCCTTCGGGTTAGGCTTTCCATCTGTGAAACAAGGGAGAGTATCTGATATCCATAGGCTTTTCCAGGTCACGTTAAGGATTATAGATTACTAGATTCATATATAGTAGCAGCAAAATAAAGAATAAAACTGCACATGATGACACATTGAATATATGCATTATGTTCTGCTCCTTCCTAAAATCCCATTAAATGACACCAAAATGATGTTTATAAGGTAGAAAATGACAGAAACAATGAGAACGGGCAACAAAATTTGGAAGCTGGAAAGCAGAGGCACAAGGAGGGACTGACTTGGTACACCCAAGAAAACTGAACCCAAAGCTAACAGTGGGGAAAGCAGAGGAACAATTATATTTATACCATGGAAACTTCAAAAGGCTCCAGAATTTAATAGTTGACTCTGGGAATAGGGTGAAAATAGGGCTATCCAAGGCTGACTGAAAATCTCTTCAGGTACTGGTAGACCTCTGCATACCTTCCCACTCTTGCAACCGGGCAATGACTCTTCCTTTATCCAGATAGTGATTGAAGTTTTAAGTTTTTGGATTGGGTCAAACTGAGGGTTTCTGGACTGGGGGACAGCAGACCAAGGTGAAAGTTGGGATCCATATAGAAAAGAGGGAGGAAGTAAAAATGTACACACTGATCGTTGAGTCCTCCAACTTTCTTCACACTTGGCCCCTAGAATGCTAGCAGCTAGGCAGGTGGTTGAAAGAATCTTTTCCAAGTAGCCTGGATCATAGGAAAATCCAAATCATACTGACAGGAAGTTTCTCAATAAATGGTCCAGATGAACATCTCACATTAAAAATACACTCAATATGTCCTACTCAGATGTTCCTATCAGGTTTTTATTGCCCATCTGTGATATGAGTGGACAGCCAAGGGTAATCTGACATTTGAGGAGTGCATTTAATATGAAAGACAAGGCCAAAAAGGAACACAAAAACTGAGTGAAAAAATAGCTTGGAGAAAACAGAGACTAGACAATGAAGAAAAAAATCAAGATAACTTCTTCATGCTCAACTCTATAAACATTAAAAAAATAAAATAAAACCAAATTAAAAAAAAAGCAAGGTGACAAAGAATGACCAAAAAGATTTGGAAAGATAAGGAGGAAGTGTAGGGATGGAAGAATGTGAAGGAGGAGAAGGAGGGGCATAGGGGAAGGAGAGAGGAGACTACTCTCTGGGTAACGTAGTAAACGGAGCCAAATTTCAATCAACCAATGCCCAGAAAGAAAACTTTCTATGTTAATTGACTATTTCACTTCTTTCATTAATGCGAAGAAATCAAAAAACAGTATAACCAAGTAGGTACATTTCAGGCTCAAGGAATATTCAAAGAAACTCCTAAAGTAAGAACTGATAACGAACTTTTATTTAAAGACCTGTTTTTGTCATGGTTATTTGGACTCATGGTCTCAATTTGCCACTCAATTTTGCTAGCAGAATTCTGGCTACAGTGAAACAATCATGCTGAATTCTTTCTTCTTTGCTTGTTTTGGAACTGATCCAGAAGAAGACCCCAAACAACCCTTTTGTATATCTAGAGGTCCTCTGGGGGACTTGCAGCGGAAATCCTAGAGGCTAGAGCTACACCTACATTGGGGAAACCACCGATTTACCCCTTGTCCTTTCTAGAACTCTGTGGTGAAGGGCGTGTTGGATGTGAAGCAGCATCTGATCTTGGCAGATCTGTCTGAGACAACAGTACGGTCATCAGATGGAGAGAAGAGGCTCACTCTGTGGTCTGGGACCCCACTGGGGAGCTTCTGACTGTGCTCCTGAAAGGAAATTCATGCGTACATGGATCCATGTGTTTGATCTTCCTCCTTGGGGCATCATTATCCAGGAGAAACAGGAGCCAGGCCCAGCTCATCACTTTCTGTCCTTTCTACAGAACAGGGCCCTGCTCAGTGTGTGCCATCCGCAGGCCCAGTTGCCCACTTTTCTCTCTGCTTTGTCAATGACCAGTTTCTATGTTTTAGCCCAGTGCTTGACCAGACTCGGGAGCCCCCAACTGGGGGAGGAGACCATGCTGTGTAAAGTAGCCCCTCTGCTTTGTGAAGTAGATTCGACAGCCAGTAGAAGAGGCAGGACACAGCTCTCCTAATATATTTTGTGGAAAAAGAAATCAATATGCTTCCTGTGTTTGTTTCTCTGGCACTGCTTTTTGACGAGTATGCAGGAGAGTAATTATTCATTTTTAGAACACCAATTTTAATTGATGAGATTTTATCTTCTATTTTTAGTTGTGGAAATACTATTTAATCGTATAGTCGTCCCTAATATCTCTTCTTGTTCCAGTATTCCCTACTTACTTGACAAAGGTGGAAGAGATTGTCACACTTCAATGGAGGATCCTTCATAAGCTGAAAGTGCTAGTTTGAGAAAGCTGACAGTTGAGAAACCACGCTGCGTTTCCATGGAAATGACTTGCAGTTTTAAGAAAAACTCTTAGGTTTTAACCTCAAATTCAAGAAGCACAGCATTACACATTCTAAATGGAGAAGAGGAATAGAAGAAATGCTAATTTGAAGGCACAGAATGATTGTTTTCTGCAAATTTAAAACTTTATCCTAAAGTTGTATTTGTGTGTGTATAGTTTACCAATAGTGTGCACAAATTTGATTTTGTCAGCGGTCCAGGCGCATTGAAAATGAAGCATTTTTAGTAAGAGGCTCTCATCTTCATTTTTAGGGGGAATTTGAGAAAGCCATTTAAAAGGAAGAGTACGATGAAGGGACAGTTTTGTGATTATGTACAATGGGTTATGAAAGTTTGGCATAGACTCATCTCTGTGGAAGCAGGACACTATTCCTAGGTACTAAATGGCAAATTGTGTGTTAAACCTATGAGGATGGGCAGGTGTGTGAGAAGTATGTTAAACAAAGACTCAGAATAAGTGAGTAGAAGTCTTTTGTAATATTTACAATGAAAAATAAATGAGAGGCAAAGGAAAAGCTTTGTGACAATTTCAAAAACATTCATGGGTACATTGGCACATATAAAGAGGAAATTGGAAGGAGGTAAGAGGTATTGCCAGTCAGGACAAAGAAAAAGTCTTTAAAAAGTTTTGAAAAATCTTTTTGATCTTTTCACCTTCTGGGGAAGGTCAAAGCTAACTAGAGGATTACTGATTAGGGAATGAATCTTACAAAATGTTCTAACCAATTATTTTTCCTCAGTGAAAATCCTGGAGAAGGAAAGGATCAATTGATGAGAATTTCTTAAAAGCCTGGATAAATCGTGCTATGAAATTTAAATGAAGGGTTATTTTAAATGAATCATGGTAGTCAGGGACAAGGAGAATGGAGACAAAACCCCCTATTGCCCAGAAGGAAAAAAATGAACCTATCAGATATGTGATAAGGTCATTTATACATAAATAGCTACAAATAAATTATAGCACATAGGTGATGAATCTATTGTATAACAGCAAATTCTTCATCAAGATACAAACATTTTAATGGAAAACTGCCTTTTCTATAACTCAACCAGTGGTGATATTTTGATGTTTTCATTTTCATGATTTGCTGATGTGCTCATGCTTCATTTCTCCCCGGTGAACCTGTCTGCATTGTGAAACAGCACTGAGTAAACAAAGGACCCACTAGGACACGGAACTTACATTCCAGAAAGGATGACAGACTCTAAATACAGCTACGGAACCTTGTCTCTTGTGAAAGAGCCTTGAAGAAAAATGAAGCCGTGCAAGGGAGGAGAAAGAGATATGGCTGCTATTTTACATAGTATTCTCGGGGAAGGAATTTTGAGGAATTTCTAAGGAAACTCCATACTTTTCTCCATGGCGACTCTACCAACTTACACCACCCCACCCCCCAATACTGTAAGAGGTTCCCTTTTCTCCACGTTCCCTCTAGCATGTGTTGTTTGTAGACTTTAAATGATGGCCATTGTGACTGTTGGGAGGTGATAGATAACCTCGTTGTAGCTGTGATTGGCATTTCTCTAATAATTAGCGATGTTTTTATGTTCCTTTTTGGACAGAGGGGGCCCATGAAATGTACCTGTGGAAATTGGTGTCTTGAAAGTCGGCCCTCTTTTGAGTTCGTTTGCGATTACCCACCCCAGGACATTTCTTGAGGCCTTGTGAATATGAAGTGTCCATAAGCACCGTTTGTTTTGTTTTTGTTTTGTTTTTCCATGCCCGTCTCTGGGGTATGCGCTGTTAGCCACGGCTTGCGCCCGTCTCTGGAGCTCCTTTTTTTTTTACATCTTTATTGGAGTATAATTGCTTTACAATGGTGTGTTAGTTTCTGCTTTATAACAAAGTGAATCAGTCATACATATACATATGTTCCCATATCTCCTCTTGTCATTATGGGATGTGGCCACAGGGCAGCAGCATTTCTTCATGCCCAGATTTGGTTCCTGGAGCAACCAGAGCCTTAGCCGAAGTGGTGTTCCTGGGTTGGAAATTAGGGTGGAATATGCCAGCACAGACATCCAAACGTTTGTGTCTCATTACTTCTCCCCCGTTACACTTCACCACCCCCAGACGCATCCCAACACCTGCAACACCTCGATCCTGAGGGTCCTGTCGGACATAGGTGGGGCGGCGACTCTAAGGAAAAAGGCTGCAGGTGGGAAGCCCACCATCAGGAGACGGGGACCCCAGGGGACTTTTCAGAGCTCTTCCAGCCCAGGGGGTCCACCATCCTTGGGTGTACTCGGCCTGCTTTAGCCATAGGAGGGCCCGCCTGGATCTGGAGATCGTGGTGCCCTCCACAGGGGACGAGGCACTCCAGGTCCAAGGGGGGTCTCGTGTGCTGGCACATCCTCCCCAGCTCCCTCAGCCCCACGACGGTCCAGCCTTGGGACCCAGCCTGCTCAGGCTCCAGGGATGTGACCACAGCCTAGGTCCCCGAGGCCTGAGGAGAACATAGAAGGCATTTCTTTTCTGTTTTTTTTTAAATTCTATTTTCATTTTATATGGGAGTATAGTTTATTTTCAATGTTGTGTTTGTTTTAGGTGTACAGCAATGTGATTCGGTTACACATATACATATATCCATTCTTTTTCGGATTCCTTTCCCATATAGGTTATGACAGTGTTGAGTCGAGTTTCCTGTGCTCTACAGTGGGTCCTGGTTGATTATCTGTTATATATATATATATATATATATATATATATATATATATATATATATATATACATACACATACACATACACATATGTTAGTGTGTATATGTTAATCCCAAACTCCTAATTTACCCCTCCCCACCACATTTCCCGTTTGGTAACCATAAGTGTGTTTTCTATGTCTGTAGGTCTATTTCGGTTTTGGAAATACATTCATGTGCATCCATTTTTAAACTTTACACATCCGTGGTATCAGATGATATTTGTCTTTTAAAATGAGGGTAGCAGTGAGCCTTGCAGATGTCTTGTGGAGGCATCATTCAAGGAAGGGGAAAGAGCAGGGACCAAGGAAGGAGGAACCTGAGGCATGCACCAACTTACATTCCCACCAACAGTGTACAGAGTGCTCCAGAGACAGCGAGAGGTCTGTGTGCCTGGGGTGGAGTGCACAAGGGAAGAGTGAGGGAAGAATGCAGGGCAGAAGGGAGGGCTAGATCATGCAGGCTTACATGCCTACCGTGTATACTTTGGATTTTATTCCTAGTGTTGAAAGGAGCTACTGGATGGTTTTAAGAAATAAAATATCATAATGTACTTTAACATGTTATAGAGGATCACTCAGTCAGCTACAAAGGGGTGGATAAGCTGTAAGGTTCCAAAAATAAAAAAAAGGGTGTGAGAAGGTACTGCCAGGGAAGAAAAAGATGGTGGCTAGAGCCAAAGCGGTCTTAGTGAATGGAATGAGAAAGTTTCGTATTGAGAACACATTTTGAAGATAGAATTGGCAGATTCTCTGCAAAGGAGTGAGTGTGGTATGGGAAATAAAGAGAGGAATCAAGATTGATTCCAAGGATTTTGGCATGAGGAACAGGAAGCATGCTGATTTCACTTCCTGGGAAAGCAAATGTTTGCAGGATGCAAGAAAGTAAGAGTTCAATTTTTTAAAAGTTAAACTTGAGTTACCTGTTAGAAATCCAAGTGCAGATTAGATATATGAGCCTAGAGTTCAGATGAAAAGTCAGGGCTATAGATATAGTTTGGGAAGTGATACACATGTCCATGAGACTTAGAGCCATGGAACTAGACAAGGTTGCCTAGGAAGGGGATGTGGATAGAGAAGATGTGCAAGGACAAAGCTCAGAGAATTGTAAGATTTAGTGGTTAAGAAAGGCAGAAGGATACAGCAAGGTGTTGAAAAGGAACAGTCATTGTTAGAAGGAAAACCGGAAGTGGGGGATATCACCAAAACTAGAAGAAAGTGCTTCAAGGAGGAGGAAAATCAACTGTGTCACTGCAGAGGGTTTGAATAAGATGGAGACTGGGAATTACATCTGAAATTTGTCAATTTGGAGGTCATTGGGAACCCAAATAGGAGCACTTTTAGTGGAGTGGGAGAAAAGAAAGACTAATTGGATCCAAAAGAGAATAGCAGAAGAAGTAGGTAAGAGAGTATAAACAACTCTTCTGAAATATTTTCTGTATCAGGGAACAAGGGTCTGTAACTAATGAGAGATGAAGTCCAGGGAAGTTTTTGTTGTGGTTTTATGATGGGAGTATCATACATGGACTTCTTTGCAAATGTGAACTATCCAGTAGAAAGGGGAAAAAATTAATGATGGTGAGGGGAAAATAATTACAGGAGAAAAGTCTTTGAGATGGAGAGAGGGAATTGAATTAAATGCACGAGTCAGAAGATCTTAGGAGCATGGTAAGTTCATCTATTTTAATAGGAGAGTCAGCTGAATAATCAAGAAAGAAAGGTAGGTAGATTGGAATACTTGCTGATGGATGTAGAAATTCTCTTCTGATGGCCTCTATTTCCTCAGTGAATTCCAGAGGCCACAGACAAAGAGTTGGGAATTCAAGCATGTATTAGCGGCATATTGTTGGATAACATCACAATGTAGCAGCTTAAAGCAGTGATTTGTCATCTCCCAATTTCTGTGGGTCAGGAGTCTAAACACGGTTAATCTGGCCCTCTGAAAGGTTGCAATCAAGCTGTCAGCCAAAGCTATGTTCTTAAGACTTGACCGGGGAAGGATTCCCTTCCAAACTCATGTGATTGTTGGCAGAATTCAGACTTACAGACCGATGGATTCAGAGCCTTAGTTTCTTGCTGGCTGTTAGCTGGAGGTCACCCTCAGTTTTTTGCCACATATTCCAAATGAGGCAGCTTGCTTCATCAAAACCAGCAAGAGAGAGCGTCTTCTAGCAAAACAGACACTACAGTCTTGTATATCATAAGCACAGATGTGATGTCTAGGTCTAGTTGTTTTTGTAGTATTCTATTGGTTAGAATCAAGTCACAGTCCCCACCCACACTCAAGGGGAACAGATTACACAAGAACTTGAGTACCAGGAGGCTAGGAAAACTAGGGTTGTCTTAGAGTCTGCCAACTACAGGAAAGAATGGGAGCTTGAATAACAAAAGTTCAGTGCCATATGGAGCTAAATTGAGAAAGGATATGGGGTTTGGACTTCTTATCAGGGGGACCAACATAAACAGGAATATAGGACACAGTGTTAGTGGTAATGATGTTATCTTATGGAGAGATGGATGATTAAGTTGAAATGTAGACCCTTCTTGGATTTGGTTTAACGTAAAGTGGGGTGATTGGAGCACGGGAAGTCATAGTCATAGTGAAAGTAAGCCAAGCTCTGTCATCCTCCTCACAGTTCAGTTGAGAGGGAGCAGTACAGGAGCTAGGGGAAGGTGTTCTTTTCAGCAGCAGTTAGCTTTCAGTATGGCATTATAGCACAATTAAATACACAAGGTCTAAAGTTATACAGGTCTGGGTTTAAATCCTGGTCCTATTCCTAGTTAGCTTTGCAACCCTAAGTAGGTTACTGTGTATCACTTATTTCAACTAATAGCATATAACTCCAGGAGGTATGTGCTACTATTATTTGCATTTTATGGATGAGGAAACTAAAAATGGAGTTAAAGATAGCTCCCTTACCCCACAGGATGTTCTGAAGGTTAATGAGACAACAAAGTTAAAGTACAACCATAGATACTCAGAAAATTTTAGCTGGAAATGCTGTCCTTATCTATGATAAACTGACATGCTTTAATCAAAATATATGTAGGGAGTGATGCAATTTCAACTATTATCTTATTTAGAGTTTGTAATTCATGAAAATATGTAATAGACCATTCATAGCCCATAAAGTTCAAGGCAGATTATAAACTATAAAATGTAAAAATTATTTTGGTGTTTACAATTTAAGAATTGAAAAGAAAATTTTAAAAGATATGTCATCCTACTTTTTTATTGAAGCATAGTTGATTTACAGTGTTGTGTTAATATCTGCTGTGCAGCAAAGTGATTTAGTTATACACATATATACATTATTTTTTATATTCTTTTCCATTATGGTTTATCACAGGATATTGAATATAGTTCCCTGTGCTCTACAGTGGGACCTTGTTGTTCATCCATTCTGTATATAATAGTTTGCATCTGCTAATCCCAAACTCCCAATCCATCCCTCCCCTCCTCCCCCTCCCCCGTGGCAACCACAACTCTGTTCTGTCTGTGAGTCTGTTTCTGTTTTGTAGATAAGCTCATTTTATTTTATTTTTTTTAGATTCCACATATAAGTGATATCATATGATATTTGTCTTCCTCTTGCTGACTTAACTTCACTCAGTATGATAATCTCTAGGTCTATGCATGTTGCTGTAAATGGCATTATTACATTCTTTTTATGGCTGAGTAGTATTCCATTGTATATGTACCACATCTTCTTTAACCATTCATATGTCAATAGACATTTAGGTTGCTTCCACGTCTTGGCTATTGTGAATAGTGCTGCTATGAACATAGGGGTGCAGGTATATTTTTGAATTATAGTTTTGTCCAGATATATGCCTGGGAGTGGTACTGCTAGATCATATGGCAACTCTGTTTTTAGTTTTTTGAGGAACCTCCATACTGTTTTCCATAGTAGCTGCACCAACTTAAATTCCCACCAACAGTATAGGAGGGTTCCCTTTTCTCCACAACCTCTGCAGCATTTGTTATTTGTAGACTTTTTAATGATGGCCATTCTAACCTGTGTGAGGTTGTACCTCACTGTAGTTCTGACGGCATCCTACTTTGGATCCTTATAGTTCTGTCTGTAAGAAATCTGATCTGGAGAAATGTCATTTGTAACACTAAGCTTTTTTTTTTTTTTCCCTTTAATAAAGGAAGGAAGGAAACTAGGAAGGGAAGAAGAGGAAAGAAGGGGAAAAAGCAGAAAGCAAGGAAAGAATGAAGAGAAATAAAGTAAAAGATAAAAAGAGAAAGTTTTTAGAGTTTGAAAATGCATTTAAGCTTATTTCCAAAGTGCTTATCAATTTTTTTCGTGAAAGTGCCACTAACGAATTGTTAGCTCACTTGAAGCTAGTTGGGTAAAATAGGTTTTTCATATTCATAGTAGATAATAACTTATTTCCTAGAGCACAGTAATTACCATTAAGAAGGCATGATGCTTCTAAATGGTGAATAAAAACATATTTTCTAGACTTCTTGGAAATCTGTGCACAATAAAGAAGAAATATCTCAGCTTATAAATGCTTGGATTTATGCCTACAGAAGTTAAAAATTCAAAAAGACTGAAGTGTTACAGGGCATCATTAAAGAAAATCAGTATTTTCTCAGCTATCTTAATAAAGTATGATGCCAAAATGCTAAGCAACAAAAGAATGGTGTCAATTAGTGAGAGATATCTTAATTAAAGAAAAATTTTGGGTGTTTCATTAATGATAAAGAGATGACTGAGATCCATCTACATGGCACTATAATCACGTCTGCAGAAAAGCAGATATTATTTGAATAAAATGAATATTTTATAAGGGGTATTTATGAGGGGGAAAGTTTAAGAAGCTGTAGCGTATAGAAAAAATCTATATCAATTGGTGTTAGATGTTACTAGATTTTGTGAGCAAATAAATCTGAAGTTCTCTTAAAACTGTCAGTTCATATAGGACTATTCATCCATCCTCAAAAATATTTACTTTCCCCCATAGAAATTAATATATATATTTTTTTGTAAAAATACCCTACTTCTACTCAGAAATAAAGCATTTGAAAAGCATCACACTAATGTGACTCAAAATTTTTTTTCTTTGCCTAAGTTGTATTCATGGAGAGGCCATCCACTAACCCATCCAAGAAGTTGTCACCAATACTATCTGATTCAATGTTTCAGCCACAGTAGGGGAAATACTTGATTCCCAGAAGAAATTGTACATAACTGTACGTACTCAGCAATCACTGCTCCACTCAGGAGTTAGCAGCCCACAGGTAGTAGACTTACAGTCTTATAAAATAAGATTTTATAAAAATAAACTCAGAGTTATTTTTATCTTCTTAAGCCACATTTCTGTTTTACCCATTGGTCTCTAGTATATTGTTAACCTTAACCAAAGTTAGATGATTTCAGGCCTCAAATTATACCCCTTTGTAAGGAAATCCAATCCACAATAAATAAATTGTGTATTAGTTTGAGTTCTCAGAACACATGGCAAACATTTCAAAACCTACATATAATGAAACTTGTTTTCCTAAAAAAAAAATGAAGAAAGGCATAGTGTGGAATTCAGCTGATGATTCAGTTATCAGATGTAAACTTGGGCAAGGTATTGATTTCTTCCTCTATTAGGAAACTGGTGACAATTTCATAATGTATGTAATGTATTTAAGATAATGCTTGGCACACAGTGAGAACTCAGATATTCAGTGAGGTGTTTCCCTTGTTTGCCCGTATGTTGAGCCCTTAGACTTTAAACCTTAAGAGTGACTCCTCTGTAAATGTTTCTGTAACCCTTCAGAGACGATTGACTTTTTCTTCCTAATGCCTTCTTCATATCTACCTCAATTTTGAAACTTATAACACTATATGCAGTTGTATTAAGCAGGACTCTCTCAGTTCCATGAAATAAATCCAACTAAAATTAACTTTATTCAAAAGGTTTACTGGCTAATGGAGTGGAGCCAAAAGGCTGGCATGGTTCAGGGTAGAATTTGAAGGTTCGAAATACACCATCAAGGCTCTGTTTCTTAACCTCTTGCTGTTTCCTTCCACGTGTTGCCTTTTTTTTTTTTTTTTTTTGTCAGAAGCTTTCCATGTTAGACAAAATATATCTATGAAGTGTTCCAAGTCTATATTATTAGAGCTCAGCTGAGCTTGGTTCACATGTCTAGCCCTGGAGCAAAGGGAGGAAAGTCATTTGCCGGTTGATACCATATGTCCAACCCCAAAATACAGAGATTAATAATGCCATGAGGGCCATACAGGGCGGATCTTTAAATATAAAGCATGGAATTTTTATCAGTGAGAGTTAAGGGACACTGGGCAATCAGAAACAACCGATATCTTGTGAAGAAATTATTCCTTTGCTTTTAATCTGTGAACTCCTTGTACATGGATATATTGCATTTAAATAATTTCCTCATTATCTAAAAGTAAGCATACTATATGTGTCTGTTAAATGGAAATAGGGAGTGTAATCTAAAATAAAATAGAGTAGTCAAAGAAGGCCTCACTGGGAAGATGATATTTGAGTAAAGACCTCAAGAAGGTGAGGAACCACCGTGGTATATGTATTAAAGCTAAGAAGTAACATGGATTACTTCTGACTTCATTCAGATTTCAGCAGTTGTTCCCGTGATGTCCTTTTACCGTTCCAGGATCCAATCCCAGATACCATTTGCATTTCGTTTCTATGTTGTCTTAGTCTCCCCTGGTCTATGACAGTTTCTCAGTCTTCCCTTGTTTCATGTCCTTGACAGTTTTGTGGAGTTTTGGTTAGGTATTTTTCAGAATGCCCCTCAATTAGAGTGCATCTGATGTGTTTCCTCATGACTAGACTGGGGTTATATAGTTGGAAAGAATACCACAAAGGGAGCATGCTTTTGGAAGTCGGAAGAAAACAGATACTGTTTGCTGATAGGAATGATTCACTAGAAAGGGGTAGATTTAATGATGTAGGAGTGAAAGAGGACCATTGTCAGAGGAATGTCTTTGAGCAAACAAGAGGAAATAGGGTTTAGAACCCAGAGGGAGAGATTAGCCTTAGATGAAAACAAGGACAGTTTACACATAGTTAAAAGAAGGGCTGACAGAGCTTATGAGCACAGATGATACATGCAAGAGAGTGCAGTGTTAGAAGATTGGGCATGTTTTCTTTTGATTGTGTATTAGTTTTCTATTGTTGTGTAACAGATGATCACAAATTTAGCAACTTAAGACAACATATATTTTATTATCTCACAGTTTTCATGAGTTAGGATACCTGGCATGGCTTAACCTGCTTCTCTGCTCAGGGTCTCACAGGGCTATAATCGAGGTGTCAGCTGGTGCTGAAGACACATAAAGTTCAGAGTCTGCTTCTCAGCTCACTTGGTTGTTGGGGAATTTCATTTCCTAGAAGCTTTAGACTTACAGTGGTTTGCTTCTTCAGGCCAGCAAGAAAATATCTCTGTCTTCTATCTCTAACCTCTTGACCTCTCTTAAAGGGCTCACCTGAATAGGTCAGTCCACTGAGGATTGCCACCTTTCGATTAACTTAAAGTCAACTGATTAGGATTCTCAATTACATCCTCAAAATCCCTTCACCTTTGCCATTTAATAATCACAGGAATGATAGCCCATTAACTTTGCCTTATTCTGTTAGAGGTAAATTATAGATCTTGCCCATACACAAGGGAAAGGGATTTTATAAGGGCATGGCTCAGTGGGCATCGTCTTCAATGGCTCCTACTTTCTTAGTTAAGTAGGAAGCAAAATAACAAATTGTTTGGACAGAAGAGAAGGTAGTGGAAGTTTGAGGAAATGGGAAAGGATGAAATGTATCTAAGAATGAGTGTACATTTTGACTCTGAACAATCTCTTCAAGATTTGTAGGGTTTCTCCAGCATGTGGTCTCCTAGGAGAACTGCTAAACCCAATTCTCACACTGTAGACAATTACTAGATATTCCAAAAGATATTTGTGGGGCTTTGTCACAAATAGTAAGAATTAATTCTGCTGTCCTTCTTAAGATTTATTGATCTATGAGGAATTATGATTAATGAAGAAATGAGGTTAATAGTCAACTCATGATCTTCTAAATCTGAATATTGATTGAAAAGCATGTCGATATTTTTAAAAATTTGTGGTTCATGCTCTGTTTTAATAGCTGTGTTAAATTTAGCAAAACATTTAGTGGAAAAAGCACAGGGATTATGCAAATAACTTAGAAGTTATGACTCACGCATTATACTGTGAGAATAAATGACTGATTAAAAGTCTGTTAAACTGGGACACGTCTAGAATTTCTGCCACTAATATGTTAAATCAACACAAGAGTCTATTATGTAAGCAATGGAGGGTTTTTTTTGTTTGTTTAGCGTTTTTGTTTGCTTTACAGAACTTCCCTAAACTTGACTTTGTATAAAAGGCTCATTAAAAATAACTTATGAAATAGAGCTACAGCTGTATTTTTTTTAACATCTTCATTGCAGTATAATTGCTTTACAATGGTGTGTTAATTTCTGCTGTATAACAAAGTGAATCAGCTATACAGATACGTACATCCCCATATCTCCTCCCTCTTGCGATTCCCTCCCACCCCTCTAGGTGGACACAAAGCATCGAGGTGATCTCCCTATCTGCTTCCCAATAGCTACCTATTTTACTTTTTAACCCGTTCTTTTTTTTTTGTCTTACTGGAGAGTCTTTTTTTTTTTTCATTTTATTCTTATTTTTTTAAACATCTTTATTAGAGTATAATTGCTTTACAATGGTGAATCAGCTATACATATATCCCCATTATTGCCTCCCTCTTCCGTCTGCCTCCCACCCTCCCTATCCCACCCCTCTAGGTGGGATAGGGAGGGTGGGAGCACTGAGCTGATCTCCATGTGCTATGTGGTTGCTTCCCACTAGCTATCTATTTTATATTATTTAGTTATATATAAGTCCATGCCACTCTCTCACTTTGCCCCAGCTTACCCTTCCCCCTCCCCGTGCCCTCAAGTCCATTCTCTACATCTGCGTCTTTATTCCTATCCTGCCCCTAGGTTTTTCAGAACCTTTTTTTTTTTTAATTCCATATATATGTGTTAGCATACAGTATTTTTCTCTTTCTGACTTACTTCACATTGTATGACAGTCTCTAGGTCCATACACCTCACTACAAATAACTCAATTTCGTTTCTTTCTATGGCTGAGTAATATTCCATTGTATATATGTGCCACATCTTCTTTATCCATTGATCTGTCGATGGACACTTAGGTTGCTTCCATGTCCTGGCTTTTGTAAATAGAGCTGCAATGAACATTGTGGTACATGACTCTTTTCGAATTCTGATTTTCTCAGGGTATATGCCCAGTAGTGGGATTGCTGGATCATATGGTATTTATATTTTTAGATTTTTAAGGAACCTCCATACTGTTTTCCATAGTGGATGTATCAATTTACATTCCCACCAACAGTGCAAGAGGGTTCCCTTTTCTCCACACCCTCTCCAGCATTTATTGTTTGTAGACTGATGATGGCCATTCTGACCGACGGATGTGAGGTGATGCCTCATTGTAGTTTTGATTTGAATTTCTCTAATGATTAGTGATGTTGAGCATCCTTTCATGTGTTTGTTGGCAATCTGTATATCTTCTTTGGAGAAATGTCTATTTAGGTCTTCTGCCCATTTTTGGATTGGGCTGTTTGTTTTTTTGATATTGAGCTGCATGAGCTGCTTGTAAATTTTAGAGATTAATCCTTTGTCAGTTGCTTCATTTGCAAATATTTTCTCCCAGTATGAGGGTTGTCTTTTGGTCTTGTTTATGGTTTCCTTTCTGTGCAAAAGCTTTAAACTTTCATTAGGTCCCATTTGTTTATTATTGTTTTTATTTACATTTAAGAGGTGGGTCTATAAGGATCTTGCTGTGATTTATGTCATAGAGTGTTCTGCCTATGTTTTCCTCTAAGAGTTTTATAGTGTCTGGCCTTACATTTAGGTGTTTAATCCATGTTGAGTTTATTTTTGTGTATGGAGTTAGGGAGTGTTCTAATTTCATTCTTTTACAGGTAGCTATCCAGTTCTCCCAGCACCACTTATTGAAGAGGCTGTCATTTCTCTATTGTATATTCTTGCCTCCTTTATCAAAAATAAGGTGACCATATGTGCGTGGGTTTATCTCTGGGCTTTCTATTCTGTTCCATTGATCTATATTCTGTTTTTGTGCCAGTACCATACTGTCTTGATTACTGTAGCTTTGAGGTATAGTCTGAAGTCTGGGAGCCTGATTCCTCCAGCTCCGTTTTTCTTTGTCAAGATTGCTTTGGCTATTCGGGGTCTTTTGTGTTTCCATACAAATTGTGAAAAGTTTTGTACTAGTTCTGTGAAAAATGCCAGTGGTAGTTTGATAGGGATTGCATTGAATCTGTAGATTGCTTTGGGTAGTATAGTCATTTTCACAATGTTGATTCTTCCAATCTAAGAACATGGTATATCTTTCCATCTGTTTGTATCACCTTTAATTTCTTTCATCAGTGTCTTATAGTTTTCTGCATACAGGTCTTTTGTCTCCTTAGGTAGGTTTATTCCTAGGTATTTTATTCTTTTTGTTGCAATGGTAAATGGGAGTGTTTCCTTAATTTCCCTTTCAGATTTTTTGGCATAGGTGTATAGGAATGCAAGAGATTTCTGTGAATTAATTTTGTATCCTGCTACTTTACCAAATTCATTAATTAGTTCTAGTCATTTTCTGGTGGCATCTTTAGGATTCTCTATGTATAATATGATGTTATCTGCAAACAGTGACAGCTTTACTTCTTTTCTGATTTGGATTCCTTTTATTTCTTTTTTTTCTCTGATTGCTGTGGCTAAAACTCCTGCAACTATGTTGAATAATACTGGTGAGAGAGGACATCATTGTCTTGTTCTTGATCTTAGAGAAAATGGTTTCAATTTTACACCATTGAGAACAATGTTGGCTGTGGGTTTGTCATATATGGCTTTTATTATGTTGAGGTAAGTTCCCTCTTTGCCTACTTTCTGGAAGGTTTTTATCAGAAATGGGTGTTCAGTTTTGTCAAAAGTTTTTTCTGCATTTATTGAGATGATCATGTTTTTTCTCCTTCAGTTTGTTAATATGGTGTATCACATTGATTGATTTGAATATACTGAAGAATTCTTGCATTCCTGGGATAAACGCCACTTGAACATGGGGTATGATCCTTTTAATGTGCTGTTGGATTCTGTTTGCTAGTATTTTTTTTGAGGATTTTTGCATCTATGTTCATCAGTGATATTGGGCTGTAATTTTCTTTCTTTGTGACATCTTTGGCTGGTTTTGGTATCATGGTGATGGTGGCCTCGTAGAATAAGTTTGGGAGTGTTCCTCCCTCTGCTATATCTTGGAAGAGTTTGAGAAGGATAGGTGTTAGCTCTTCTCTAAATGTTTGTCTTTTCTAAATGTTTGATAGAATCGCCTTTGAAGCCATCTAGGCCTGGGCTTTTGTTTGTTGGAAGATTTTTAATCACAGTCTCAATTTTGGTGCTTGTGATTGGTCTGTTTATATTTTCTATTTCTTCCTGATTCAGTCTCAGAAGGTTGTGCTTTTCTAAGAATTTTTCCATTTCTTCCAGGTTGTCCATTTTATTGGCATATAGTTGCTTTTAGTAATCTCTCATGATCCTTTGTTTTTCTGCAGTGTCAGTTGTTACTTCTCCTTTTTCATTTCTAATTCTATTGATTTGAGTCTTCTTTTTCTTGATGAGTCTGGCTAATGGTTTGTCAACTTTGTTTATCTTCTCAAAGAACTAGCTTTTAGTTTAATTGATTTTTTCTATTGTTTCCTTCATTTCTTTTCCCTTTATTTCTTATCTGTTCTTTATGATTTCTTTCCTTCTGCTAACTTTGGGGTTTTTTTGTTCTTTCTCTAATTGCTTTAAGTGTAAGGTTAGGTGGTTTATTTGAGATTTTTCTTGTTTCTTGAGGTAGGATTGTATTGCTATAAATTTCCCTCTTAGAACTGCTTTTGCTGCATCCCATAGGTTTTGGGTCATCGTGGTTTCATTGTTATTTGTTTCTAGGTATTTTTTGATTTCCTCTTTGATTTCTTCAATGATCTCTTGGTTATTAAGTAGTGTATTGTTTAGCCTCCATGTGTTTGTATTTTTTAGTTTTTTTCCTGTAATTGATATCTAGTCTCATAGCATGGTGGTCAGAAAATATACTTGATATGATTTCAGTTTGCTTAAATTTACCAGGACTTGATTTGTGACCCAAGATATGACCTATCCTGGAGAATGTTCCATGAGCACTTGAGAAGAAAGTGTATTCTGTTGTTTTTGGATGGAATGTCCTATAAATATCAATTAAGTCCGTCTTGTTTAATGTGTCATTTAAAGCTTGTGTTTCCTTATTTATTTTCATTTTGGATAATCTGTCCTTTGGTGAAAGTGGAGTGTTAACGTCCCCGACTATGATTGTGTTACTGTCAATTTCCCCTTTTATGCCTGTTAGCATTTGCCTTATGTATTGAGGTGCTCGTATGTTGGGTGCAAATATATTTACAATTGTTATATCTTCTTCTTGGATTGATCCCTTGATCATTATGGAGTGTCTTTCTTTGTCTCTTGTAATAGTCTTTATTTTAAAGTCTATTTTGTCTGATATGAGAATTGCTACTCCAGCTTTCATTTGATTTCCATTTGCATGGAATATCCTTTTCCATCCCTCACTTTCAGTCTGTATGTGTGCCTAGGTCTGAAGTGGGTCTCTTGTAGACAGCATATATATGGATCTTATTTTTGTATACATTCAGCCAGTCTGTGTCTTTTGGTGGGAGCATTTCATCCATTTACATTTAAGGTAATTATTGATATGTATGTTCCTATTACAATTTTCTTAATTTTGAGGGATTTGTTATTGTAGGTCTTTTCCTTCTCCTATGCTTTCTTTCTAGAGAAGTTCCTTTAGCATTTGTTGTAAAGCTGTTTTGGTGTTGCTGAATTCTTTTAGCTTTTGCTTGTCTGTAAAGGTTTTAATTTCTCCGTCGAATCTCAATGAGATCCTCGCTGGGTAGAGTAATCTTGGTTGTAGGTTTTTCCCTTTCATCACTTTAAATATGTCCTGCCACTCCCTTCTGGCTTGCAGAGTTTCTGCTGAAAGATCAGCTGTTAACCTTATGGGGATTCCCTTGTATATTATTTGCTGCTTTTCCCTTGCTGCTTTTTCTTTGTATTTAATTTTTGATAGCTTGATTAGCATGTGTCTTTGTGTTTTTCTCCTTGGATTTATCTTGTATGGGACTCTGCACTTGCTGGACTTGACTATTTTCTTTCCCATATTATGGAAATTTTCAACTATAATCTCTTCAAATATTTTCTCAGTCCGTTTCTTTTTCTCTTCTTCTGTGACCCCTATAATTCGAATGTTGGTGTGTTTAATGTCTCAGAAGTCGCTAAGACTGTCTTCTATTGTTTTCATTCTTTTTTCTTTATTCTGCTCTGCAGTTGTTATTTCCACTATTTTATCTTCCAGGTCACTTTTCTGTTCTTCTGCCTCAGTTATTCTGCTATTGATCCCTTCTAGAGTATTTTTAATTTCATTTATTGTGTTGTTCATCATTGTTTGTTTGCTCTTTAGTTCTTCTAGGTCCTTGTTAAAAGTTTCTTGTATTTTCTTCATTCTATTTCTAAGATTTTGGATCATCTTTACTACCATTATTCTGAATTCTTTTTCAGGTAGACTACCTATTTCCTCTTCATATTTTTGGTCTGGTGGGTTTTTACCTTGCTCCTTTATCTGCTGTGTATTTCTCTGTCTTCTCATTTTGCTTAACTTACTGGGTTTGTGGTCTCCTTTTCACAGGCTGCAGGTTCGTAGTTCCCATTATTTTTGTTGTCTGTCCCCACTGAGTAAGTTTGGTTCAGTGGGTTGTGTAGGCTTCCTGGTGGAGGGGATTGGTGCCTGTGTTCTGGTGGATGAGGCTGGATGTTGTCTTTCTGTTGGGTAGGACCACATCCGGTGGTGTGTTTTGGGATGTCTGTGAACTTACTATGATTTTAGGCAGCCTTTCTGCTAATGGGTGTGGTTGTGTTCCTGTCTTGCTAGTTGTTTGGCATAGGGTGTCCATCACTGTAGCCTGCTGGTCATTGAGTGGAGCTGGGTCTTAGCGTTGAGATGGAGATCTCTGGGAGATCTTTCACCGTTTGATATTACGTGGAGCCAGGTGGTCTCTTGTGGACCAATGTCCTGAACTCACTCTCTCACCTCAGAGGCTCAGGCCTGACACCTGGCTGGAGCACCAAGACCCTGTCAGCCACACGGCCAGGTACATGGGGAGTTTCTTGACTTTTGGGAAGTCTGAGGTCTTCTGCCAGGGTTCAGAAGGTGTTCTGTAGGAGTTGTTCTGCATGTAGATGTATTTCTGATGTGTTTATGGGGAGGAAGGTCATCTCCACGTCTTACTCCTCCACCATCTTAAAAGTCTCCTACAGCTGCATTTTTAATGTTAGTTAATGCAGATAAAATGAAATTATATATGCCAATATTATTTGGCTACAACCATGAAATCATGGAAGACGTCTACAGTTTTCTTGCAAGTAGCCCAAGGGTAACAGAATAACAATAAGAAATGTTCATGAACAGAAATCTTGTGTAACACATTGTTTTATATATGCAAAGCTTCATATGAATCTATCTACACTTCAACAAATGTTTAATTCACACCTGCTCTGTGCCGGGCACTGTGAATATAAAGGTGGAAAAGACACACTCACTAATTAGGGCCAGGCTTCAAAGTTCCAGGGAATGCTGCATTTCATTAAATTTAGTGTTGGATCTATGACTGTATTTTTTAAAGAAACTTCTATATTGTTCTCTTTTCTATTTGTATTTTATATTCTTAAAAGAAATTAAAACAAAGATGTTTCCTACCCTCAATGTGCTTATAGTAGAAAGAAAGATACTCATGTATGAAACTTATCTCAAAACAAAGTAGCAGGTGCTAGAATAGAAGTGTACTTTGCCTAACCTGTATAAGTGTAGGAAAAACCTTGGGTGTAGGGAAATATTACCACATAAGTTGACACTATAGTAGAATGGCATAGTTTTCTCAGCTCTATGTCTACTCAACTGTGGGACACTGGCAATTTTGGTACATATAGTTTTCTTAAGTATAAAATAAAAGCTACCTCAGAATGTTGGATGAGTATTGCATGAAATAACATGGACAGCACTTAACAGTGTTTGATACACATTAGATTCTTGTTAGAAATATTTATATTTCCTTTTTTTCCTTTACCTTTCTGTCCCATTCTCATCCTCTTTCCAGTAGGAGTAAACTAAGTGAGGAACAATGGGAAAGACATCACTTGAAAAAAAAAAAACCCACAAGAACCCAAGTCTTCATGAGGTTATAAGTCTTGGTTATCCCTCTGAAGTATAATCTGAGGGATAATATTACTGTAGCAGAAATTCTGAGGAAAAAAAAGAGGAGAGAAGACTGTTGTTGTAGGTATAGGACAGTAATGGGGCGTCTTGTATACCTTGTGAAGAAGTTTGTGCTTTCTTCTGTAGGCAGGCAATTTGGAGTCACTTACATAATTTGAAGCAAGAGAATGGCCTAGACTCTGAGTCTAGAGGTTGATTTGAGTTAGACAATACTGTAGGTATATAAACTAATTGAGAATATATAATAGGCCAAGTGAAAAATGATGATGTCCTGGATATGATCAGAAACAGTACACACAGAATAGCAAACGTATTTAGGAAATAGCTAGGGAAAAAAAGGAAGTAGTACTTAATGGTTGATGGGATTTAGAGCATGAGAAAGTGTGATAAGGCAAAGAATGACCTTAGGTTTCTGGTTGTGTGGCATGAATGACAGTGTCATGAATGGAGAGAATGAGGAGGGAAGATAAGAAAGTCTACTACTAGTGGAAGAGGAATTGTTGGTCATATGGTAAAGATAATGATTAACTTAACAAGAAAATGCCAAATGGTTTTTGAAAGTAGGTGAAGTGTTTTATACTAACACCAGAAAAGTATGAGAGCTTTAGCATTGTCAGTCCTTTTAATTTTAGCCATTTGTATCAGTGTGTAGTAATACCATATTGTGGGTTTTAAAAAATATTAATATACAAAAAGTTCATTTGTTGTTTTGGGTATGCTGGTGGGGGAGTTGTATAGCTTTGAATTTTGGCAGATGTACAGACTCAGGTAATCACTACCTCAGTCAGGATATAGAATAGTTCCCTCACTCCTAAACCTTAGTGGCTACTAATCTGTCTGTAGTTCTGTCTTTTCCAGAATGTCATATAAATAGAATCATAAAGTACATAATCCTTGGAGGCTGACTTCTTTTACTTAACATAATGCATTTGAGATTCATCCATGTGGTTGTATGTATCAGTGTTTTGTTACTTCTTATTACCAAGCAATACTGTATGAATGTACCAGGTTAATTTATCCTTTTACCCACTGAAGGACATTTGGGTTGTTCCTCTTTTGAGTATAAAAATGACAGTAATGGCCAACATTTGTTGAACATTACCATGTTCCAGGGCTGTTTTAGGCACTTTATTTGTATTAACATATTTAATATTCACAACAATGTGATCTGAAAGGAAGATATTAGAGTAATAAAATATAGAGTGGATGACAAATGTTAATTTTAAGGTTGGTATAATCTTATAGAATTCTTCCCCTGACCCCTGGCAGATTTTTGTCTTAATTATAGAAATGCGGACTTTTTTTTTCTTTTGATGCTGTTAATAACATTAATATAAAAATAATTTTAGTGCTGATTAGCAATCTGAGCCATCATCCAATCCAATCCCCTCCTTTTAAAGATACGGAAACTGGACAGATCAATTTATAGTAAACGTTTTGGTTTATTTTTTGTTAATGAATGGTGAGCTATGGTTAATATACTACCAATTCAGCAAATGTAAATCTTTTTCTATATAAAATTCTGAGCTATATAGTTAATTTCATTTTCCTTTCTGGAACTATTTGACTCAGTTGCCTTTCATTTTGATTATTTATGAGAAAAGCTCTGTCATGGATATAGCTGATTAGACATAAGGAATCCAAAAAATGTAAACTGTATCACCTAAAACATAATGCTTTGTAAGTTAAAAAATGTAAGTATCTTAAAAGAAGCTAGCACCTGACTTAAATGTATATCCCCTTCACCACTACACTCATTATTAAGATATATACAATGGAATATTACTCAGCCATAAAAAGATTAATATAATCTTTATTGCATTATATTATTAGTATCCTCTTTATGAGACTCCTCAGAAGAAATTCCTCTCTTAATAGCAAAGCAGCTATACTTTTCTTGAGAAATTAATTTCTATCTTATACTATGGACAGTGCACAATGTGTACATGATGAGATGTTATTTTTCATACTGACTACTCAAAGCTTGGATTTTAAATTTGTGACCACCAGTATAGCAGTGTATTTACCACATTATTCAGTTTTTATTTAATGCTGGGCTCAATAAGTGTATTTTTATTCTTGCTCTCCTTTTAAGACTATATTGTTACATGTTATGTATTCTAACAAATCACTAACATCCTTTTTGAAACAGAGTAGATAAGAAAGGCAGGGGAGTTGAGACTAAGAAAGATAGGAAGGCTGAATAGTGGGTAGGTAGGCAGAGGCAGGCAGGCAGGCAGCAAAAGGACAGAAAGTAGGTTGCAGAAGTGGAGACTAGAATTAAACACAATTACCTACAGTTTTTTTCCTACCTACTTGCCAGGCTTCAACAATGGATCCATATCTAAAAAGCAACAGAATAAAAAGCATTCCAAGTCCCTCTCAGTGAGTATTAATTCAAATCAGCTATTCAAAAGTCAAATTAGGAGGAATAATAGAGAAGATTGGCTGAGAGATATGCACCTAACTCACTTTTTTGGTGCTTTATTTTCTGATATCTGATTCTGAGATAAGACCTGGGGAAAGCTATCACATCATCAGAGCCACATGGATTTACTTTCACTGACTTGTGTTTTATTGTTTTATACTTGGAATATATCCAATAATCATCACAATAACTAGTCATATGAAATCCCCTTGAGTATTATAAAACGTTCAGGACATTTTTCATAATCCAGTTTTACATTCTTTACATCAGCAGTCACAAACTAATGACCAATGAACTGAGCCAACCAGCGAGTATTTAAAAAATCTTTTGCAGTATCTGCCAGCATGTTATAATTAGAAAAATTTACAAACACACAGGCATACATACTTCCTCATTTTAGGGACCCACAGCTACAGAAGGGGCAACACTGACAGGAGCTGTTAGCAACTACTCTTATTAGAAGACAGTTGTCCACAGTCGCTATAACTCTATAGGGTTTAAACCTGATGCATTTACTTATATTGCCTGACAGTCTCCTATAGGTTTCTGCATTTTTGACCCTAGGTATAACACCTATTTGAGAAATGTATTTTAAAATGTATTGACAAGGTAAAGTTTGCCTTGCATAGGAAAGGAGGTGCTTCTTTTCTGGCAACAAGAGCCATATAACATCTTGCATTAGCTACTCAGAAGCTCTCAATACCGAATGTGTAGTCAACCATATATGCTAGTATCATATATGTATGTTCCTTTTTAAAATTCTGTCATTTGTTTATATATATTAATTTTGTAACAGTTTCTTATGAAAAATATGTCAAATCCTTTTTGCAAAGAATCAGCATGCACATATTCTTATAGGAGGAAACACTACCTAAATTTTATTTAAGAATGACTCAAGTAAAAAAATGAAATGAGAAAATGTGCATTAATGGAATATTTTATTTGAGGATTAAATTCAGCCTTTAGCTACAAACACTCATGAGGAAAAATAAAACAGAATTTCAGGGCTTCCCTGGTGGCGCAGTGCTTGAGAATCTGCCTGCTAATGCAGGGGACACGGGTTCGAGCCCTGGTCTGGGAGGATCCCACATGCTGCGGAGCAACTAGGCCCGTGAGCTACAACTACTGAGCCTGCGCGTCTGTGCTCCGCAACAAGAGAGGCCGCGATAGTGAGAGGCCCGCGCACCACGATGAAGAATGGCCCCCTGCTTGCCACACTAGAGAAAGCCCTCGCACAGAAACTCAGACCCAACACAGCAAAAATAAATAAATTAATTAATAAACTCCTACCCTCCAACATCTAAAAAAAAAGAGTTCTCAGGCAACAAATGGCGGGTGAGAGAGGAGTGCTGAATTTGCTAGCCCCCTCCTTTCCTCTCACCCCATCCCCAGGCAAAAAAAAAAAAACAAACAGAATTTCAGCTCAACTACTGTTCATATAATGACTGTCACTAGATATTGTTCTTAAAAGATACCTAAAAAGCCAAGAGCATAATTTTCAAGAATGTACTTTAAATATAACAATGCAGCAAATTTTCAAGTAAGAATTTAGCTATCAGATTTGCAGTTGACTTTTTACATGAAGCCAGACTGGACTGCACAATTTTAATAGTAATGGCTTAATAGTCTGCCATATGGATAATATGTTTGGGTAATTAATGGCAGTACTCAAATATAAATTTAGTGTGTATAAACTAAAAAAAAGTGTGGTTGCTATTCTTAGGTGACTGTGTTCAAACATATACATTTCGAAAAGGTACTGCATGTATTACAAATGAATTTCTTCTAAGTATTTTTCTCTTTTGCATATGATATTTTCAAGATCCGTATAAAAGTCACATTGTTAGATACTATAATCAAATTAACATGGTGATATATACTGCTTTGAAAATGGCTTTTACAAAATGGACTGAAAAATACTTTTATGCATGGACATAATTAATGTATTTTAAATGCTACTGAGTAGCAGAAGACTGCCACTTTGTGTTGTTTATAATGATTGTTGTTTTGACTTTTTAAATAGGTTAAAAATCTAAAGTAGGAGATATCTCTATATGTATGGCTGATTCATTCTGTTGTGCAGCGGAGGCTAACACAACATTGTAAAGCAACCATACTCCAATAAAAATTAATTAAAAAAATCTAAAGTAAAACCATAAAAAGCATGACAATACAATCATATACTATAAGTTGAGTTGTATACAGAATTATCACTACCATGGTACATTATTATTTTGTTTCATGAAATAATTATTTCAATGAGATAGACTCTAAGGCTTTTTAATTTTATGGTTACATTTAAGGTTATATAAATGAGAAATCTGAACTTCAATATATAAGATGCTTTAAATGAAGTTTAGAACACACAATATAAAAAGTGCCACTATGTTTTGACTTCAGTAAATTTTAGATCTATGTTTATTTGCTTATTAGGTCTTAAATTATTTTTTCTTTTGATATAATAAATGGTAATTATAACAACAAAATCTAGTAACATTGAAAAATGTTCTCCCCTTCATTGATAGCTGGAATATAATAGCACTACCACTAAGTTCTTTGACTTGACTAAGGATGACTCTGTAAGTAAGCCAAAGTAGTACCTGCATTCTGAAGGATAATAATCCTGTATTAAGCATACTATAACATTTAGCCTTTATGTGGATATATAACAGTCAGTATATAATTTAAATTTAAAGTACATTTAAATTTACTTTTTTTAAAAAAAAGGAATAGCTGAGCCAAAAAACTCTTTTTGGCTCAATTTTTCCTTTTGAAATTGTAAATATTTATAAAAATAAATTTTGCTGGTCGTAAATAAAGTATTGCTTCTACACTATAGGACATGAGAGTGTTCGACCTTAATTCAAAATTTAGATACAGACTTTTAAGGACTACTGTAGGCACTATAGAGTTTAGGAGCAGTCACTGTGTTTAAATTGAATAACTGATCCGTTTCAAAAAGGGCTTGGTTATGAACTTGGTAGGTTCTCTAGTGGCTTGTTACTTTTGCTGTTTTAGGGTAAGATCAATTTTCTAACGGATGTTGCAGCTCATATATGATTATGCCCAAAGAATAAAAAAATAAGAAACCATCTTCCAAATTAAAAAAATTCATATTTTTGTGTGTATAACACAAATTCACAGATTTTAAAAGTACAGTTAAAAGATATCTACTTTTTAAATGCTGTATATTTCAAATAGAGAAGATAGAGTGGCGACTGAATACTACTTTTGAACTGTTAATCAGAAATTAAATAAAACATTTCATAAAAAAAGAAACAGATTTTTATATCTAAGATACAATTTATTCCCTGTATGCTTTTATTAGGTGAAAGTTAACTACTTCATGTTACAAAATAGTCATTTTTAAACTACTCTTAAAACAAAAAAGTTAATATACAGCTGAGATCAACATCAATTACAGCAGTTTTTGACAATATCAGTCCTTAAAGAGAGTAGTAAAAGAAAGATTTGATTTCTATACAGTCAAAACAATTAGACTGATTAAACCATAAAATAATTCATTTTGATTCATGCATTGCATATATTATACTGTTTTTCTTTAACAGTTACTTTAGTCTATTAAATAAAAGCAAAGAATTGATTTCTTGTGATTATGCAATCTAAACTTGTTATAAGTCAAATGATAAAGGCAGGTGTAATGAATACCTGAGGAAGATTTTGAAAGCGTTCTTCCCTAAGAATAATAAAATTATTAGAGATAATTCCTTCTAATAACTGTTTTTTTAAGAACAGGAGAAAAGAAACATATTCAAATAGTTATAAATCAGTAAACTATCATTAGAGCTGATTCCAAACATTCTTCCCTTGAGAATTAATTAACTTTCTGCAATGAAGACAGAATCTATTTTATCTTACTTTGAAACCAACTGTCAGTGGCTGGTTGGGGTAGTGCATTAGAACAAAGCTCAGAGGGAAATTCTGCAGTCCTAGATGATCTATCTATATGTCTGCAATGGGAGCAAGAGAGAAATGGTGGTGTCCGTGTTGAGGATTTGCTGACCTTGTTTTTATACACTTTCTCTTAATCTCAGAACTATTTCATAAAATTGTCTGTCATTATGGGTTCAAACATACAACATAAGCAATGACAAAAATTCCTGTGTTAGAGATCTCTCTAACTAAACTTTAATAAAATATGGTATGTTATAAATATTATTAAGTATAACATATTTAGAGTTTATCCCTAAGATAACATATAGTGGCTAACTGGATGTAAGAAAAAAAAATCCACAGGTTATATCTGTATGAGTGTTCCTATGAAGATACTTAGTTGTAACATTATAGTGATTTATTCTTGTAATTTCCTCTACAAGGTGAATTACAAATTACTATTATACTGGTTTCCCATGGTCTGAACATTCTGAGAAATGGCAAATTCTCAGTTATAAATAAGTTTAACATTAATCATGCTTCATAAGTTTAACATTAATCATGCTTCTTTTCAAAGACATGATAGTTAACTTCAAAAGCACTGCTTAAAATTAAATTTCATTGTCTAATGAGTTATTTTACGATAAATTCCACTGCTAATTTGTTTCTGAATGTCCATATATTCAGAATATTTATATGTATTGTTTAGTATTTCCCTATTGCTTACATTTGATAAATATCTAAAAAAATTCATGTAATAGCATATAGATTAGATTTTTTACTATAGTTCTAGTTACAAATATTAACTATAATAATAGAGTGTATTTTATTCTGTAGTTTTTAAAGTAAAGAGATTCATTTTTACAGATGATTAATTTGTCACACTGACAATTGATCACAACTCTTTAACCTGTTAGGTAACATAAAAGTATAATGTTTTTAGATGGGGATGTTATATTATAGACAATAAAGTCTTAAATATTTCCATCATTAAGTGTTATACCTAATAAAAAGTCAAACTTAGTAATGAACTTTCATTTCCATATCCTTAAAATCTGAAATGGTAAGTAAATTTTCTCTATTAGTTTTAGTAAAAACAGTTTAAAATCTTAAAAGAAGGCAATCCAATGATAGTATCAACTTTTTCTTATCTAACAGTTGGTCTCTGATTAACATTAAATTGAACAATATGAATAAAATAAGTTAAAGATTGACAAGGTATCCTAAAATAACATTTGAGGCACTGTATTTTCATAATTGTAAAGCAGCTATTTTTTTTTTAATAACTGAGAAGCAATCCTTAACCTTTATGAAAAGATTTTCCTTCTAAAGCCTGAAATTCAGCATTATAATGTAGAAACATTAGACATGCAAAACACCTAGCAAGCTCTAGGAAACCAAAAATCTGCAAATGATGATACATATTGTACTATAGAAAGCAGACCTTCCTAACAAAATATGGTTCACAGTAAGGCTTAAGGCATATGATATTTTTCTGAAGAATTGTTATTGGAGAGTTATCCAGAGTCTGAATGCTAATATGATGAAGTTGACTGGATCATTAAAAAAATGAAAAAGGAACCATGTACATTATCTTTTAGGTCTTTGGTCTTCAATAGACATATCAGATATGTACACAGTCCTTTTTCTTTGGGCCCAGAATACAAGTAGGATTTAATTGTGTGCTAACTACTCTATATAACACAAGCAATTACCTATTGTGAAACAAAAATAGCTATAAAGCAGGATTTCAATTCCAGTCAGAAATTCACCAAATTATGCCACAAGGAATGTTATTTGCACAACTTTTCTCAGTGCAACATCGCCATCGTGAAAGGTGGCAATGATAGTATTACTACCTTTAAAAATGTACAAATTATTTTTATTAGAGATAATAGTACATACCGACTTTGATAGTTTTCTTTCCATAACGCAAAACAAAAGGAATGTATTGAAATTAGGTGATATCTATAATTATTAAACTTTAATCAATGCATTAAGAAACAGGTAGCTGGTGATCGAATGCGTAAGTTGCTCTTTCCTTACTGTATTTTTCAGACCACTTACGAGTTAGATCTAGATAAAGACTTGGTTTATGAGGCCGGTAATCCAGGTACACGGTATTACTGATTCTTTTGGGAACAGCTTTTTCAATCTGAGTTCCTTCATGCCACTCATTAAAAGAGGTGATGGAAATTATACTGGGGTGGGCTTGGAGTGCAGCACTCAGAGCATCCTCATAATATTTCCCATTGACTCGGTTGCGAGTGTTTTGAGTGTTCCACGGACGGATGCTGGTATCTATGTATCCTGGGCCCACACTTGGGATGAACATTAGGTCGAACTGATCACAAAAAAATTTTAGCTTAGCCCAGTTCTCATAGGATGAGCCGTAAGTAAAGCCATTTGTGGCAAAATACGTATAAATTCCATCAAAACCACCTCGAAGAATTTCATATCTATGTTTTTTTTCTACTAGAAGTGCAATAAACAATGCATCATAAGGAGAGTTGCGAATGCTCTGAGACCCTGAGCTGGTTAAGAGATTGGCCCATTTTTCAGCTGTTGTGATATAGGAATCATAGACATAAAACAGTGGAAGAGCACTGCCATTCTTAGTCTTGTACCTGTAAAAGGCAGGATGATTTCCATATCTAGAATACAAACATATATGAAAGCAAAATGAATATTCATAACTCAGTTGCAATAGACAATAATTGTTTATGTATTGAAAATGAAGGTAATCAGTGCAGTTTAAGCACACTGTTCACCTTTGGGGAATTAGCTATATAAGTGTAAACATTAAAAATGCATTTTTAATTTTACACATTGAAAAATGAGATACTGGATACATTAAGACATTAACAAATAAGAAATTATACTGAGGTTTAGAAATGATGACTAACACAATAAAAAGCCCATTTTCTACGTGAAAATACTGTTTTTTTTGTATAAGTGATAAATGTCCCACTGTTGCTGACATGTGTTTTGTAAGAATATGGCAGCTGTCACAGACTATTATTAGTAAACCCTTAAACAAAATGAAACTGTATTAATAGATTCTTTCCTTGTAATCATACTAAATGAAAATATTAGATGTGGATCTACCATATCTAATAGCAATTCAAAATTGCAAAAGCAATTCACATTTCATACTCTGAACTTGCTTTTCAAAAGACAACTCTATATTCATAAGATTTGCAGAATACTAATTTAAATGTCAGATGACAGAAATCATAGTCTAATATACACATAAAACAGTAAAAACAGGAACCTGTAACTATTCATACAGAAAGTAAATTATAAGGAAATTCAGAAATGTTCTTTAAAATGATTGCAGTATTCATTACAAAATTAGTTTAAACTAATTTTAATATGTCATACTGTAAGTCATTCAAATCTCTCAAATATAAACATACTTTTCTTATAACAGTAATTATCATTGGATCATATAACAGTAATTTTAGGACAGAAGAAACTCACTTGTCTATAATGTATCTGATATTTTGGTACATGTTTTTATCATCTCGATTCTTATATGGTTCAATGTGAAAAGTGACCTAAAACAAAAAATATTGATTAGAGAAAAAATTATGATGTGAAAATAAAAAGGAAATCATATTCCATATTTTTAATAAACTTAATAACCTTAATTTAAGATGAATCCGTTTTTTATTATAGTTGATTTACAATGTGTTAATTACTGCTGTACAGTGAAGTGATTCAGTTATACATATATACACATTCTTTTTTTATATTCATATTCTTTTCCATTATGGTTTATCATAAGATATTGAATATAGTTCCCTGTGATATACAGTAATACTTTGTTGTTTATCCATTCTGTATATAAAAGCTTACATCTACCAACCCCCCTCCCCTGGCAACTACCAGTCTGTACTCTATGTCCATGATCCTGTTTCATAGATAGGTTCATCTGTGTCGTATTTTAGATTCCACATGTAAGTGATATCATATGATATTTGTCTTTCTCTTTCTGACTTCATTTAGTATGATAATCTCTAGTTGCATCCGTGTTGCTGTAACTGGCATTATTTCATTCTTTTTTTTAAAGGCTGAGTAGTATTCCATTGTATAAATGTACCACATCTTTATCCATTCGTCTGTTGATAGACATTTAGGTTGCTTCTATGTCTTGACTATTGTGAATAGTGCTGCTATGAACATTGAAGTGCATGTATCTTTTTGAATTATAGTTTTGTTTGGATATATGCCCAGGAATGGGACTGCTGGATCATATGGTAATTCTATTTTTAGTTTTCTGAGGAACCTCCATAGTGTTTTCAACAGTGGCTGCACCAACTTACATTCCCACCAACAGTGTAGGAGGGTTCCCTTTTCTCCACACCCTCTCCAGCATTTGTTATTTGTAGGCTTTCTAATGATGGCCATTCTGACAGGTGTGAAGTGGTACCTCATTGTAGTTTTGATTTGCATTTCTCTAATAATTAGCGATGCTGAGCATCTTTTTCATGTGCCTACTGGCTATCTGTATTTCTTGTTTGGAGAAATGTCTATTTAGGTCTTCTGCCCATTTTTGGATTGGGTTGTCTTTTTTGTTGAGTTGTATGAGCTGTCTGTGTATTTTGGAAATTAAGCACTTGCCGGTTGCATTGTTTGCAAATATGTTCTCCCATTCTTTAGGTTGTCTTTTTTTTTTATAAATTTATTTATTTATGGCTGCATTGGGTCTTTGTTGCTGTGTGCGGGCTTTCTCTAGTTGCGGCAAGCAGGGGCTACTCTTCGTTGCGGTGCGCAGGCTTCTCATTGTGGTGGCTTCTCTTGTTGTGGAGCACGGGCTTCAGTAGTTGTGGCTTGCAGGCTCTAGAGCCCAGGCTCAGTAGTTGTGGTGCACAGGCTTAGTTGCTCTGCATCATGTGGGATCTTCCTGGATCAGGGTTTGAACCCATGTCCCATGCATTGGCAGGTGGATTCCTAACCACTGTGCCACCAGGGAAGTCCTGTCTTTTCGTTTTGTTTATGGTTTCCTTTGCTGTGCAAAAATGACAGATTCTCCTATACCATTAAAATAGCATTCTACAAAATAATCTACATTTAATATGTACTCTTATTCAAATAATTTATAATAAAATTACTTTAAAAAATCAAAAACTAGTACTATAATGGACAATAGTTTTCAGATTGCTTGTTACTGATGTGGTTTATATATTTCTACCATGATAGCAGAAAGCAGTAACCAAGAAAGGTTATATATAAATCAAGAAAAACTAATACCATTTTGTATGTCATTTATAACTAGTGGAGTAGATTAATGGAAATATCATGTGTACTGTCTACTTAAGATCTGCAAAAACAACTATGAGAATTTTCACTTTTATTACTAATTTTACTGACTTACCATTAACCATTAAAATACTTTATGGCAATATAATAAACTAAAATATTGTCAACAAGAGTTCAGTTTCTATGAAGCATGTATGGAATTAGAGACTTCTATGCTACTGAAATATAAAATGCCTTTGTTTTCAACCACCTAATTAAAGTGAAATATATTTTACATTCATCAGTGCTACTAGTTTTCACATAAGTCAGACAGCATTTAGTGAAACTAATTCTCTACTTTTAATAAGATTTCAGTAATATTATACAAAGAAAATTTTTATTAGTCACAAAGTAAGGTCAATTTCGTTTGTGCAGTATATTGTAAGTATGGCTAGGGCAGTTAGATTTTGCAGTAGCTCTGGTATGTATATGCTTTTTAATTTCAATTGAAAGAAAAGTGGCAAGGGTATAGGTATTTTCATACTCTCATATAATGTAACCTTGGGTAATCTCCCTTTAGCTGTAACATTTCCTAAGTAAGTTTCCATTTTATACATAAAGGACACCAAATTTAAGCAAATATCCTATATTATAATGAATTTGCATTTGAAGTTGCAAACTCTACATGGCTTCCTTCTTTTTTGTAAAGTGCAGATCAATACATTTATAGTAATTCAAAAAGCCACTATTTTATACAATACTTAATAAGTTAGAAATATGAGGGAAAATATTAATTGCAATAATATTACCTTGTAGGCTTAGTGAATAATGTGATGTATCACCATTCCACTGTTCCATTTGGAAAAATCTATTAGACCAATATACTATAATGACTTTAAAAATGATAGAATGCTATATACAAAATCAAATGTTTGCATTATCTTTAGATGGGGAAGTAAGAAAGAGTCCTATAAGTGTTCCCTCATTTCATGCTTCTAATTTTGACCATGTACCCAAAGTGTACTTCCTAAAGTGAAAGTATGATGATCCTGGAGAGTGATATTAGCAATATGATGACATAAAATGTTCCTACAATTTATTCCTTTTTACATCAACAAATTGGACATTCATACATGAGCAAAAGTGCCTTTGTGGTGTTCTGGGACCTAGTGTCTTATTCCAAGGAACACAGGAGTTGTCTCACTCACCACAAAGATGGTAAGAGACAAACGTCTGCTCAAGGTGGGGAACCAGAGGAGCCAGCCAAACTGCCTAGACCCCTTTTGTTCTTGCCAGGCAAAAAACTGTGTCAGTAAAAACCCAGGCAGGCACTCACATACAAGACAGAGAACTTGCAGAAGTCTAGACCTCCCAACGGGAAACTCCAGCACACAATGGGAAACTCCAGCACATAACTGGAGACAAAAAAAAAAAAATCTAGTTTGGTTGCAACAGAAGGCAGTAGAGAAGCTTTCCTGGCACCATGCCTCTGCCCAAAGAAACACTGAAAGGGGAAAAGGAAAGCAGTGAGTGAGTGCCCAGCTATCCCAGCTAGACTGGAAGTGGTTGGAAAAATCATTTCTCCACCAGCAACTGGAGTACTAAGATGGGAGCTTTAGAACCAGGGGTAGGGAGGATATTAGGAAAGATGCAAATTAGAACTTCAGTTGGTGGGAAAGGGATTGTTCTTAGCAGAAGTCCACCTAGGAGCCACTGGGATCACCCTACTGGATCTGCAGGTGCCCCCAATGTACCCAGTGGTAAACCCACACTTTCCCCCCACTCTATGTTTGCTCCTTGTGTGGGGTCCCAAGTGCCAATGCAAGAGAAAGCTCCAGTAGACTGAGAGCATGCTCAGAAACCATGAACTTGAGCTATAGCAACCTTTTAGAAAACAGGAGAGGTTTCCAATAGCCAGCCTGGTGAACTGTAAGAAACAGAGATGGCATAAATGTTTAAAAACTCACCCAAAAGAGGGAACAAGAAGACTGGAGCAGGTATAAATTCACAAAAACAGTAAAAACTTGGATAATATCAACACTATAGAATATAACATACCATCTGCTGAAGGCAACAAGAAAAGAGTTAAGAAGGTATCTATGACTTCATATGCAAAAACAACAATGCAAATCTAAAGGGATTATGAAACATCAAGGAAACATGGCATCACATAAAAATTATCTATTTCTAGCAATCAATCAAACTCAAAGGCACAGAATATTGCAACCTATCTGATAAAGAGTTGAAAATAGATGTTATAAAAAACTCAACAGGTTACAAGAAAACTCAGAAAGACAATTGAATAAAATCAGAAATAAAATATGTGAACAAAATGACCCTTTATTAAAGAGAAAGAGATTTTAAAAAAGAACCAAACAAAAATTCTGGCGCTAGATAGCATGCAATGCAGAGAATATGTAGCAAGGCAGAGCATATGAAGATAGAAAAACTGACTTGGAGGATAGAAATTTTGAAATAACACAAAAGAGAAGAGGGAACTTAGAAAAAGAGCAAAGAAAGCCTACATGATCTATGGATATCCATATATCCATCCATATATCCTGACAAATGTCAGGATAATCGGAATTCCAGACAGAGAAGGCAGCGGCAGGAAGTTAACTTAAAGAATAATCCAAAATCTGAGGAAAGACTTGGACATACAAGTCCACAAAGCTAGTAGATCATCCTAGTATCTCAATGCAAAAAGACATTGTCCAAGATATTAAAGGCAGGCAAGGGAAAAAAAAAGAAGAGAACTTACAAAGGACTGCCAATAGCGCTATCAGCAGATTTCTCTGTAGAAATTCAATAGGCCAGAGGACAGTGGAATGACATATTTGACGAGTTGAAAGATAAAAATGGCCAGCCAAAACTACTTTATCTAGCAAAGTTATCCTTTAGATATGAAGAAGTAAAGCCTCTCCCAGACAAAATCTGAGGGAGTTCACCACTATTAGATCTGCCTTGCAAGAAATGCTGAAAGGAGTTCTCCAATCTGAAATGAAAACATAAAAAATTACAAAATACTCTGGTAAAGATGAGAAACATACAGCCAGACTTAGAAAACTATAATTCTGTAGGAGGATGGTGTGTTAACTACTCAACTATAGTATAAAGGTTAAATGAAAGTAGGAAAAATAACTATACCTACTATAAGTTAATAAATAATAAATATAAAAAAGAGGTAAACTGTGGCATCAATATGCAAAAGGGAGGAGCAAAATAATGGATACCTGAGGGGTTAAAGATAAGTGTCTATAAACCTAAAATGGACTGTTTTATCTAAGAGATGTTTTATGGAACCCCCCCTTGATAACCACAAAGCACAAATCTAGAGCAGACGCACAAAAGAGGGGGGAAAAGAGCATACCACCATGAAAAATAACCAATTTACAAATGTAGGCAGACAGAGAGAAAAAGAAATAATGGAAATACAAAACCAGACTGCAGTTGATAAGATTACATATTAATAATTGCTCTGAATGTAAATGGATTGACTTCACCAATGAAAAGGCACATAGTGACTGGATGGATAAAGAAACAAGACCAAACTGCATGGTGTTCTTAAGAGATCCCATTAAACTTTAAGGATGCACACAGACTCAAAGTGAAGGGGTGGAAAAGATATTACATGCAGGTAGAAACTGCAGTGGAACATAAATTTCGGAATGTAAATTTAAACAGGGATGAAAAATTAAATGACCAAGTAGAAGCTAACTTTTTATGGAAATGTTTCCATGTGCTATGACAATTATTTTTGTGTTTCTTCTGGTTATTTTCCTCCATATCAACAGATCTTTATAATTCACTGTACTTAAGATGATTACTGTTATCTTTCTTTACAAAATTATGTCTCAGCAATTGTCAAATGTTTTTGTTTCTTTGTAGTTTTACTTTATAATTTTATTGACGTAAATATATCTCTGTTGTAGTAGGAAAAATAAATGGTTCTGGTGATGAGGGTGATGTAGGAAGATCTTGAACCTACCTCCTCCCATAGACACACCAAATCTACAGCTAAATATGGAACAATCTCCTCCAAAAAGAACCTGGTGGAGTGACCCCATCATCACATCTGGCAAACGAGACGGAAACCACATCAAAGCAGGTAGGAAAGGCTGAGATACAATCTCACCATAAAGCCCATCCCAGCAGTGACATACAATCAGGAGAGAACTCAAAACCCAGAGCTTCTCCCTGAAGAACAAATAGCTTGTATCCCACATCTGGCATACCAGTTTCTAAGACAAGCCCCTGAAAGATGAGTCCCCAAAATATCTGGCTTTGAATAGCCAAAGGGATGTAGCTCTTAAAGAGTTTGCATGCAGACTCATCCATCCCAGGACCAGTGCAGAAGAAGCCCTTCAAAGAGCACCCAGATTTTACGTAAAATAAACTCATTTGCTAGTTTTAAAAGCATTGGTCTGAGAGGCAAGGGTCTGCTGGGATATTCTATGGGGAAAGAGGCTGGAGGGTTCTATCTTCCTGTTCACCCTCTGCTTGTTAAAGCCAGCAGGTGCCATTTTTTTACTTTCTTTTCCTTTTTATCTTTTTCTTCTTTCAGCAGGTGCTGTCCCTGTACTCTCCATCTGCCCCACTCCATGTAGTGGGTGTCACTGTTGAGCTCTTCCTCTGTCATGCTCTAGAGCACCAGTATTTCCCAGAGGGGAGCTTCTACCTGGTGACCCACATTTTGCAGCTGCCACAAAGGGACACCTCTTGATCACATGGACCTGGAGGCCAGGGGAGCTTGTGTCCTGGGTCCTATGGGACTGTAACAACACAGTTTTTGGTAGAGTACCACTCCCATGGCATTGCACAGATATCCAACAGAAACATACTCAGTCTTTCTGAGAAACAGGCCTACTTCCTTCTGTAGCAGCTTTGGCCTGTGGGGCAGGCTTCTGGTTTTGCACACTTATAGGAGCCTACAGAGGTACTCTCAGGGAAGGGAGACAGTGGGCACAATCTTTGCACTCTCTCTCTGCCTTGCTCCAGATCACTGTTGTCTTCAGAAAAGGAGTTATATTCCTATATCCTTGGCTGGTGCCCTGATTTTTGTAGCTTGCCAGAGGATGCCTCTATATCACTTGGCTCTGGTGGTCAGGGGGAGCTTCAGGTTTGGCACAGTTCCAGAGTCTACAGAGGCACTCAGGGTATGGAGGTCAGAGAATGCCATCTTTTTGCTCTCCCTCTGCCTCGCTATAGCTCACTGGTATCTCCCAGAAAAGAACACTTAACTGGAGCCCCAATTTTTATGACTGCCACCCAGCAAACACCCCCAGATCACCTGGCTCTGGTGGCCAGCAGGGCTTACACTGTGGTCCTACAGTTCTGAATATATTTGCACTTGTTAAAATCTGCTGGCTGAGGGTCTAAATTCTAATCAGCCTGAATCTAGGTGCTACCTGAAATCCTCTCCTTAAGGACGGTGACTGGTCTCAGCACACTTCAACTACTAGAAGCTATTAAAAATAAAATAGGCTGCTTAGACAACTACAAAAGTTTGAGACAACCAAGAGCTAGGGAAGGGCTGAATGATAAAGTTCATCTCATATGCAAGGCCAATGCTTTAAGACAGAGAGAGGTGAATGTATCATCAAATGCATAGAAACCAACACAGAGAGTCAAGCAAAATGAAGAAATAGAGGAATATATTCCAAATGAAAGAACAAGATAAAACCTCAGGGGGAAAAACCCTTAAAGAAACAGAGATAAGTAAGTAATCTGATAAGAGTTGAAAAGTAATGGTAATAAAAATGCTAACCAAATTCAAGGAGAGAATGGTTGAACACAGTGAAAACGTCAACAAAGAGAAAATGTAACAAAGAGGTCACAGAGCTGAAAAATACACTAGAGAGGTTCAACAGCAGACTAGAAGCAGCAGAAGAAAGGATCACTGAACTTGAAGACAGGGCAAGAGGCACTCACCTAATCCCAGCAGCAAAAAGAATGAAAACCAGTGAAGATAAATTAAGGGACTTCTGGGACACTTGTGTGAATAGTGACTGAAAAATTCCCCAACCTGAGGAAAAAAATACATCCAGATCAAGGAAGCCCAGAGAGTGCCAAATAAAATGAACCCAAAGAGAACCACACCTAGACATACTATACTTAAAATGTCAAAATTAAACATAAGAACCCACACATATATAGTCAAGTAATCTATGATAAAGGAGCCAAAATATACAATGGGTAAAGGACAGCCTCTTCAATAAATGGTGTTAGGAAAACTGGATCACTACCTTACATCATATAGAAAAAATAACTAAAAGTGGGTTAACTTGAATGTAAGACTGGAAACCATAAAACTAGAAGAAAATATAGGCAGTAAGCTCAGTGACATAGGTCTTGGCTGCAAGTTTTTGGATTTGACAACAAAACCAAAGGCAACAAAAGCAAAAATAAACAAGTGGGACTACATCAAACTAAAAAGTTTCTGTACAGCAAAGGAAAATATCAACAAATAGAAGCAACAGAAGAAAATATTTGCATATCATGTATCTGATAAGGGGTTATTATCCAAAATATATAAAGTTCTCCAACTCAGTAGCAGAAACCTATTAAAAAATGGGCAAAGGTTCTAAAAGGATATTTTTCCAAAGAAGACATACAGAGGGCCAACACACACACACAAAAAAACACTCGAAATCACTACTCATCAGGGAAATGCAAACTAAAACCACGATAAGATACCACTGCATGCATATCAGAATGACTATTATCAAAAAGAAATAAAAAGTGTTGGCATGCATGTAGAGAAAAGGAAACTCTTGTGCACTATTTTTGGGAATGCAAATTGGTACAGCCACTATGGAAAACAGTAGGGAGTTACTTAAAAAGTTAAAAATCAAACTATCATATGGTCAGGCAATTCCATTACTGGGTATATGTTTGAGGAAGACAAAAACACTATGTCAAAAAGATACATGCACCCTCATGGTCACTGCAGCATTATTTACATAGCCAAGATAAGAAAGGAAACAACCCAATGTCCATCAATGTATGAATGGATTAAAAAAATGATGTGTATCTATATAACACATATCCCACCATAAAAATGAATGAAATAGGCTGCCCTGGTGGCGCAGTGGTTGAGAGTCCACCTGCCGATGCAGGAGACACGGGTTCGTGCCCGGGTCCGGGAAGATCCCACATGCGGCTGGGCCCATGAGCCATGCGTCCAGAGCCTGTGCTTTGCAACGGGAGAGGCCACAACAGTGAGAGGCCCGCGTACCACCAAAAAAAAAGAATGAAATCTTGCTGTTTGCAACAACATGAATTAACCTTGAGGGCATTATGCTAACTGAAGTAAGTCAGACAGAGAAATACAAATACCATACGATCTCAATTACATGTGGAAAAGACAAAACAACAAAAAAACCAAGCTCATAGATACAGAGAACAGATTGGTGGTTGCCAGAGCATGGAGGAGGAATGTGGGCAAAACATACAAATTTCCAGATAAAAGATAAGTATAGCATAGGAATGTAATGTACTGAATAATGGCTATAATTCATAATACTGTATTGCATATTTGAAAGTCCTTGAGAGAGTAGATCTTAAAAGTTCTCATCACAAGAAAAAAAATTTTGGAACCATATATGGTGATGGATGTGAACTAGACTCATTGTAGTTAACCATTTCACAGTATATTTAAATGTCATATCTTTACCTTGTACACCTGAAACTAATATGTTGCATGTCAATTATATTTTAATTTTTAAAAAAGTAAAAAAAAAGTAAAAAAAATTAAAGAATATCTCAAATGAAAATGGAAACATAACACACAATCCTATGGTGTTGCAAAAGCAGTTCTGAGAGTGAAAAATGCATATATTAAGAAATGAAAAAGATCACAAATAAACAACCTAACTAGGCCCAAAGTTAGCAGAAGAAAGGGAATAATAAAGATCCTAGCAGAAATAAATGAAATAGAGACCAGAAAAACAATATAAAACATCAAGAGGTGGTTTTTCAGGGGGAAAAAAAAAAAGGAAAAGCCTCAAGCATAACTAAGAAAACAAAAGTAAAGACTGAAATAAAGTCAGAAATGAAAGAGAATAAATTACAACTGACACTACAGAAATATATGTTATGATAAGAGACTACTATGAACAACTATAAGCCAAAAAATTAGATAACCTAGAAGAAATGGATATTTTTCTAGAATCATTTAACCATCCAAGACTGAACCAGGAAATGGAAAGTATGAACAGACCAATAACACTTAAGGAGATTGAATCAGTAATCAAAAGCATCCCAACCCTGAAAACCCCAAGACCAGATGGTTTCACTGGTGAATTCTACCAAATATTTCAAGAAGAATTAATGCCAATCTTTTTCACTTTTCTAAAAAACTGGAGAGGAGGGAATACTTCTGAACTCATTCTATATGCCAGTATTACCCTGATACCAAAGCCAGAAAAGAACCCTACAAGAATAGAAAACTATAGACCAATATCCCTATAAAACATAGATGCAAAAATTCTCAACAAAATACTAGCAAATTCAAGAATTCAGTAAAAGGATTATGTACCATGACCAAGTTGGATTTATTACTGGGATTCAAGGATGGTTCAACATATGCAAATCAATAAATGATACAGCACATTAACAGAATGAAAGATTAAAATCATATGATCTCAATAAATGCAGAAACAGCGTCTGACAAAACACATTCTTTCTTGATAAAAACTCTTAACAGATTGTGTATAGAAGAAACACACCTAATTATATTGAAAGCAATATACACTAAACCCACTTCACCCACTCAGTGAAGAAAAAGTGAAAGTTTTTCCTCTAAGATCAGGAACAAGGTGCTCACTTTTACTTCTCTTATTCAACCTAGTACTTAAGTATCCTATCTAGAACAATCAGGCCAAAGAAATAAAAGGCATCCAAACAGTAAAGGAAGTCACTATTGTCAGATGATATGATCTTATATATTGAACATCCCAAAGATTCAACATTGCAGGACATAAAATCAGTACACAGAAATCAGCTGCATTTCTATTACACTAAAAACGAAACATCTGAAAAATTAAAAAAAAAAAAAAACCACTATCACATTCACAGTAGCATCAAAAACAAAATACCTAGTAATAAATTTAACCAAGGAAATGAAAGACCTGTACAGTGAAAGCTACAAGACTTTGACTGAAGAAATCAAAGACAACACAATATAATGGAAAGACATGCCATATTCATGAATTGGAAGAGCTAATATTGTTAAAATTAACTGCCCAAAGCCAATTATAGATTCAACACAATCTCTATCAAAATCCAATGGCATTTTTCACAGAAATAGAAAAAACAACCCTCAGACTTGTATGGAACCACAAAAGACCTTGAATAGCCAAAGTAATCTTGAGACAAAAGAACAAAGCTGGAGGCATCACACTCCATTTTCAAACTATATTACAAATCTATTGTAATAAAAACCGTATGGTATTGACATAAAAGCAGACACAGGAATCAATGAAACGAAGTAGAGAGCCCAGAAATAAACCAACACAGATGGTCAATTACTCTGACAAAGGAACCAACAATATATAATGAGTAAAGGACAGTCTCTTCAATAAATGGTGTTGGGAAAACTGGATAACCACATGGAAAAAAAGAAAACTGGACCCCTACCCTTACACCACTCACAAAAATTGCCTCAAAATAGATTAAAGATTTAAAGATTTAAACATAAAACCTGAAACTGCAAAACTCTTAGAAGAAAACAGCTCCATGACATTGGTCTTATTAATGATATTTTGCATATGACATCCAAAGCACAAACAGTGTACAAAATTTAAAAAACGTAAGTGGAACTAGATCAAACTCCAAAGTTTATGCAATGCTAACGAAACAACTAACAAAATGAAAAGGTAACTACAGAATGGTAGAAAATATTTGCAAACCATGTGTTGGATAGGGGTTAATGTCCAAAATTTATAAAGAACTCATACAACTCACTTTTTAAAAATCTGATTAAAAAATGGGCGGAGGACCTGTAGAGACTTTTTTTTCCAAAGAAGACAACAAAATGGCCAACAGTTACATGAAAAGGGGCTCAACATCACTAATCATAAGGGAAATGCAAATCAAAACTAAAATGACATAGTCATAAAAACAGATGTGAGGTGCTATCATCAAAAAGATAAGAAATAAGTGTTGGGTGAGGATATGGAGAAAAGGGAACCTCTTTTCTTGCCTTGGGTAGTTCCTTCAAAGAAATGAAATCACCTGCACCCCCATGTTCATTGCAGCATTATTTACAATAGCCAATACATGAAAACAATGTTAAGAGTCATCTATGGATAAATGGATAAAGAAAATGTGGCGCATACACACACACACAATGAAAAGTTATTCAGTCATGAGAAAAATGGAAATGCTGCCATTTGTTTACAACATGGATGGACCTTGAGGTCATTATGCCAAGTGAGATGGATTGGACAACGAAAGACAAATATTGTATGATATCTCTTATAGTGGAATCCAAAATAAAATAAACTTGAAAAAACAGAAAGGAATGGTGGTTACCAAAGGCTAGGATGTAGGGAAATGAAAGAGATGTTGTTTAAAAATATATACTTGGGGCCTCCCTGGTGGCGCAGTGGTTGAGAGTCCGCCTGCTGATGCGGGGGACATGGGTTCATGCCCCGGTTCGGGAAGATCCCACATGCCGCGGAGCGGCTGGGCCTGTGAGCCATGGCCGCTAAGCCTGCGCATCTGAAGCCTGTGCTCCACAACAGGAGAGGCCACAACAATGAGAGGCCCGCATACCAAAAAAAAAAAAAAAATATATATATATATATATATACACTTGCAACTAGTAGATAAATAAGTTATGGAGATCTAGATCTAATCTAACAGTGATTATAAACAACAAAACTGTATTACATTAAACTTGCTAATCAACTCTCTTAACTGTACCCATCACTAGAAGAAATGGTAATTGTGTATCATGATAGAGGTATTAGCTATCAATGACAGTAATATTGCAATATAAATGTATCCAATCAGTTATATACCTTAAACTTACATAATTTTATGTCAATTATACTTCAATAAAATGAAAACTTAAGCAAAAATCTGATGATGCTTTTCTCCTTCTCAAAGTCCTCCACTCACTCCTGCACACCCTCCACTCCCCACTACAATTATACTGAGGTAGATCTTCCTACCTATGTGCCATCATACTCCTCCTGCAAATACTTGTGTTTGTCTCTGACCTCCAGTAGATTGCAAGGTCTCAAGTGCATAGAAAATATCTTATCCTTCTTAGTACTACCAGCATCTCCAACAGTACCTGCCACACAGCAGACCCTGAATGCATGAATGCATGCAGGAGTGAATGAATGATTTCCATGCAATAGGTAACAAATTAAACTCTAGGTCTGCCATTTATGTACCCCATTTAGGTAATATTCACCAAATTTTCACCATAAATTCATATTATTAAGAACAATAAGGCAAAAAGGAAAAAAAAGCTCATAGACAGTAAAACATTTTTTCAAATGGAGCTGAAAAACCATTTAGAAAAGAACCACAGGGGGGACCTTGAAGATGGCGGAAGAGTAAGACGCGGAGATCACCTTCCTCCCCACAGATACACCAGAAATGCATCTACACGTGGAACAACTCCTACAGAACACCTAGTAAAGGCTGGCAGAAGACTTCAGACCTCCCAAAAGGCAAGAAGCCCCCCACGTACCTGGGTAGGGCAAAAGAAAAAAAAAAACAAGAAAAAACAGAGACAAAAGAATAGGGACGGCACCTGCACCAGTGGGAGGGAGCTGTGAAGGAGGAAAAGTTTCCACACACTAGGAAGCCCCTTCACGGGCGGAGACTGCGGGAGGCGGAGGGGGGAGCTTCGAAGCCGCGGAGGAGTGCACAGCAACGGGTGCGGAGGGCAAAGCGGGGAGATTCCCGCACAGAGGATCGGTGCCGACCGGCACTCACCAGCCCGAGAGGCTTGTCTGCTCAGCCGCCGGGGCGGGCGGGGCTGCGAGCTGAGGCTCTGAGGCTCTGGTTTCGGTTTCGGACGGAGCGCACGGAGAGGACTGGGGTTGGCGGCTTGAACATAGCCTGAAGGGGTTAGTGCACCACGGCTAGCCGGGAGGGAGTCCGGGAAAAGTCTGCACCTGCCGAAGAGGCAAGAGGCTTTTTCTTCCCTCTTTGTTTCCTGGTGCGTGAGGAGAGGGGTTTAAGAACGCTGCTTAAAGGAACTCCAGAGACGGGCGTGAGCCGCGGCTAAAAGCGCGAACCCCAGAGACGGGCGCGAGCCGCGGCTAAAAGCGCGGACCCTAGAGGCGGGCGGGAGACGTTAAGGCTGCTGCTGCCGCCACCAAGGAGCCTGTGTGCGAGCACAGGTCACTCTCCACACCCCTCCCGGGAGCCTGTCCATCCCGCCACTGCCAGGTTCCCGGGATCCAGGGACAACTTCCCCGGTAGAACGCACGGCGCGCCTCAGGCTGGTGCAAAGTCACTCTGGACTTTGCCGCCGCAGGCCCGCCCCGCACTCTGTGCCCCTCCCTCCCCGCCGGCCTGAGTGCGCCAGAGGCCCCGAATCAGCGGCTCCTTTAACCCCGTCCTGTCTGAGCAAAAAACAGACGCCCTCCAGCGACTATACGCAGACACAGGGCCAAATCCAAAGCTGAGCCCCGGTGAGCTGTGAGAACAAAGAAGAGAAAGGGAAATCTCTCCCACCAGCCTCAGAAGCAGCGGATTAAAGCTCCACAATCAACTTGATGTACCCTGCATCTGTGGAATACCTGAATAGACAACCAATCATCCCAAATTAAGGAAGTGGACTTTAGGAGCAAGATCTATGACTTTTTCCCTATTCCCCTTTTTGTGAATGTGTATGTGTATGCTTCTGTGTGAGATCTTGTCTGTATAGTCTTGCTTCCACCATTTGTCCTAGTGTTCTATCCGTCCATGGTTTTTTAAAAAATTTTTTTTAATAATCAATTTTAATTTTAATAACGTTATTATACTTTACCTTTGTTCTTTCTTTCTTTCCTTCCTTCCTTCCTTCCCTCCTTTAGACAACGAATCATCCCAAATTGAGGAGGTGGTCTCTGATAGCAAGATTTATGATTTTTCCCCCTTTACCTCTTTTAGTGAGGGTGTATGTGTATGCTTCTGTGTAAGATTTTGTCTGTATAGCTTTGCTTCCAACATTTGTCCTAAGGTTCTAACCGTCCCTTTTTTCTTTTTTATAAATAAGAATTTTTTAATTCAATAACTTTATTATACTTTATTTTATTTTTATTGTATCTTCTTTCTTTCTGTCTTTTTTCCTATTTTCCCTCCTTCTTTCCTTCCTCCCTCCCTCCCTCTCTCCTTTCTTTCCTTCTTGCCTTCTTTCCTTCTTTGCTTCTTTCTTTCTTTCTTCCTTCCTTCCTTCCCTCCTTTCCTTCTTTCTTTCCTCATACTTCTACTAATTCCCTCTACTTTTTCTCCCTTTTATTCTGAGCCGTGTGGATGAAAGGCTGTTGGTGCTCCAGCCAGGAGTCAGGGCTGTGCCTCTGAGGTAGGAGAGCCAACTTCAGGACACTGGTCAACAAGAGACCTCCCAGCTCCACATAATATCAAACAGCGAAAATCTCCCAGAGACCTCCATCTTAACACCAGCACCCAGCTTCACTCAACGACCAGCAAGCCACAGTGCTGGACAACCTATGCCAAACAACTAGCAAAACAGGAACACAACCCCACCCATTAGCAGAGAGGCTGCCTAAAATCATAATAAGGCCACAGACACCCCAAAACACACCACCAGACGTGAACCTGCCCACTAGAGAGACAAGATCCAGCCTCATCCACCACAACACAGGCACTAGTCCCCTCCACCAGGAAGCCTACACAACCCACTGAACCAACCTTAGCCACTGGAGACAGACATCAAAAACAGCAGGAACTACGAACCTGCAGTCTGCAAAAAGGAGACCCCAAACACAGTAAGATAAGCAAAATGAGAAGACAGAAAAACACACAGCAGATAAAGGAGCAAGATAAAAATGCACCAGACCTAACAAATGAAGAGGAAATAGCCAGTCTACCTGAAAAAGAATTCAGAATAATGATAGTAAGGATGATCCGAAATCTTGGAAATAGAATGGACAAAATGCAAGAAACAGTTAACAAGGACCTAGAAGAAATAAAGATGAAACAAGCAACGATGAACAACACAATAAATGAAATTAAAAGTACTCTAGATGGGATCAATAGCAAAATAACTGAGGGAGAAGAACGCATAAGTGACCTGGAAGATAAAATAGTGGAAATAACTACTGCAGAGCAGAATAAAGAAAAAAGAATGAAAAGAACTGAGGACAGTCTCAGAGACCTCTGGGACAACATTAAACACACCAACATTCGAATTATAGGGGTTCCAGAAGAGAAGAGAAAAAGAAACGGACTGAGAAAATATTTGAAGAGATTATAGTTGAAAACTTCCCTAATATGGGAAAGGAAATAGTTAATCAAGTCCAGAAAGCACAGAGAGTCCCATACAGGATAAATACAAGGAGAAATACGCCGAGACACATATTAATCAAACTGTCAAAAATTAAATACAAAGAAAGCATATTAAAAGCAGCAAGGGAAAAACAACAAATAACACATAAGGGAATCCCCATAAGGTTAACAGCTGATCTCTCAGCAGAAACCCTACAAGCCAGAAGGGAGTGGCAGGACATACTGAAAGTGATGAAGGAGAAAAACCTGCAGCCAAGATTACTCTACCCAGCAAGGATCTCATTCAGATTTGATGGAGAAATTAAAACCTTTACAGACAAGCAAAAGCTGAGAGAGTTCAGCACCACCAAACCAGCTTTACAACAAATGCTAAAGGATCTTCTCTAGGCAAGAAACACAACAGAAGGAAAAGACCTACAATAACGAACCCAAAACAATTTAGAAAATGGGAATAGGAACATACATATCGATAATTACCTTCAATGTAAATGGACTAAATGCTCCCACCAAAAGACGCAGATTAGCTGAATGGATACAAAAACAAGACCCTTATATATGCTGTCTACAAGAGACCCACTTCAGACCTAGAGACACATACAGACTGAAAGTAAGGGGATGGAAAAAGATATTCCATGCAAATGGAAACCAAAAGAAAGCTGGAGTAGCAATTCTCATATCAGACAAAATAGACTTTAAAATAAGGACTATTAAAAGAGACAAAGAAGGACACTACATAATGATCAAGGGATCGATCCAAGAAAAAGATATAACAATTGTAAATATTTATGTACCCAACATAGGAGCACCTCAATACATAAGGCAAATACTAACAACCATAAAAGGGGAAATCGACAGTAACACATTCATAGTAGGGGACTTAAACAACCCACCTTCACCCATGGACAGATCATCCAAAATGAAAATAAATAAGGAAACACAAGCTTTAAATGATACATTAAACGAGATGGAGTTAATTGATATTTATAGGACATTCCATCCAAAAACAACAGAATACACATTTTTCTCAAGTGCTCATGGAACATTCTCCAGGATAGATCATATCTTGGGTCACAAATCAAGCCTTGGTAAATTTAAGAAAATTGAAATTGTATCAAGTATCTTTTCTGACCACAACGCCATGAGACTAGATATCAATTACAGGAAAAAATCTGTAAAAAATACAAACACATGGAGGCTAAACAATACACTACTTAATAATGAAGTGATCACTGAAGAAATCAAAGAGGAAATCAAAAAATACCTAGAAACAAATGAGGATGGAGACACAACGACCCAAAACCTATGGGATGCAGCAAAAGCATTTCTAAGGGGGAAGTTTATAGCAATACAAGCCCACCTTAAGAAGCAGGAAACATCTCAAATAAACAACCTAACCTTGCACCTCAAGCAATTAGAGAAAGAAGAACCAAAAAACCCCAAAGCTAGCAGAAGGAAAGAAATCATAAAAATCAGATCAGAAATAAATGAAAAAGAAATGAAGGAAACAATAGCAAAAATCAATAAAACTAAAAGCTGGTTCTTTGAGAAGATAAACAAAATAGATAAACCACTAGCCAGACTCATCAAGAAAAAAAGGGAGAACACTCAAATCAGTAGAATTAGAAATGAAAAAGGAGAGGTAACAACTGACACTGCAGAAATAAAAGAGATCATGAGAGATTACTACAAGCAACTCTATGCCAATAAAATGGACAATCTGGAAGAAATGGACAAATTCTTAGAAATGCACAACCTGCCAAGACTGAATCAGGAAGAAATAGAAAACATGAACAGAACAATCACAAGCACTGAAATTGAAACTGTGATTAAAAATCTTCCAACAAACAAAAGCCCAGGACCAGATGGCTTCACAGGCGAATTCTATCAAACATTTAGAGAAGAGCTAACACCTATCCTCCTCAAACTCTTCCAAAATATAGCAGAGAGAGGAACACTCCCAAACTCCTTCTACGAGGCCACCATCACCTTGATACCAAAACCAGACAAGGATGTCACAAAGAAAGAAAACTATAGGCCAATATCACTGATGAACATAGATGCAAAAATCCTCAACAAAATACTAGCAAACAAAATCCAACAGCATATTAAAAGGATCATACACCACAATCAAGTGGGGTTTATTCCAGGAATGCAAGGATTCTTCAATATACGCAAATCTATCAATGTGATAAACCATATTAACAAATTGAAGGAGAAAAACCATATGATCATCTCAATAGATGCAGAGAAAGCTTTTGACAAAATTCAACACCCATTTATGATAAAAACCCTCCAGAAAGTAGGCATAGAGGGAACTTTCCTCAACATAATAAAGGCCATATATGACAAGCCCACAGCAAACATCATTCTCAATGGTGAAAAACTGAAAGCATTTCCACTAAGATCAGGAACAAGACAAGGCTGCCCACTCTCACCACTCTTATTTAACATAGTTTTGGAAGTTTTAGCCACAGCAATCAGAGAAGAAAAGGAAATAAAAGGAATCCAAATCGGAAAAGAAGAAGTAAAGCTGTCACTGTTTGCAAATGACATGATCCTATACATAGAGAATCCTAAAGATGCTACCAGAAAACTACTAGAGCTAATCAATGAATTTGGTAAAGTGGCAGGATACAAAATTAATGCACAGAAATCTCTGGCATTCCTATATACTAATGATGAAAAATCTGAAAGTGAAATCAAGAAAACACTCCCATTTACCACTGCAACAAAAAGAATAAAATATCTAGGAATAAACCTACCTAAGGAGACTGACGACCTGTATGCAGAAAATTATAAGACACTGATGAAAGAAATTAAAGATGATACAAATAGATGGAGAGATATACCATGCTCTTGGATTGGAAGAATCAACATTGTGAAAATGACTCTACTACCCAATGCAATCCCTATCAAACTACCACTGGCATTTTTCACAGAACTAGAACAAAAAATTTTGCAATTTGTATGGAAACACAAAAGACCCCGAATAGCCAATGCAATCTTGAGAACGAAAAAAGGAACTGGAGGAATCATGCTACCTGACTTCAGACTATACTACAAAGCTACAGTTATCAAGACGGTATGGTACTGGCACAAAAACAGAAAGATAGATCAATGGAACAGGACAGAAAGCCCAGAGATAAACCCATGCACATATGGACACCTTATCTTTGATAAAGGTGGCAGGAATGTACAGTGGAGAAAGGACAGCCTCTTCAATAAGTGGTGCTGGGAAAACTGGACAGGTACTTTTAAAAGTATGAGATTAGATCACTCCCTAACACCATACACAAAAATAAGCTCAAAATGGATTAAAAACCTAAATGTAAGGCCAGAAACTATCAAACTCTTAGAGGAAAACATAGGCAGAACACTCTATGACATAAATCACAGCAAGATCCTTTCTGACCCACCTCCTAGAGTAATGGAAATAAAAACGAAAATAAACAAATGGGACCTAATGAAACTTCAAAGCTTTTGCACAGCAAATGAAACCTTAAACAAGACCAAAAGACAACCCTCAGAATGGGAGAAAATATTTGCAAATGAAGCAGCCGACAAAGGATTAATCTCCAAAACTTACAAGCAGCTCATGCAGCTCCATAACAAAAAAACAAACAACCCAATCCAAAAATGGGCAGAAGACCTAAATAGACGTTTCTCCAAAGAAGATATACAGACTGCCAACAAACACATGAAAGAATGCTCAACATCATTAATCATTAGAGAAATGCAAATCAAAACGACAATGAGATATCATCTCAGACCAGTCAGAATGGCCATCATCAAAAAATCTAGAAACAATAAATGCTGGAGAGGGTGTGGAGAAAAGGGAACACTCTTGCACTGCTGGTGGGAATGTGAATTGGTTCAGCCACTATGGAGAACAGTATGGAGGTTCCTTAAAAAACTACAGATAGAACTACCATATGACCCAGCAATCCCACTACTGGGCATATACCCTGAGAAAACCAAAATTCAAAAAGAGTCATGTACCAAAATGTTCATTGCAGCTCTATTTACAATAGCCCGGAGATGGAAACAACCTAAGTGCCCATCATCGGATGAATGGATAAAGAAGATGTGGCACATATATACAATGGAATATTACTCAGCCATAAAAAGAAACGAAATTGAGCTATTTGTAATGAGGTGGATAGACCTAGAGTCTGTCATACAGAGTGAAGTAAGTCAGAAAGAAAAAGACAAATACCGTATGCTAACACATATATATGGAATTTAAGAAAAAAAATGTCATGAAGAACCTAGGGGTAAGGCAGGAATAAAGACGCAGACCTCCTATGAACGGACTTCAGGTTATGGGGAGGGGGAAGGGTGAGCTGTGACAGGGCGAGAGAGAGTCATGGACATACACACACTAACAAACGTAGTAAGGTAGATAGCTAGTGGGAAGCAGCCGCATGGCACAGGGATATTGGCTCGGTGCCTTGTGACAGCCTGGAGGGGTGGGATAGGGAGGGTGGGAGGGAGGGAGACGCAAGAGGGAAGACATATGGGAACATATGTTTATGTATGACTGATTCACTTTGTTATAAAGCAGAAACTAACACACCATTGTAAAGCAATTATACTCCAGTAAAGATGTTAAAAAAAAAAAAAAGAACCACAGACATACTACATGCAAATTTCACACGGCTGAAAATCTGCAGAAGCCTGAGAAGCAGATATTATGATGACTCTAGAGCAACAGGCCAAATAAATAATGGATGGTGAAATCAATACTATGAGAAATGTGATTTATATATAAAATAGGAAAAACTTGCTTTTAAAATATGATACGAAACATTAAAATGTAAGAATACCACCAGTGACTTAGTTCTTTCCCTTAAAATCCTGATTTTCTTTAACCTAGATGGATGGTTTAATTCAGTCAGGTTTGATGTCATGTTTTTTACAGTAATCCACAATCTGAGTGGCTTTCAAAGACAAACACTTGTTTATTGCACACAGGTCTATGGACTGGCTATGCTGGCTCTGCTTGACTGTGGATCAAGTTCAATTCTGCTCCACATGTCCGTCAATCTGGGTCCTAGACAGAAGGCGCACTGGGGCATGCTGTTCTCATGGAAGAGGAACACAACCATTGAAGCACATATAATACTTCTGCTCAGACATGGTTTTCTTACAGTTTTCATACATGACATCTTCTTACATCTCATTAGTCAAAGCAAGCCATGAGGCCAAGCCCGACAACAATGGAGCATGAGGTATACTTGCTCTTTCCATAGAGGGGAAGGAAAACAGGAATATTTGCTAAAATGATACATCTATCAAAACATATCTATCATGTTTCACACAAAAAATTATTTCTCTGTTATTAATGATATAGTGGTAAATATCCAGCTCTGATATTTATAGTCTCTACAAAACCAGCCTACTCAATTACAGTCAAAAGTGCTACAGTGTTTGCTCTAGTGAATATGCAGACAAGTATATGTATAAAAGAGCAAATATTTAAATATTTTTGAAAAATGACTTACATTTTAGTTTTACTTCCCCCCCCAAAAAAATTACTCTACATTTGCTAAAGATAATGTAGAACAAGTAACTAAAGTGTCAAACATTTTTGTTATTCCTGCATGTTTATGACTTAAAAAGCACTCACCTAAATGACTTTTAGTTGAAGTTAATAAATCAAAATGACAATTACAACGTATTTAGTAATGAATATTATTTAAAACATTATGTAATCAAAACTAATGAGCTATGAAAAAAGCTTAACTGTAAGACAAATTAATTCCTTAAAAACTCTCTATTCCTAAACAACAAAGAAATGAAAATAAAAAAAATTTTCACCTCAAAAAGTAGAAAGAGAAAACAAACCCAAGCAAAGAATGAGAAATACATTAATCAAGAATGAAGAATTAATAATTATAATCATTAGAATATTTTAAAAGTAAAATCATCAATAAACTGAAGGGCTGTTTTGGGGGAAAGGGGCTAAGTAAATCTATACTAATCAAATTGGGGAAAAGCACACATTATTTCCTTGGTTTGAAGATTAGCAAGCAAAAAGAGTTGTTAATAATGGACCCACTTATTTTACATTTAAGGTTTCAGGTGTGATCAGTTATGTACACTACAGACCCCAGTTTATCAGCATAGAACTCACAATACTATTATTCATCTATTTATATTACACTGCCTTAAAAGTTTCACTAATTCTAGTAATTATCATTAATTAAACATTAACTTGTCCTTATATTAGGAAACAAAGTTTTCCATTCTTTACAAAACAGAATTTATTATACTTCATCTAATTATAAAAAAAATCGATGCAGAACATCAATACAACAGAAATCACACAAAAATACTATAAATAAAACCATCTTATGGTTTCGTCCTGTAATTCTATAAATGAAGCAGATAAGCCAAGAAGGTGAAGTAATTAATATAAAATTCCAGAGCTACTCAACTGGGACAAGAACTCCAGTCTCACGGTTCCTGGTCTATTTGTTTTAGCGCAAGGCCAAGAAATTGTTCTAAAAGTTTTGGAAACTATTACCCTGTCTGGTTCCAAATTTTTCTGATCATCATATATACAATCTGAAGCACAGAGAAATCAAGTAAGTTGGTGACTATACCTCTTGGCCACATTCTCCTTCTACACAGAAGTTTTAAGCAGAAAAACTAAGCTATCTTCATGCATCAGAACATTTTACTTTACCTTTAAAAAACCTCCTGAAAGTACTAAAATTGCCAGCTCTCCTGAGTTGTGAAGGCCTCTTATTTCCCATCTTCCAGGATTATAGTTAGGCCCTGGACAAAAGAGTGGCCTTTGGACCTGTTCTGTGGAAAATAAATCGTATTTATCCAGTCTCAGACCTGATGCCAGAACCTGCAGGTCTGTCTACTTGCAGATTTCAAGTACCAATAAGAGTTCACTGAATGAAACTAAGGGACATGGCAGATGACAGCTCTTGCCAGTCAGATAATTTAAGAGATGCAGGATTGTAAAGTAGAAAGAGAAGTCTTCATTGACAGGAATAACAACAACAACAAATTCTTGCATATTCAGCTATTTCTCTTTCCCTAGAGTCCCATTTCTATTCCCCAATAACTACAGAATCTTTAAGCTGCAAAAGGAATATTAAGATAAAACTAATTTTTCATATTTTTATTTGGAAATAAATATTTCAGCTGTGATCCATATCATCTCTTAAAAAGCTTACTCAATTACCTGTACTGGACAAATCAGCCTGTGTTCCATTAGGCTATACAAACTGCAAGAAGTCTCAGAGTAAATGAAAAACTTTAAGCAATTTTTAAAAGTGATAGCAACCTGAGAACTCAGGGTAAATAGTCTCTAGTTAAAAGATACTCTAATTCATGTTTTCAATAAGATTTGCAAACACATTTGCATTGAAAAAGAATAAACTTGAAGAAGAATGAACAATCTGAGAAGTAGAATTATTAGACATGAAAATTAATGTGCAAGGACACAGAACAGCAGAGTGGATAATGCAAAAAACTAAGCCAGTATCATGAAGCTAAGATCATGAATAAACATTCCTTTTACACTTCACTCTAAATGATTCTTGTATTACATATTAGTTCTCATATAAAGTGCCTTGTTTCTAGACTCTGTATTATGTTTCACTGATCTCTTTGTGGATACTGATGCTAATGCCATACTCTTAATATCTGCCATTTTTAAATACATTTTAGTATCTGCGAAGACACATTTTGAATGTTTAATAAACATTTTTAAAAAGTCTATCGTTTTTCTTACACATTTATAAACTTTAGGGATAGCCTGTCAAATTCTTCATTTAAAATTTCACTGAAACTTTTAACTGGGATTGCATTAAATTTATAAAGTATATTGAAAATAAAATACAAATATTAGAGAATGGCCACTTTTACAATTTTGGATCTTCCCATAAAATTCATGTTTCTCCATTTATGTAAGTCTTTCATTTCCTTCAATAAAATGCCAAAGATATCCCTGTATCTACTGCTAATGTTATTTTCAATGTAGTTTTTCCCATATTTTCTCCTGTAATATAGGAAATCTTTTGGCTTATATATTGGGTTGGGCAAAAGGTTCGTTCAGTTTTTTCCAAAAGATGGCTCTAGTAGTGATTAGTTGTCTTCAACTTCATTCGAAACAGTTTTGTTAGATTGTGTTGTGACAGCTGTCATATCAATGTGAATTAAAAAAAAAAGTATCAAAATTGGTGAATTTTTGTGTAGCCATTTTAATATTGGAGATGGAAGAAAAAAAGCAACATTTTCAGCACATTATGCTTTACTATTTCAAGAAAGGTAAAAACACAACTGAAACGCAAAAAAAGACTTGTGCAGTGTATGGAGAAGGTGCGGTGACTGATCCAACATGTCAAAAGTGGTCTGTGAAGTTTCGTGCTGGAGATTTCTTGTTGGATGATGCTCCACAGTTGGGTAGATCAGTTGAAGTTGAAAACGATCAAAGCAAGACATTAATTGAGAACAATCAATGTTACACCATGTGGGAGACAGCTGACATACTCAAAATATCCAAATCAAGTGTTGAAAATCATTTGCACCAGCTTGGTTATGTTAATCGCTTTGATGTTTGGGTTCCACATAAGTTAAGCAAAAAAAAACCTTCTTGATAATATTTCCACATGCAATTCTCTACTTAAACATAACCAAAACATTCCGTTTTTAAAATCTATTGTGATGGGCAATGAAAAGTGGATACTGTACAATAATGTGGAATGGAAGAGATCGTGGGGGAAGTGAAATGAACCACCACCAACCACACCAAAGGCCAGTCTTCATCCAAAGAAGCTGATGTTGTGTATATGGTGGGATTTGAAGGGAGTCCTTATGAGCTTCTTCTGGAAAACCAAACAATTAATTCCAACAAGTACTGCTCCCAATTAGATCAACTGAAAGCACACTCAACGAAAAGCGTCCAGAATTAGGCAACAGAAAACACATAATCTTCCATCAGGATAACACAGGACCATATGTTTCTTTGATGACCAGGCAAAAACTGTTAGAGCTTGGCTGAGAAGTTCTGATTCACCTGCCATATTCACCAGACATTGTACCTTCAGATTTCCATTTATTTCAGTCTTTATAAAATTCTTTTTTTTAAATACATCTTTATTGGAGTATAATTGCTTCACAATGCTGTGTTAGTTTCTGTTGTACAACAAAGTAAATCAGCCATGTGCATACATATATCCCCATATCCCCTCCTTCCTAAGCCTCCCTACCCCCATCCCAACCTACACTTCTAGGTCGTCACAAAGCACCGAGCTGATCTCCCTATGCTATGCTGCTGCTCCCCACTAGCTATCTATTTTACATTTTGTAGTGTATATATGTCAACGTTACTCTCACTTCGCTCCATCTTCCCCTTCCCCCCACCCCCGTGTCCTCAAGTCCATTCTCTATTTCTGTGTCTTTATTCCTGCCCTGCCACTAGGTTCATCAGTACCATTTTTATTATAGTCCATATATATGCATTAGCATATGGTATTTTTCTTTTTCTGACTAACCTCACTCTGTATGATAGACTCTAGGTCCACCCACCTCACTACAAATAACTGAGTTTCGTTTGTTTCTTTTTATATTTGAGTAATATTCCATATGTGCCGCATCTTCTTTATCCATTCATCTGTTGATGGACGTTTAGGGTGCTTCCATGTTCTGGCTATTGTAAATAGTGCTCCAATGAACATTGTGGTACATGTCTCTTTTTGAATTATGGTTTTCTCAGGGTATATGCCCAGTAGTGGGATTGCTGGGTCATATGGTAGTTCTATTTTTAGTTGTTTAAGGAACCTCCATACTGTTCTCCATAGTGGCTATATTAGTTTACATTCCCACCAACAGTGCAGGAGGCTTCCCTTTTCAGCACACCCTCTCCAGCGTTTATTGTTTCTAGATTTTTTGATGATGGCCATTCTGACCAGTGTGAAGTGATACCTCATGCAAGTTTTGATTTGCATTTCTCTAATAATTAGTGATGTAGAGCAGATGTTCATATGCCTCTTGGCCACCTGTGTGTCTTCTTTGGTGAGATCCATTTAGGTTTTTGGCCCATTTTTTAATTGGTTTTTTTTTTTTTTTTGGATATTGAACTCCATGAGCTGTTTGTATATTCTGGAGATTAATCCTTTATCTGTTGTTTCATTTGCAAATATTTTCTCCCATTCTGAGGGTTGTCTTTTAGTCTTGATTATGGTTTCCTTTGCTGTGCAAAAGCTTTCAGTTTAATTAGGTCCCATTTGTTTATTTTTCTTTTTATTTTCATTATTCTAGGAGGTGGATTGAAAGAGATCTTGCTGTGATTGATTTACGTCCAAGAGTGATCTGCTTATGTTTTCCTCTAAAGGTTTTTTTTTTTTTTTTTTTAACATCTTTATTGGAGTATAGTTGCTTTAGAATGGTATGTTAGTTTCTGTTTTATAACAAAGTGAATCAGCTATACATATATCCCCATATCTCCTCCCTCTTGCATCTCCCTCCCACCCTCTCTATCCCACCCCTCTAGGTATAGTGTCCAGTCTTACATTTAGGTCTTTAATCCATTTTGAGTTTATTTTTGTGTATGGTGTTAGGGAGTGTTCTAATTTCATTCTTTTACATGTAGCTGTCCAGTTTTCCCAGCACCACTTATTGAAGAGACTATCTTTTCTCCATTGTATGTTCTTGCCTCCTCTGTTGTCAATTAGGTGACCATATGTGTGTGGGTTTGTCTCTGGGCTTTCTATCCTGTTCCACTGATCTATATTTCTGTTTTTGTGTCAGTGCCATATTGTCTTGATTACTGTAGCTTTTTAGTATAGTTTGAAGTAGGGTTGCAGGATACAAAATTAATGCACAGAAATCTCTGGCATTCCTATAACACTAACAATGAAAACTCAGAAAGAAAAATTAAGGAAACGATCCCATTTACCATCTCAACAAAAAGAATAAAATACCTAGGAATAAACCTACCTAAGGAGGAGAAAAACTTGTACTCAGAAAACTATAAAACACTGATGAAAAAAATCAAAGATGACATAAACAGATAGAGAAATATACCATGTTCTTGGATTGGAAGAATCAATATTGTGAAAATAACTATACTACCCAAAGCAATCTACAGATTCAATGCAATCCCTATGAAACTACCAATGGCATTCTTCACAGAATTAGAACAAAAAAATTTACAATTTGTATGGAAACACAAAAGATCCTGAATAGCCAAAGCAATCTTAAGAAAAATGGAGCTGGAGGAGGAATCAGGCTCCCCAACTTCAAACTATACTACAAACCTACAATAATAAAATTCTCTTAATGGAAAAAATTTTAATTCTCTGGAAGACTGTAAAAGGCACCTGAAACAGTTCTTTGCTCAAGAAGATAAAAAGACTTGGGAAGATGGAATTAAGAAGTTGCCTGAAAAACAGAAGGTAGTGGAACAAAACAGTGAATACACCTGTGCTGATGGCTTCCTAAATGCAGCACCTATGGAACATCCAAACAGACAAGTGCTCCTGCAACTGAGACAGGTCTGGCTTTAGCAGCTGTGGGCTTTATGGGCACATTCACATGAGGGTTGGGCCAGGCCAGAGTCTGAGCAGCCTCCATAGCTCCCACAGCAGGTCCAGGTGAACAACTATTGCATGTGCTGGGACCTGACCTCAGTGGATCTGCACCAGTGGTCTGGTGAAAACTACACCTGAGAGTCAACAGGGCCATTTGCTGGCATACCCACAGTTATGATGGGACTGACAGCAGTGCCAACAACAGTGTACTTTGTGAGCCCGCACAACAGGCAAAAGGTGACATAACAGAGCACACTCACAGGTGAACATCTCCAGAGGAGGAATACTCAAGAGGCTTCTCTCCCAGTGGAAGTGCTTCAATCCCACCTACCTCTCACTGCAGATCAGAAACACAGCTAAGAAACAGATCTGCGGGCCTATACTTCAACAACTAAGGAGAATACCATGCCCCTGACAGGGCAGTGACAACCACAGAGCAAAGGGGAGGCCCCACTCAATATCCACCTTACACACCAGGGGGAAGACATCAGAAGCAAGAGGAGCTATGATCCTGCAACATGCATAAAGGAGACCACAAACACAATAAGTTAGCCAAAATGAGATGACAGAGGAATCTGCTGCAGACGAAGGAGCAAGATAAAAACCTACAAGAACAACTAAATGAAGAAATAATGAAAAAGAATCAGAATAATGATAGTAAAGATGATCCAAGATGTCAGAAAAAGAATGGAGGCATGGATTGAGAACATGCAAGAGATGATTAATAAAGACCTAGAAGAACTAAAGAACTAACAGAGATGAACAATACAATAACTGAAATGAAATATACTCTAGAAGGAATCAGTAACAGAATAACTGAGGCAGAAGAACGGATAAATGAGCTGGAAGACAGAATGGTAGAAATCACTGCCATGGAACAGAATAAAGAAAAAAGAATGAAAAGAAATGAAGACAGTCTCAGAGACTTCTGGGACTACATTAAACATACCAACATTCGAATTATAAGGGTCCCAGAAGAAGAAAGGAGAGAGAAAGGGCCTGTGAAAATATTTGACGAGATAACAGTCTCAAACTTTCCTACCATGGTAAAGGAAATAGTCATCTAGTCCAGGAAGTGCAGAGTCCCATATAGGATAAACACAAGGAGGAACACACTGAGACACATGTTAATCAAACTAACAAAAATTAAATACAAAGAAAAAATATTAAAAGCAACAAGGGAAAAACAACAAAAAACATACAAGGGAATCCACAGGTTATCAGCTGATTTTTTAGCAGAAACTTTGCAGGCAAGAAGGGAGTGGCATGATATACTTAAAGTAATAAAAGGGAAAAACCTACAACTAAGAATACTCTACCTAGCAAGGCTCTCATTTAGACTTGACGGAGAAATCAAAAGCTTTACAGTCAAGCAAAAGCTAAGAGGCTTTAGCACCACGAAACCAGCTTTATGACAAATGCTAAAGGAACTTCTCTAGGCAGGAAACACAAGAGAAAAAAAGAGGAAGGGAAGAAAAAAGACCTACCAAAACAAACCCAAAATAATTAATAAAATGACAATAGGAACATACATATCAATAATTACCTTAAATGTAAATGGATTAAATGCTCCAACCAAAAGACACAGACTGGCTGAATGGATTCTAAAACAAGACCCATATATATGCTGTCTATAAGAGAACCACTTCAGACCTAGGGACACATACAAACTGAAAGTGAGGGGATGGAAAGTAATATTCCATGCAAATGGAAATCAAAAGAAAGCTGGAGTGGCAATATTCAATCAGAAAAAATAGACTTTAAAATAAAGACTGTTACAAGAAACAAGGAAGGTCACTACATAATGATCAAGGGATCAGTATAAGAAGAAGATATAACAATTGTAAATATATATGCAGCCAGCATAGGAGCACCTCAATATATAAAGCAAATGCTGAGAGCCATAAAAGGGGAAATAATAGTGGGGGACTTTAACACCCCACTTACAACAACGGACAGATAAACCAGACAGAAAATTAATAAGGTAACACAAGCTTTAAAGGACACATTAGTCAAAACAGACTTAATTGATATTTATAGGGAATTCCATCGGAAAGCAGCAGAATACACTTTCTTCTCAAGTGCACACGGAACATTCTCCAGGATAGATCACATCTTGGGTCACAAATCAAGCCTCAACAAATTTAAGAAAATTGAAATCATATCAAGCATCTTTTCTGACCACAATCCTATGAGATTAGAAATCAATTACAGGAAAAACACTATAAAATACACATGGAGGCTAAACAATATGTTATTAAATAACCAAAAGGTCACTGAAGAAATCAAAGAGGAAATCAAAAATACCTAGACACAAATGAGAACAAAAACACGCTGACCCAAAAACTATGGGATGCAGCAAAAGCAGTTCTAAAAGGGAAGTTTACAGCAATACAATCTTACCTCAAGAAACAAGAAAAATCTCACATAACCTAAAGTTATACCTAAAACAACTAGAGAAAGAAGAAAACCCAGACTTAGTAGAAGGAAAGAAAAATCAGAGTAGAAATAAATGAACTAGAAACAAAGAAAATAGTAAAGATCAATGAAACTAAAAGCTGGTTCTTTGAGAGGATAAACAAAATTGATAAACCTTTAGCCAGACTCATCAAGAAATAAAGGGAGAGGACTTGAATCAATAAAATTAGAAATGAAAAAGGAGACGTTACAATGGACAAAACGGAAATACAAAGGATCATAAGAGACTACTAAAGTCAACTATATGCCAATAAAATGTACAACCTTGAAGAAATGGACAAATTCCTAGAAAGGTACAACCTTCCAAGACTGAACCAGGAAGAAATAGAAAATATGAACAGACCAATCACAAGTACTGAAATTGAATTAAAAAACTCCCCCAAAACAAAAGTCCAGGACCAGATGGCGTCACAGGTGAATTCTATCAAACATTTAGAGAAGAGCTGACACCTACCTTTATGAAACTCTTCCAAAAAGTTGCAGAGGAAGGAACACTTCCAAGCTCATTCTATGAGGCCAACATCACCCTGATACCAAAGCCAGACAAAGATATCACAAAAAAAGAAAATTACAGGCCAATATCACTGATGAACATAGACACAAATGTTCTCAACAATATACTAGAAAACCGAATACAACAACACGTTAAAAGGATCATACATCCTGATCAAGTGGGATTTATCCCAGGGAGGCAAGGATTCTTCAATACAGTATATGCAAATCAATCAATGTGATACAGCACATTAACAAATTGAAGACTAAAAACCATATGATCATCTCAATAGATACAGAAAAAGCTTCTGAAAAAGTTCAACACATTTATGATAAGAACTCTCCAGAAAGTGGGCATAGAGAGAATCTACCTCAACATAATAAAGGCCATACCTGACAAACCTACAGCAAACATCATACTCAATGGTGAAGATCTGAAACATTTCCTCTAAGATCAGGTACAAGACAAGGATGTCTACTCTCGCCACTTTTATTCAACATACTATTGGTAGTCCTAGTCATGGCTGTCAGAGAAGAAAAAAAAATAAAAGGAATCCAAATTGGAAAAGAAGAAGTAAAACTGTCAATGTTTGCAGATGACATGATACTTATACACTGGGATTCCTAAAGATGCTACCAGAAAACCACTAGAGCTCATCAAGGAAATTGGTAAAGTTGCAGGATACAAAATCAATACATAGAAAGCTCTTGCATTCCTATATGCTAACAAAGAAAGATCAGAAAGAGATATTAAGGAAACAATCCCATTTACCATTGCATCAAAAAGAATGAAATACCTAGGAATAAACCTACCTAAGGAGGCAAAAGACCTGAACTCAGAAAACTATAAGATGCTGATAAAAGAAATCAAAGATGACACAAAGAGATGGAGAGATATACCATGTTCTTGGATTGGAAGAACCAATATTGTGAAAATGACTACACTACTCAAAGCAATCTACATATTCAATGCAATCCCTATCAAATTACCAAGGGCATTTTTCATAGAATTAGAACAAAAAAATTTTACAGTTTGTATGGGAACACAAAAGACAACACAAGCAATCTTGAGAAAGAAGAGCGGAGCTGGAGGACGAGGCTCCCTGACTTCAGAATAAGTACAAAGCTACAGTAACCAAAACAGTATGGTACTGGCACAAAAACAGAAATACAAATCAACGGATTAGGATACAAAGTCCAGAGATAAACCCACACACCTATGGCCACCTAATCTATGACAAAGGAGGCAAGAATATACAATGAAGAAAATACAGTCTCTTCAATAAGTGATGCTAGGAAAACTGGACAGGTACATGTAAAAGAATGAAATTACAACACTCCATAATACCATACACAAAAATATACTCAAAATGGATTAGAGACCTAAATGTAAGACCGGACAGTATAAAACTCTTAGAGGAAAACACAGGCAGAATACTCTTTGACATACATCTCAGCAATATCTTTTTTGATCCACCTCCTAGAGTAATGAAAATAAAAACAAAAATAAACAAATGGGACCTAATGAAACTTAAAAGCTTTTGCACAGCAAAGGAAACTATAAACAAAATGAAAAGACAACCCTCAGGATGGGAGAAAACATTTGTAAATGAAGCAACTGACAAGGGATTAATCTCCAAAACATATAAACAGCTCATGCAGCTCAGTAACAAAAAAACAAACAACCCAATGAAAAAATGGGCAGAAGATCTAAATAGACATTTCTCTAAAGAAGACATACAGATGAACAAAAAACACATGAAAAGATGCTCAACATCACTAATTATTAGAGAAATGTAAATCAAAACTACAATGAGGTATCACCTCACACTGGTCAGAATGGCCATCATCAGAAATCTACAAACAATAAATGCTGGATAGGGTGTGGAGACAAGGCAACCCTCCTGCACTGTTGGTGGGGATGTAAATTGGTACAGCCACTATGGAGAACAGTATGGAGATTCCTTAAAAAACTAAAAATAGAGCTACCATATGACCCAGCAATCCTACTACTGGGCATATACCCAGAGAAAACCATAATTAGAGAGGATGCATCTCGATGTTCACTGCAGCATTATTTACAATAGCCAGGAAATGTAAGCAATCCAAATGTCCATCAACAGAGGAATGGATAAAGAAGATGTTGTGTATACATACAATGGAATATTACTCAGCCATAAAAAGGAATGAAATAATGCCATTTGCAGAGACATGGATGGACCCAGAGATTGTCATACAGAGTGAAGTAAGTCAGAAAGAGAAAGACAAATATCGTATAATAGCACTTATATGTGAAATCTAGAAAAGTGGGATAGATGAACTTATTTGCAAAGCAGAAATAAAGTCAGAGATGTAGAAAACAAACTTATGGTTACCAAGGGGAAGGAAAGGGGTGGGATGAATTGGGAGATTGGGATTGAAATATATACACTACTGTATATAAAATAGATAAGTAACAAGAACCTACTGTATAGCACAGGGAATTCTACTCAATGCTCTGTGGTGACCTAAATGGCAAGGAAATCTAAAAGAGTGGATATATGTATCTGTATAACTGATTACTGTACAGCAGAAACTAACTCAACATTGTAAAGCAACTATACTCCAATAAAAATTAATAGAAAAATAAACAAAATAAAAGAAACCCTTTATCAAGTTAAAGAACAATTTTTATTAAGAGTTTTATTAGTAATGAGTTTTTATTTCCTCAGAAGTTTAGTATCAAGATGATCATGTTTTATCTCTTTTAAATAATCAATTAAGTCTTATTTACTTAACACTTACATAATGTTTACCATGTGCCAGACACTAAGGGCTTTACATATATTACCTCATGTAATCTTTATAACCATTCTGTAAGGTAGATTTTGTTACTTTTTCCAGTGAGAGATGAGGAAACTGAGGCATAAGAGTTAAATACACAGCTACTAAGTGCTTGAGCCAGGACTGAATGTGGGAGATTTGGATTCAGATTTCGTACTCTTGAATCCCCTCTTAGATTATTGCTAATAAACACTTCTCATATATAAGTTTTCTTCAGGAATTTTGCATATATTTTCATTAATGAGATCACTGTATGAATCTCTTTTTTGTGCTATCCTTTAATGTTTGAATCAGAACTGTGTTATCATTATAGAATAAAGTTGCAAGTCTTCTCTGGTAGCCAGTCTCCGAGATGGCCACCAATGCTCCCCATCTCCTGATATTCATAACCTGTGCAGTTGCCTCCCACATTGCACCAGGGTTGGTTTACCAGCAGATAAACCAATAAAATAGGGCATAAGTGACAGTCACTTTCTAAATTAGGTCAAAACACTGTACCTTCTGTACTGAACTCTCTCTTTCTCAAATCATTCATTATGGGGAAGCCAGCTGCCATGTATTAAGGAGACAGTCCTGTGGACAGGCTGCCCGCAAACTAAGTCCTGTATATCTGAAACACTGTAAATCAACCATACTTCAATCAAAAAAAAAAAAAGTACTAAGTCCCATTCCAACAGCTAAAAGAAACTGAGGTCTGTCAACCACCACATAAGAAAACTTAGAAGTAGATCCTCTAGGCCTCTGATGACTATAGTACCAGCCAACAACTTGATTATAACCTTCTGAGAAATCCTGAACCAGACTCACCAGGCTAAACCACTTCCAGATTCCTGACCTTTAGAACTTGCATGAGATATAAAATGTTTGTTGTGTTAAACTGCCAAGTTTTGGGGTAATATGTTATACAGCAATAGATAATGAATAAACTTTCCACTGTATTTCACTATCACAAAAATCAACCAGTTCTCAAAGGTTGAACAGAACTGACAGGTAAGATCTGGTGCTTTGAGAAAGACATACACTCAATAAAACTTCAGAATTTTTTCTAGGATGTAAGTCAATTTAGATTTTTTAAACTTCTCTCTGTACAAAAAGTAAAATTTTTTTGTATTTTCCAAGAATGCTGTCTATTTTTTATATATTTTAAATATGGTGATATAAAACCTTAAGTGCTCTTCTATCCCTATAGATCTATTTCCTTTCAATTTTTGATATTATGTCTTCTCTGTGTTTTTCTTTTTTAATCTTGCCAGTGGTTTGTCTATTTTTTTCTTCCCCACAGTGGAAAAATAATTTTTCCAGGCTACTGATTTTGAAGGTTTTGTATTTTATTTAATTAAGTGCTTACTTCATCCTTATTAATCCCTCCTTCTAATTTTAGTTTATTTCATTATCCATGTCCTACTGGTATTGATAATCTCAGTGCTATTTATTTTTAATCATCCTAAATTTTCACTTTTGATCTTAAAAGAAGTGTTATTTTTAGTTATAATGTTATAATTAAAATTTTAGACAATTTTTTACTTTTTAAATGTTTATTTTGGCCTTATTTTTAATGTTCAGTTATACTGAATATGGTCAGAGAATGCAGACCATATGGTTATATTTTTTGTGAATTTATTAAGATTAATGTTGCTAACTATCACGTAACCAATTTTTGAAAAGTATCCTTGGATTTTAAAAATGATTCTTATTCTCTTGCTATTCATTATAAAATTTCCTTTGCGGTGCTATTCAAAATCCTTTTCATCATTACTTCTATTTGTTTCCATGATTCATTAATTTCTGAAAGAAATAAATAAAATTTTATACTTTGAGAAATTTCCCCACATTTGTAACATGCCTTACTATCTGGGTAGAATATACTTGGTCTTACAACTGTCTTCAGACTTTCGCCTGCATTTTTTATGTACCTGGGCGTGTATGTGTTTGTGTGTGTATGGGTTATACAAGGTTTAAATGAAATACAGATTTTGACAAATTTTTAAGCAGCAATTTGTCTTCTAACTACTTTAGAAATATTTAAATTCATATGGTTAACAAAACTTGTTTTTAGTAAATCTTTGACATCCAAGATACTTAGACATGTTAATCTCACTAATTACTGTATTATCTTCATAAAAACACTGCGATTTTCTTTCTTTCCTGCTAAAATAAACAGTAAGTATATGAATATAAAACATATACAGAATAATAGTAAGGAAACTTTAATAATAAGCTATGATCTAGATGAGGTTTAGAACTCAGAAATTTTTTATGAAAAAATGTATTATTAGAAAAGATTCTAGGGCTTCCCTGGTGGCGCAGTGGTTGACAGTCCGCCTGCCAATGCAGGGGACACGGGTTTGTGGCCCGGCCTGGGAAGATCCCACATGCCGTGGAGCGGCTAGGCCCGTGAGCCATGGCCACTGAGCCTGCGCGTCCGGAGCCTGTGCTCTGCAACGGGAGAGGCCACAACAGTGAGAGGCCCGCGTACCGCAAAAAAAAAAAAAAAAAAAAAAAAGATTCTAAGTCACTTTCACATCAAGTTTTAATTAAAACAACTACTCCAAAAATTATAATTACTATCCTCATATCCAAAAGGATAGTTCACAAGTATTTTATTTTATTATCAATAATACCTTTAGAGGTTCTAGTTCAAGATGGCAATGTAGGGGGAGCCTTAACTTACCTCCTCCCAGGGACACACCAAATCTACAACTATATAAGGAACAATTTTCTCTGAAATAAACTCCTACATACTGGGTAAACAAAAAAAGACTGATGTTGAAATGGGTAGGAGAGGCTGAGACACAATCTAACCATAAACTCCACTCCTGGCATGTAGACCCATAATCAGGAGGGAACCCACAACTCTGAGCTTCTTCCTGAGGAGCACAGGATGTGAAATCTACATCTGGCACCCCAACTTTTAAGACCTGCACCTGAGAGACAAGCACCCAAAACATTTATATTTGAAAGTTAACAGGGCTGTTGTCCATGAGACACACAAGGCTATAGTGAACTGAGAAACATACTTAAAAGGCTCATGAGGATTCGCTATGCCTACACCCCAGGGCCCAGCACAAAGGCAGCCAATTAAAATGCCTAGTCTTTCTGTAAAAGAGACTTATATGCTTATCTTAGAGCTTTGGCTTAAGTGGCAGGCACCTAATTTAAGGCATACCTAGAAGCTTACTGAATACTCTCCAAAGACCAAGGAGCCTCCCCCATCTCACTCCAGGTCACCTTATCTTCCAGAAAGAAGCTTGTATATGCATCTGATGGCCTGGTTTTTGCAGCTGCTGCTAAGTAAGGGGGCACTACCTCGATCACCTGGCTCTGGTGGCCAGAGTGGTGGACATTTATGAGTTCCATAGGACTGAAACAAAGAGAAAGAGTTCGTAACCAGCAACAACCCACAGGACAAAGCAGAGAGGCAATAGACAGGCACCTAATCTTTCTGTAAAAGAGGACTAAAATCCTATTTTCATAGCTTTGGCCTGAGGGGAAGACATCAAATTAAACACACATCTAGGGGCCAACTGCAATCTTGTGCAGAGACCAGGGAAAGAAGTGGGCACCTACTTTGCAAACACCCTCCACCCAGCCCCAGGTCGTGGTAATCTTTGAGAATGGAGCTTCTGCCCACATTTGGTGCACCAGCTTTTGTGGTTTCTGCCCACAAGAAATAACCCTTGATAGCCTGGCTCTGGTGGCTAGTGGGTATTGTATTCATGGGTCTAATGGGATGGCATAAAGGAAGAAACGGTTCTTAACTATCATGCAGGGCTCAGTACAGAGGAAGCAGAATGAAATATCCATCTCCCAGGCTTCCATGGAAAGAGGTATATATGTATAACTTAAAAGTTGCTGCCCAAAGTCTGGCTTCCAATCAGCCTGAATTTAGGTGCTGACTGAGATCCTCCCTTTTAGGACACTGGCAGGTCTTGGGAAACCCTCAACGGCTGGGAGCCACTAAGAACCAAGTAGGTGGTTTGGACAATCACAAGGATATGAGAGACAGCCAAGAAATAGGACAGGGTTAAACGTTAAGGTTCATCTCCTACATGAGGCAACGCCTTCAAGACTGGGAGAAGAGGTTGTTTCATCTAATACATAGAACCAACACAAAATGTCAGGGAAACTGAAAAAACAAAGGAATATGTTCCGAATAAAAGGACAAGATAAAAACTTCAGGAAAATACTTAATGAAAAAGAGATACATGATTTACATGACAAAAAATTCAAAATAAGTAATAAATATGCTCACCAATGTCAGAACAAAACATGAAAGAAGTGAGAATTTTAAGAAACAGAAAATAAAGGAAAGTACTCTACAGAAATGATGAAGTTGAAGAATACAACAACTGTACTGACAAATATGAGGGTTCAAAAGCAGATTAAGAGCAAAACAAAAGATCAGTGAACTCAAAGACAGGACAGTTTAACTCCTCCAACTAGAGCAGCAAAAAGAAAAAGGAATAAAAAAGAGCAAAGATAGTTTATGGAATTTATGGGAAAACATCAAGAGGACCATTATTCGCACCAGGTTCCCGGAATGAGGAGAGAAAAAGGGCAGAAAATTTATGTGAAGAAATAGTGGCTGAACACTTCCCTAATTAGGGGAAGGAAACAGCATCCAGATTTATTTATATATATAATATAAATAAATCATCAAAAGTTAAAAGCAAGGACAGACTGTATGAAGAAGCAAGAGAAAAACAACTTCTTATACACAAGGGAATCCCCAAAAGACAATTAGCATATTTTCCAGCAGAAAAATTGTAGAAGGATGTGGCATGATATATTTAAAGCTCTGAAAAAATTAAACTGCCAACCAAGAATAATCTACATGGTAAAGTTATCCTTCAGAATTGAAGGAGATATAAAGAGTTTTCCAGAAAAATAAAACATAGAGTAATGACCAATAGCCCAGTCCTATAAGAAATGTTAAAGGGACTTTTTAAGCTGAAACAAAAGGGTGCTAGACAGTAACAGGAAAAAAATACAAATATATAAATCTCACTGGTAAAAATTAACATACAGTAAAATTTAGAAAAACCTAATGTTGTAAACGTGATAAATTAATCACTTATACAAACACTAGTATGAAGGTTAAAAGACAAACAGTAAAAATAACTATAACTGCAATAATTTGATAGTGAATATGCAAGATAAGATGATGTAAATGGTGACTTCAAAAATATAAAATGGGGGTAAGTAAAAATGTAGAGCTTTAGACTGTTACCAAATTTGTTATTGACTTAAAACAGACTATTATAAATATAAATTGTTTTATGTCAGCATTATGGTAACTACAGAGCAAAAACCTAGATTAAATATACAAAAGATAAAGAGAATGGAATCTAAGACTGCCACTACAGAAAATCATCAAATCACAAAGTAGGAGATCAAGAGAAGTAGAGAGGAAAAAAGAAATTACAAAACGGCTATAAAACAATAAACAAAATGGCAATAACTCCATACCTATCAATAATTAAGTGTACATGGACAAATTCTGGGAAAACAAACAAACAAGCAAGCAAAAAACCCAGAGAATAGCTAAACAGATTTTTTAAAAGTCATCTATATCTTACCCACAAGATGTACAAACACATGCAGTCTGAAAACGAAGGGATGGAAAAATATATCCCATGCTCTTGGAAACCAAAAGAAAGCTGGGGTGGCAATACTTACATAAAACAAAGAAGAACATAAAACACACTGTAATACGAGACAAAGAACAAAGTAGGTCATTACATAATGATAAAGGGATCAATACAATAAGAGGATATGACATTTGTAAATATTTATGCACCCAACATAGGAGCATCCAAATATAAAAGCAAATATTAAGAGACCTAAAGGGTAAAACAGCCATACAATAATAATAAGGGACTTTAATACTCCACTGACAACGCAAATGGATATATTCTTAGAAACATACCACCTTCCAAGGCTGAATCATGAAGAAACAAAATCTGAGCAGACTGATTACTAGAAGGGAGATAATCAGTAATCAAAAACCTCCAACAAACAAATCCAGAATCAGACCGCTTCACTGGTGAGTTCTACCAAATATTCAAAGAAGAATTAATACGAATCTTCTCAAATTCTTCCAAAAATTAGAAAAGAAGGGAACACGTCCAAACTTATTTTATGGGACAAGCATTACCCTGACACCAAAACCAGTCAAGACACCACAGTAAAGAAAATTACAGGCCAATATTCATGATGAACAGAAATGCAAAACTCCTCAACAAAATATTAATAAGCTGAATTCAACAATACAACAAAAGTATCATATGCTCTGATCAAGTGGAATTTATTCCAGGGGTGCAAGGATGGTTTAACACCCTCAAATCAATCAATGTGATACACACCATTCACAAAATAAAGGATAAAAAGTCATGTGATCATCTCAACAAAGCAGAAAAAAGCATTCAACAAAATTTAACACCCATTCATGATACAAACTCTCAACAAAGTGAGTATAGAGAAAAAGTACTTCAACAAAATAATGGCGATATATCACAAGCCTCCAGCTAAAATCATACTCAAGGGAGAAGAGTCGACTGTTTTTCCTCCATGATCAGCAACAACTCAAGGATACCCACTCGCACCACTTTTATTCAATAAAGCATTGGAACTCCTAGCCAGAGCAATAATGCAACAACAATAACAAATGAAAGGCATCCAATTCAGAAAAGGAGGAGTAAAACTGTCTCTATTTGCAGATGACACTGTGTGACATAGAAAACTCTAAAGATTTTATCGAAAAACTGTTAAAATAAACAAATTCAATAAGCTTGCAGGATACAAAATCAATATACACAAATCACTTGCATTTCTATTCACTAATTATGAACTCAGAAAGATAAATTAAGGAAACAATCCTATTTATTGTACAACTGCATCAAAAAGAATAAGATACCTAGAAATAAGCTTAACCAAGAACATGAAAGATCTGTACACTGAAAATCGTAAGATGTTAATAAACGACATTAAAGAAACAGAAATAAATGTTAAGATAGCCCACACTCATGGATTGGAAGAATTAATTTTGTTAAAATGTCCATACTATCAAAAGCAATCCATAGATTCAATGCAATCCCAAAGGCATTTTTCACAGAAATAAAACATACAATCCTAAAATTAGTATGGAACCACAAAAGACCCTAAAGCCAAAGCAATACTGAGAAAAAAGAACAATGCTGGAGGCATCACACTCCCTGATTTCAAACTATATTACAAAGCTATACTAATCAGAACATAAAAACAGACACATAGATCACTGGAACAGAATAGAGAGCCCAGAAATAAGCCCAGGCACCTATGGTCAATTAATAACAAAGGAGCTAAGAATATACAATGGGGAAAGGACAGTCTTTTCAATAAATGGTGCTGGAAAAACTGAGCAGCCACATGCAAAAGAATGAAACTGAACCACCATCTTACACCATACACAAAAATTACCTAAAAATGGATTAAATTCTTAAGCATAAGACCTGAAACCATAAAACTCTTAGAAGAAAATAAAGGTAGTAAGCTCCTTGAAATTAGTGTTGGTAATGATGTTTTGGATTTGACACCAAAACCAAAACAACAAAAGCAAAAATAAACAAGTGGCACTACATCAAAAATGCTTCTATACAGCACATGAAAACACTAACAAATGAAAAGGTAACATAATAGATGGGAGAAAATATCTGCAAATCATGTATCTGACAAGGGGTTAATATGCAAAATATATAAAGGACTCCTACAACACATTAGCAAAAAAAAATCTGATTGAAAAATGGGCATAAGTTCTGGATAGACATTTTTCCTAGGAACACGTACAGATGGCCAACAGGTACTTGAAAAGGTGCTCAACATCAAATCATCAGGGAAATGCCAATCAAAACCACAATGAGATATTACCTCATACCTGTTTGAATGGCTATTAACAGAAACACAAGAAATAAGAAGTGTTAGCATGTGGAGAAAAGGAAACCCTTGTGAACATAAATTGATGCAGCCACTATGAAAACAGTATGGAGTTTCTTAAAATAATTTAAAATAGTATTATATTTTCCTGCAATTCCCCCTCTGGGTACTTATCCAAAGGAAGCAAAAAGACAAATACCATATGATCTCACTTATATATGGAATCAAAAACAAAACAAAGCAACACCAAAAAACCCCACAAAAAGAAAACATAAACAACCAATTCATAGATACAGAGAACAGATGTGTAGTTGCCTGAGACAGGGGGTGGGTGAAGTGGGTGAAGATAGTTAAAAGGCACAAACTTCCAGTTATAAAATAAGTAAGCCTCCAGGATGTAAAGTACACCTTGATAACTACAGTTAATAATACTGTATCGTATATTTAAAAGATGCTAAAAGAACAGAACTTAAAAATTCTCATCATAGGAAAAAAAAATTGTAACTACATGTGGTGATGGAAGTTAACTAGACTAACTGTGATAATCATTTCACAATATATACATATATCAAATCATTATGTTGAACACAAACTAATCTAATGTTATATGCCAATTACATCTCAATAAAATAAATTAAATTAAATACCTTCAGATTATATTTATGAGCTTTATCCAAAATAGTTGGTACCAAGTTATCAGTAGGTTCTCCATTCTCATCATTTGAGTCAGGTGGGTACCAAGATAGGGCTAGTACACCTAATAGAAACAACCAAAAAGAAAAGAAAAATAAACACAGGAACAGAAATGAGGTATTGTTAAAAAAATAAAGGTATTGGTAAAAAATACAGGTATTGTTAAAAAAAAAATACGGCAGAATAAGGACCAAATTGTTAACAATAAAAAGAAACATATTCTCAAATAATGTTGTTTTGTTACTTTACTTAGATACCACTTAAGTTTATTTGATTACTTTGTATACTCAATACTTTAAACTTTTTATCAGGCATCGGTATCTTCTAATTAATTAGTAGATTTTACTTTCTAGAATAAGTTTTATATTTACAGAAAAATTATACAGAAAGTAGTTTCTATCTTCTCCTCTGCTACTCACTCTGCTACTCACATCCCCCCATGCCACACAGTTTCTGTTAGTATTAACATCTTACATTAGTATAGTAAACTTGTTACAACTGATGAACCAATGTAGGTATATCATTAACTAAAGCCCAGAGTTTACATTAGGGTTCCCTCTTTGTATTGTACAGTTCTATGGCTTTTGACAAATGTATAGTGTCATGAACTGACTATTACAGTAACACACAGAATAGTTTTACAGCCCTCAAAACCCTTTGTACTCCACTTATTAATCCCTCCTCCATGTCCTTCCTCAATCCCCCAGAAAATAACTGATCCTTTTACTATCTCTATATACTTTGCCTTTTCCAGAATGTTATGTAGGTGGAATCATAAAGTAACATTTTCAGACATTTCTTATACTCTGAAATATGCATTTAAGTTTCATGTCTTTTTAAGACTTGACAACTCATTCTTTTTTTTGCTGAATAATGTTCCATTGTATCAGTGTGCCACAGTTTGTCCACTTACCTATTGAAGACATCTTGGTTTCTTACAATTTTTGGCAATTATAAATAAAATGGCTATAAACATTTATGTGCAGATTTCTGTGTGGATCAATATCACTTAACAGAAGATTCAAGAAATTTTTTAAATTACAGTTTATCCCTGTAGTACCTACTTACTTTTGAACTGATAAACTACAAAAAGAAAGTTTTAGAAACAATAAGTCTGCAAAGAAATTACTAACTGGAGAGGGAAATCTTTGAAATCAACTAATCCAAAGCCTCATTACATATATAAAGAAGCAAGAGGCCACTAAAAGTATTGTACTAATTTCTAAATCATTTAACAGACTCTTTCAGACAAGGAGGAAAATGCAATGTTATCAAAAGACAAGCACGTGGAAATACAGAAAAGGCAAGGTTAGAAACTGGCATAGAACTAAATTTTAAGACTTAAATTTGCGTTAACTATGTCATGTATAAACAGCAGTCCCATCTAAAGACAAAACAGAACTTCTAGGTTAACAGAAAAAAAAAAAAAGATACCTGTCCCCTATACAATCTGAAAATAAAAATAGCAATAAGAACACAAAGAGATAGAAAAAAGAATCTATAATATATGGGGCTTCAGGGGAGATTCTGGCTACCTAAGAAAGCAGTCATATGGAAAAACAATGTTGATGAGAAAAGTGTCGGAAGACAACTGATGAAACATTCAAGCTGCCAACTTCTCCAGCTTATAAGAAGGACATCACCAATGAAAAGTGACAATAAAGATTTTCTCAACATGGGACCTATGAAAAAATCCTGCAAAAAAAATGGTGAAAAAGAACATGGGAAAACATTATAAAGGAGAAACATACAAAAGAAATATTATGCCATAGAGCTCAGGAAAATTATGAACACAGCATGCTTTGATGAAATTAAAAACAAGATTCCTGTTTCTAATAGATTAGGTTACTTAGACCAACATTCCCAACAAAAACAAATTATTAAATAAGATATGGGAACAAAAAACTTCCAAAAGCCAAAGAGCTGAAGAGAGTAAAGAATTACCTGTCTAAAATAAAGTGAAAATGTGAAGTCAGAGAAGTAACTGAGAAAGGAAGTCAGTCTGCCCTAAGCATAATTAGGAGAAGTAAACCAGCCCTCAAAATCAGTGGATTAAATCCCGGGTGGACAATGCTTGGGAAGTCCTCTAGCTTGAAAGGGAATTTAAGGTGGTTAATATTTTCTACTGTACAGCACAGATATAGAATATTTTCTATATCTACAAGCACAGATATAGAATATTTTCATTATCACAGAAAGTTCTATTGTACAGCATTGCCAGTATTCTGATTCTCTAAACACCTTATCAACTTGTTCTTCTCCAATGATTTTTTTCTTCCTCCCTATCCTTGCTGAAGGTATACTCTAAGGCTTGGGGAGAATGTTCTCTGTTCTTCCTTATCCTCTTACTGTGTTTCAGTCAATTATCACTTCCACATGTTGAATTATACCCCCATGTTGTGCTCTACAATCCAATTTATCTTTGTACGGTGTCTTCTGGGCTGTGTCACTCATGAGCTTTGAATAAGTAATGGCCTGGGAACCAAGCCAATGATGGTCCTACTCCTGAGGAGAACTGGCCTATTTAAATGTTAATGAATCCTTCACAGTAACCCAAAAGGTTTCTCTAAAATATGTAAACCAAGTATCATTTATAAATAAAATCTTTTACTGTGTATTTCTACCACTCCAATTGCTAAGGGAAAAGGGATACTCTTTAAAGTCCATTCTTAGAATATTAGCATATTAAATGCAGACCACTTCATAATGATCACATCCTCCCTCCGCAGCACTTACCACTGGATCCTCAATATAACTGATACCCAAAAATATTTTTGTTAAGCAAAATGCTTCTAAACAGGGTAATAGTTAAAAACACAGGTAGGAAATCAGATAGACCTGGAGAATCCAGTCCCAATTCTGCCATTTGATAGATGTTTAGCTTCAGGTAAGTTTGTCTACTTAAGTTTTCACATTTGTAAAATGGGAATAAATTCAGTTCATAACCTAAAAGACTGTTTTAAAAAGTATACATGAGAGAATGAACTATGAAGAGTAAGACCTCCCCCAAAAAGTGATTAAAAAAAACATTTAATAACAAGAAGACAGTAAAACAGTATGTAAATTTGTTACCTCAACAGAGCTTGTGATAGCTTCTTTTACATATAGGGAACTTAGTGCTTCTTTCAAACATCTCAAACATTCTTTCAAACTAAAGATTTACTAGAAAGAAAGCAAGCCCATTTCCAGGCATACACACAATTATGCAGGATGACAGTTTCAAGAAAAATTATAAGACGTAAAAAAGCAAGAAAAATAATGCACATTCAAAACAATCAATAGAGCCAGACTCAGATCTGAAATAGATGTTGAAATCACTAAACAAGGAATTTTAAATTACTATTATGATTAAATGTTAAAAGATCTAATGGGAAAGATAGTCAACATGTAAGGTCAGGTGGAAAATATTAGCAGAGAGATGAAAACTAAAAGAATCAAATAGAAATGCTGGAAATTATAAAAATATTAAAAGAGATGAAGAATGCCTTCAACAGACTCATGAACAGACACAGCAGAGCTGAGGAAAGAGTCAGGTAATTAAGCATGTCACAAGAAATTATCATAACAGAAATGTAATTAGAAAAAATGACTGGGGGCAAAAAACAATAAACAATGCATCCAATACCTCTGGGATAAATATCAAAGTTCTAACATACATGTAATTGAAAGCTCAGAAGTAAAAGGTATATATAGAGAAATAACAGCTAAGAATTTTGCAAAGTTAATGACAAAAAGCAAGAAATTCAAGAAGCTCAGAGAACACAGAGAAGGCTAAATACCAAAAAACAACAACTAAAGATATATTAAAACTGCTAAAAGTCAAAAACCAAGAAAAAACATTGCATAGAAAGTCAGAGAAAAAAGACAGATACATACAGAAAAATTAAGATATAAAAAGATGTTTAAAAATTACAGCATACTTCTCATCAGAAACCATGAAAGACAGAAGACAATGGCATAATATTTTTAAAGTTCCAAAAGAAAACAAATAAAATACCCCCAAATCTGCCCATTGAGAATTCTGTAGCAGATGAAGTATCATTCAGATAAAAGATACAAACAAGATGTAAAAAACTTCATTGCAAGCAGATTAGTATTACAAGAAATGGTAAAGGAAATTTTTGAGGGAGAATGAATGTGATACCAAACATCCACTTGGATTTACTCTAAAAAATGAGGAACACTGGAAATGTAATAAAGGTGAAATAAACACTCTTGTGTTTATTTATGTAATGAAGGTGTAATAAACACTCTTTTTTTGTCTTTTACTTTTAATTGCTTTATAAGATGACCAAATGTTTGAAGCTGTGGTCAGCAACACATTGCCCATGAACCAAATCTTGTGGCAGAACTGAGTAGTTACAAAAACAACGTGGTACATAAAAATCAAAAATATTTATTGTTACCTGGTCCTTCACAGAAAATGTTTGCCAAGCTCTGGTCTATAATAGGAGTAGTGTATAGTGCTTTTTCTAATAGAATAATTATAACAACATAAGCAAAAAGTATGGGAAGGAAAAACTGGGAATATACTGTGGTGAGGTCCTTATACTACATATGAAGCATGTATTATTTGCAAGTAGACTCATTACACATAAAGATATATTTTGTAAACCTTAGGTTATCAACTAAAAAAGAAAAAAATTAAATACTAAGCAAAGAGTAGACACTAAATGTAATCATAAAAAAGTATGAAATTCCTAAAAATCTTATATGTTCTGGTATAATGTTATAAGTCATAATTCTAGTTATTACTTTAAAATGTATATCTCAGAAATAACTAAATTTCCTTGTCAATTGCATTATGAACTTTCGTCAAAAAAAAGAAATAGGAAGAGACTGAAAAGATAGATTTCAATCAATCCAACTATATAAATAAATCATATTAGGTGCAAACAGTCTAATCATACTGATTTAAACACAGAATTTTCAGATTGGATTTTAAAAAAGCAAAACCTAACCATATGTTGTGTCCAAGAAAACCACTTTAAGTATAAAGACAAAGATAAGTTAAAGGTAAAAGAATGAAAAAGGATACACGAGGCAAACATTAATCAAAGAGAGCTGGAGTTGTTATAGCAATGTGAGACAACGTAGACTTCAAAACAAAGAATATTACCAGCAATAAAGAAGGATAATTATTTCATAACAAAGGACTTAGTTATCCCCAAAGATATAATAGTCCTAAATGTTTATGTACTTAAAAAAAGACCTTCAAAATATATGAAGCAAAAACTGACAAACCTGAAAGGAGAAATAGATGAATCCACAATTCTACTTGGAGACTTCAAAACTGCTTTATCAGTAACTGATAAAACAAGCAGAAAATCAGAAAGGATAAAGAAGATCTGAACAATACTATCAAGAACTTGAACTAACTGACATTTATAAGATAGCCCATTCAACAGCAGCAGAACACACATTCTTTTTCCAGAGAATCAATGAAACCAAAAGTTGGTTCACTGAAAGAGTCAACAATAATAATCAAACTCTATAAATACTGACAGGAAAAAAGTGAGAAAAGAAGCAGAAATCTTTTGGCAACATCTATATAGACACCATATACTTTAAAAGCATAAGAGGGCTTCCCTGGTGGCGCAGTGGTTGAGAGTCCGCCTGCCAATGCAGGGGACACGGATTCGTGCCCCGGTCCGGGAAGATCCCACATGCCGCGGAGCAGCTGGGCTCATGAGCCATGGCCGCTGAGCCTGCGCGTCCGGAGCCTGTGCTCCGCAATGGGAGAGGCCACAACAGTGAGAGGCCCGCGTACAGCAAAGAAAAAAAAAAGCATAAGAAAAATAATACACACGGCTCTTTGCCCAAAAAACTAACAAATTAGATGAAATGGACCAGTTCTTTCAAACATAAAAGTACCCAAACTCACTCTAGAATAAATAGATAACATGAATAGTCCTATGTCTATTAATGAAATTTTGTAGTTAAAAAAAGAATGAAATCACCAGCCCAAGAAGATTTTGCAGGTGAATTCTATCAAATAGGTAAGAAAAAAAAAACCAACTCTACTCAGTCTCTTCCAGAAAATGAAAGAGGAAAGACTTCTTGACTAATTTTATGAGGTCATAACCTACTCTAATGACAAAAGACAAAGACATCAAGAAAAGAAAAACCACAGACAAACATCTCATATGAAAAAGGACACAAAATCCTTTAAAAAGATGAGCAAACAGGATTTAGCAATATAGAAGCAGGATAATAAATCATCACCAAATGGGGTTTATTCTAGGAATAAAATATGAGATTCAACATTTGAAAATCAATCCATATAAGTAACTATATTAAACACTAAAGATTAAACAGTCAATGGATCAAAGAAAAAATCACAAGGGAAACTGGAAAACACTTAAAGAGATGAATAAAACAAAAACATGACATACCAAAACTTATGGGATGTGGCCAAAGTGATGCTAAAGGGTAAACAAATAGCTGTAAATGTTACAAACAAGGAAAATCTCAAATAAACAACTTTACAACTTAAGGAACTAGAAAAAGAACAAACTAATTCTAAAGCTAGCAGAGGAAGGAGATAATAAAAGATTAGCTCAGATATAAATGAAACACAAAACAGAAAAACAATAGAGAAAATCAATGAAACCAAAATTTGTTTTTTGGAAGAGATCACAAAATCAACAAAACTTTACCTGGATGAACTAAGAGGAAAAGAGAGAAGATACAAATTACTAAAATCAAAGATGAAAGTGAGGATATTACTACTGATTCTACAGAAGCAAAATGATGACTAAAGAGTACTAGGAACAATTTTACACCAGCAAATTTGATAGCCTAGATGAAATGGACAAATTCCTAGAAGCCCAAAACCTACCCAGACTGAATTATGAAGAAATAAACAATTTGAATAGACTTATCACTATTAAGAAAATTGAATCAATGAACAAACATCTCCTGACCATAAAAAAAGCCCTAGACCAGATGGCTTCATGGGTGAATTCTACCAAATATTTAAAGAACTGAAGCAATCCTTTTCAAACTGTTCCAAAAACCAAAGAGGAGAGAATATTTCCCAACTCATTCTATAAGGTCAGCATTACCTTAATACCAAAGCCAGACAAAGACACAAGAAAACTACAAACTACCATCCCTTATGAATACCGATGCAAAACTCCTCAAAAAAAATATTAGCAAATTGAATTTAGCAGCATACTAAAAGGGTTACACATCATGACTAGGTAGGGTTTATTCCTGGAATGTTAGGATGATACAACAAATGGACATTGATCAATGTAATATACCACATTAACAGAATGAAGGGAAAAATAAATAAATGGTCATCTCAATTGATGCAGAAAAAGCATCTGACAAAATTCAACACTCTTTCCTAAAAGCACTCAAGAACTAGGAATAGAAAAAAAAATACCACAACATAACAAAAGCTTTAGATGAAATAGCTACAGTGAACAGCATACTCAAAAGACTAAAAGTGAAAGACTAAAAGCTTTTCCTCTAAGATCAAGAACAAGGCAAGGATGTCTACTTTCACCACTTCCATTTAACACAGTACTGGAAGTTCTAGACAGCAATTAGGGAAAAAAAGAAATAAAAGGCATCCAAATTGGAAAGAAAGAAGTAAAATTTTCTCTGTTTGCAGATGACATGATCTTATATGTAGAAAACTCTAAAGATTCCACATACACAAAATAATTAGAATACGTGAATTAATCATAATTGCAGAATACAAAATTAACACACAGAAATTAGTTTCATTTCTATACAATAACAAACAATCTGAAAAGAAAATTTCAAAAACAATTCAAACACAATAGCATCAAAAAAGAAAATATACTTATGAAGTAACTTAAGGAGGCAAAAGATTTGTACAATGAAAACTACAAAACATTGCTAAAAGAAATTAAACACAACACGAAAAATGAAAGCATGTCCCACGTTCATGGATTGAAAGAATTAATTTTGTTAAAATGTCACGACTATTCAAAGTGATCTACAGATTCAACGTGATCCCTATCAAAGTCTCAATGACATTTTTTGCCTAAATAGAAAAACCCATCCTGAAATTCATATGGAATTTCATGTGATCCTGAAGAGCCAAAATAATCTTGAAAAATGACAAAATTGGAGGATTCATACCTCTTGATTTCAAAACTTATTACAAAGCAACAGTAATCAACATAGTGTGTTGTGGTACTGGTATAAAGACAAACATACAGACTAATGGAATAGAATAAAGACCAGAAATATATCCTTGTATATTTGTTCAAAACTTTTTTGACAGAGATGCCAAGCCCATTCAATGGGGCAAGGATGGTCTTTTTAACAAATGGTGCTGGGAAAACTGGATGTTCACATGCAAAAGATTTAAGTTGGACCCTTATTTAACACCATACACAAAAATTAACTCAAAATGGACCACAGATCTAAATGTAAGACCTAAAACTATAAGACTCTTAGAAGAAAATAAGGGAAAAGCTTCCTGACATCAGATTTGGTAATGATTATTTGGATATGACACCAAAAGCACAGGTAACAAAATAAAGAATAAATAAACTGGACTTAATGAAGATTTAAAAATTTTGTGCATCAAAAGACACTATCAACAGAGTGAAAATGCAACCCACAGGATGGGAGAAAATATTTGCATATCATTTATCTGACAAGGGATTAATACATCCAGAGTATAGAGAGAACTCTTAAAACTCAACAATAAAAAAAAATAAACCACCAGACTAAAAATGAGCAAAGGACTTAAATAGAAATTTCTCCAAAGAAAATATTCAATGACCAATGAGCACATGAAAAGATGTTCAACATCACTAATCATTAGGGAAATGCAAATCAAAATTAAAATGAGATACTACCTCAAACCCATAAGGCTCGCTCCTATTTAAAAAAAAAAAAAAATACCAGAAAACAATTGTTGGCAAGGATGTGGAAGGATTGAGATCCTTGTGCACTGTTGCTAAGTATGTAAAAAAGTACAGTTGCTGTGGAACACAGCAGAGCAGTTCCTCTAAAAATTAAAAACAGGATTACCACATAATCTAGTAATTCCAATCTAAGTATATAACTAAAAAAATTGAAGTTGAAGTCTGGTTATTGAAGAGACATTTATATTTGTACACATGTTCATAATAGCATTATTCACATGCCTAAAATGTGGGAGCAACCCAAGTGTCCATCAACAGATGAATATATAAGCAAAATGTGGTATCTACATACCATGGAATATTATTCAATCTTTAAAAAGAATGAAATTCTGCAATATGCTACAACATGGATGAACCCATATGATGCTAAGTGAAATAAAACAGTCACAGAAAGATAAATACTGTATGATTCTACTTATATGAGGTGCTTAGATACAAAATAATAGAGACAGAAAGTATAATGATTGTTGCCAAAGGTGAGGTGAGGGGAATAGGGAGTTATCATTTAATAGGTAAAGTTTCAGTTATGAACATGAGTTATGAAGATGGATGGGGGTGATGATATACAGTGTTATGTATGTATTTAATATCACTGAACTGTACACTTAAATATGGTTAAAATGGTAAATTTTATGTTATGTGTATTTTACCAGAATAAAAAGAATTTGAAAAAAAATTTTTTAAAGATCTTATCAATGGGTACAGAAAAAAAGCATTTGATAAAACTCAGCATGGTAAAACTCTCAGCACTAGTAATAGAAGTGAACTTCTTTGACTTGATAAATGACATTTAAAAAAACCCTGGAACTCATATAATACTTAATGAAGAAAGACTTCTTTTCCCCTAAGATCAAAATCAAGTATATCCTCTTCTCTTACCACTTACATCCACATAACATCGGAAGTCCAAACCAGTGCAATAAGGCAAGAGAAAGAAACAAAGGTATACAGATTAGAAAGGAAGATACAAACATGTCTTTATTTGCATTCAACTCTCTATAAACACAAAGAATCCACAAAAATGTTCCTAGAGTTAATAAACTGAGTTTATCAAAATCACAAGATACAAGATATAGATATAAATATATAGTATTTCTACACACTTTTGATGGGCAAAAAAATAAAAATTTAAGAAAACAGTATCATTTATAATAGCACCCCCCCCAAAAAATACTTAAAATAAATGTAAAAATATATGTACAGAATCTGTACACTGAAAATTATAAAAATCTAAAGAAAGTTAAAAAAATTTAAAGTCCTGTATAAATGGAAAAATACATCACGTTTATGGAATGGAATATTTAACTTGTTATTGTTCAACAGTGGTAACTTAATTTATTATTTTAAAAATGTCAACTTTCCTCAAATTGATCTATACATTTAAGCCAATCCCACTCTAAATTCCACCAGGATATTTTAAAGATACGGACTAGTTGATATGGATAGGCAAAGGAATTAAATAGCCAATGCAATTTTGAAAGAGAACAAAGAGGAATCATACTACCTGACTTCAGGAAGCTAAAGCAATCAAGACAGGGTGGTACTGATGAAAGGACAGACATATTAAATCAACAGATCAGAATAGAGTCCTGAAATAAACCCAAACAAATATACACAGTCATTGGATTTTTGATAAAAGTAGAACATTCAATGGCGATAGTACAGTCTTCTTAACAAATGAAGTGAGAAATGCCCATATTACATTCTTAGCAGAAAGAGAGGCATGTCCATTTTCCAGAGATGAAAGCTACATACTACAGTTCTATGGATCTACAGAAGACAACATGCTTTCAAGAAAAAAATTACAAGGCATATGTAAAAACAAGAAAAACCCAGCACACTCCCAAGAGATAAAGCAATCAGTAGAACTAAACTCAGTCATCTATAGCAATATGAAACCATCACCAATCTGCATTTATAAATATGCATTTTAAACTTAATACAATTACTCTAAAAGGAAAATTTATGACATTGTGTTAGATGTTAATTTAAACGTCAAAAATCTAATTCATTTTACTGTAAGTTCTATTTCTTCTACTTATATGTACAAATTTTAAAGGCAGGAGATACAGAGATAATTGTGGCCTTGTAAAAACTGATAATTTCCACCTTCAGAAAATATTCTAATATTAGTTTCCATCTAGTGCTTTTGAAGTACCAATGAAGGAAACAAAGGGAAGTACAAGATATGTGACTTATTCTTCTTCTTGTCCCTAGAATCTAACATAAGGTTGGGACATGGTAGAAACTCAGTAAGTATTTAGTGCTAAACTGAAGGAAAGGGAAGATAATTTTAAAGACACAGAATGAATTATGTTTTGCTAAGTGTATTAGTTTTCTATTACTACCACAACGAATTAACACAAATTTAATGGCTTAACACAATGAAAATTTATTATCTTACAGTTTTATAGGTCAGAATTTGACATGGGTCTCACTAGGCTAATATCAAGGGGTTGCACTGAACTACATTCCTTTCTAGAGGCTCCAAGGAAGAAGCAGTTTCCTTGCTGTTGTGAGCTTGTGGAAGACACCACATTGTGTGGCTCATGACTTTTCTAACCCCATTTCAAAAGCAGGCAGAGCAAGCTGAGTCCTTTTAAGATCACTTATCTCTGACTCTCTCTTTTCCCTCTTCTACATTTAGGGACTCCAATGATTAGATTAGTCCCACCTCAAGGTGAACTGATTAGCAACCTTAATTATGCATCTGCATCCTTAATTCCTTTTGCCTTGTAAGGCAATATATTCAGAGATTCTGGGCATTAGAATGTGTACATCTTTAGGGCCATTATTCTGAATACTACACTATGTTTTTTGAAAATTTAAAAAAAAAAAGGTACTCATCTGTGATACTTTAAAGACTTGAAAAGGATACATATCTATCAGTGGCTTCTATCTGCTATCTGAGACATTATTATAATATAATGGTTGGAATTTAAATATAACATTAATACTTCATTTTAATTTCATCATTCTTTTCTAGAAAAAAAAAGGTTAAACCGCTAATATTTATACACATAACACTTTAATTGTAAAGCAAATAATTAACCAGCTTGTACTGTGAGATACAAAAGTATCATTACCTCACAGAGCAATTCAATAAAAATAAAAATGAGGCCATTTATATCAAAGGAAAAATATGAATGTTAAAGAAGTCAAAGCACATTCAACCATATAGCAATTTAAATAGCCTTCACTGACTGTTTTCTTCAATTAAAAAAATGCCAGGGTCAGCATGATAATTCCATGGACCAAAATAGTGTTTTATGTGCACTATTTTTATAGTTAAATTATTCTTTGCCTAATAATGATAAGTATAATAGGAAGTGACATCAGCAACATGGTGGCATAAGATGGTCCTCCTTTATATCTCCCTTTTTAATTAGATATCCTTACATAAATGAATCTCCTCTGTGGGTATTTTGGGACCTAGCACCTCACTCCGAAGGACCTGTGAGGAATCTCCGCCAACAGTGTAGCAAGAAACAGACAAATCTCTCTAAGGGCTGCCAAACCAGCAGGGTCAGCAAATCTGCCTAGACCCCCACTGGCTGCTATCAGGCAAAAATTGAGTGAGTGCTATCCCTGGCAGGCACTCATGCATGAAAGAAAACTTGCAGAAGTCCAGCCTTCACAAAAGGACTTGAATTTGGTCACAGAGAAGGAATTATGAGAAACTTTACTGGTGCTGCCCCTCCCCCAAGGAAACACTGAACAAGGTTGATTTATCCAGTGGAGGTAACCTCTCCTTCATGGGGAAAAGAAAGCACTGGGTAACAGGCTACCCCAGCTGGGCAGGATATGGCTGGAGAAACCCATTTCTCTTCACCAGCACCTGGAGTACTAAGGTGGGAGCTTCACAACTGAGGGAAGGGAGGATGATGGCAAAGAGGAGAAAAGAATTTCGAATAGCATTAAAGGGGTAGCACGCCAGCCATGAGCCTGTTGGAACACCACCCACTGAGACTGCACAACTAGGTCTGTGGGCACTCTCAATACACCTCAGTGCTGTCACCCACACCTCCTCCCACTTTGCTGCTGGCTCCTTGTGCTCACTCCAGAGTGAACCTCCGGAAATGTGTGCTGGTAAACAGGGAGCCCACTAAGAAAACAAGACACCACAGTCAGTGGTTTCTCACAGTAAGTGGGAAACCACAAATCTGAGCTATAGTGGCTACATTCTGAGAAACAAAAGAGGTTTCCAACAGCCAACCTGGTGAAACGTTAAAAGCCAAGTAGACATAAAAGCTTAAAAGTCTGCCCACAGGGGATAAGAAGTATACTGGAGCAGATATAGCTTCACAGGGGAAAAAACTCAAATATCAACACTATAAAGATAATATGTCATATGCAGAGGGCACGAGCAGAGTTAAGGAGGTATCTACTCCTTCAAATGTGACAGCGTCAAACCATATCCACAAGAACTATAAATAAAACCAAGGAAATACAGCATCACAAAAAGAAAATAGTATTTTCCAGCAACCAAGCTACAAGGTGCAGAACATATGATCTAACTAATAAAGAATTCAAATTAGCTATTCCGAAGGAACTCAACAAGTTACAAGAAAACTCAGAAAGACAACTCCATGAAATCAGGAATAAAATGATTTCTTTATTTCCTTTTCTTTATTAAAGAGAAGGAAATTATTAATATTATTATAAAGAACCAAACAAAATTCTGAAACTGAAAATTCAATGAATGACCTGAAGAATTATGCAATACAGAAAATCTGCAGCAGGCCTGACTATATGGAAGAAAAAAAAAATGTAACTTGGAGGATACGAATTTTGAAATGACAGAAGAGGGAATTTAGATTAAAAAAGAGCAAAGGAAGCCTACGTGATCTATGAATATCCATCAAAAAGGCAAATATCAGAATCATCAGGGTTCCAGCCAGAGAAGGGGGAGGGCAGGGAGTTAATTTAAAGAAATAATAGCTGAGAACTTCCAAAATCTGAGGAAATACTTGGATATACAAGTCTACAAGGCTAACAGACAATCCTATTATCTTAATGCAAAATGACATTCTCTGAGACTTTAAAGGCAGGCAGGGAAAAAATAAAAAAAGAATTAAATCTACAATGGACTGCCATTAGGCTATCAGCAGATTTCTTTGCAGAAACTCTTCAGGCCAGGGGACAGCAGAATGACATATCTGAAGAGCTGAAAGATAAAAATGGTCAGCCAAGAATGCTTTATCTAGCAAAATTATTCTTCATATATGAAGAAGTAAAGTAAAGGCTTTCCCAGACAAACAAAATCTAAGGGAGTTCACCACGACTACACCTGCCTTGCAAGAAATGCTTAAAGGAGTTCTTCAAGCTGAAATGAAAACAGGCTAATCAGCCAAATGAAAACATACAAAATTACACAATACACTGGACAAATTGAGAAATATACAGTCAGACTTAGAAAACTATAACTCTGTAGTAGTATGGTGTGTTAACTATTCAACTATAGTATAAAGGCTAAATGAAAGAGTAGGAAAAGTAACTATAGCTGCTATAAGTTGTTAATAAATATACAACAAAAAAGAGGTAAATTGTGACATCAATAATACAAAGGGAGGAGCAAAATGGTAGACACATTAGGGAGTAAAAATAAGTTGCTTTCAGCCTGAATTGGACTTTTTTATGTGTAAGATGTTTTACACATAACCCCCTTGGTAACAATAAAACAAAAATCTGGAGGAGATCCACAAAAGACAAAAAAGGGGGAAAAAGAGCATACCACCATGGAAAATAACCAATATACAAATGCAGGCAGAAAGGGAGAAATAATGGAAATACAAAACCAAAATGCAATTAATAAAGTGGCATTAATAAGTCCTCACATATTAATAATTACTCTAAATGTAAATGGATTGAATTCACCAATCAAAAGGCACATAAGTGGCTGGATGGATGAAAAACAAGACCCAACTGTATGGTGCCAACAAGAAAACTTTAAGGATGCACATAAACTCAAAGTGAAAGGATGAAAAGATATTCCATGCAAGTGGAAACCAAAAGGAAGCTGGGACAGCTATACTTATAACAATCAAGAGCTGGAAAATCTACAAATGTATGGAAACTAAACAACAAACTTATGAACAATCAATGGGTGAACGAAGAAATCAAAATGGGTATCAAAGATTATCTTAAAACAAATGAAAATAAAAACATATCATATGTAAACCTATGGGATGCTGCAAAAGCAGATCTGAGAGGAAAGTTTACAGTGATAAATGCAGATATTAAGAAATGGGAAAAATTGCAAAGAAACAATCTAATTTTACACCTTGAGGAATCAATACATGACAAGAGAACCAAGAACAGCCTACGGGGAAAGGACAGTCTCTTCAACAAGTGATGCTGGGAAAACTAAATAACCATACGTAGAAAAGAAAGTTGGGCCTATCCTACACTACTCACAAAAATCACCTTGAAAAAGATCAAAGAGTAAACATAAGACCTGATATAAAACACCCTGAAGTAAACATAGGATGGAAGATCTTTGATATTGGTCTTGGCACTGATATTTTGCATATGACACCGAAAGCACAAATAACAAAAGAAAAAATCAGCAAGTGGAACTATATCAATCTTAAAAGCTTCTACAGAGCAAAAGCAACAACAGCACAATTAAAAGGCACCGACAGAATGGGAGAAATTATTTGCAAACCATGTAATGAATAAGGGATTAATATCCATCAGTTACAAAAACTTCATATAACTCAGTAACAAAAACCAAACAAACAAGCAAACAATCCAATTTTCAAATGGGCAGAGGAACCGAAGAGGCATTTTTCCAAGGAAGACATGCAAATGACCAACAGGTACGTGAAAAAATTACGAATCACCTGGAAAATACAAATCAAAACCACAGCGAGGAGACTCTGGGAGGGCTCACGCCAAGGAGTACTTCCCAGAACTTCTGCTGCCAGTGTCCCTGTCCCCACGGTGAGCCACAGCCACCCCCCGCCTCTGCAGGAGACCCTCCAACACTAGAGGCCTTGTGGCTGACAGGGTCTTGGTGCTCCAGCTGGGTGTCAGGCCTGTGTCTCTGAGGTGGGAGAGCCAAGTTCAGGGCATCGGTCCACCAGAGACCTCCCAGCTCCATGTAAAATCAAAAGGTGAAAGCTCTCCCAGAGATCTCCATCTTAATGATAAGACCCAGCTCCACTCAACGATCAGCAAAATACAGTGCTGGACACCCTATGCCAAACAACTAGCAAGACAGGAACACAACCACACCCATTACCAGAGAGACTGACTAAAATCATAGTAAGGTCACAGACACCACAAAACACACCACTGGACGTGGTCCTGCCACCAGAAAGACAAAATCCAGTCTTATCCACCAGAACACAGGCACTAGTCCCCTGCACCAGGAAGCCTACACAACCCACTGAATCAGTCTTAGCCACTGGGGACAGATACCAAAAATAATGGGAACTACATACCTGCAGCCTGTGAAAAGGAGACCCCAAACACTGTAAGTGAAGCAAAATGAGAAGACAGAGAAACACGCAGCAGATGAAGGAGCAAGGTAAAAACCCACCAGACCTAACAAATGAAGAGGATATAGGCAGTCTACCTGAAAAAGAATTCAGAATAATGATAGTAAAGATGATCCAAAACCTTGGAAATAGAATGGAAAAAATACAAGAATCATTTAACAAGGACCTAAAAGAACTAAAGAGCAAACAAACAATGATGAACAACACAATAAATAAAATTAAAAATTCTCTAGAAGGAATCAATAGCAGAATAACTAAGGCAGAAGAACAGATAAGTGACCTGGAAGATAACATAGTGGAAATAACTACTGCAGAGCAGAATAAAGAAAAAAAGAATGAAAAGAATTTAAGGCAGTCTTAGAGATCTCTGGGACAACATTAAATGCACCAACATTCGAATTATAGGGGTCCCAGAAGAAGAAAAGAAAAAGAAAGGGACTGAGAAAATATTTGAAGAGATTATAGTTGAAAACTTCCCTAATATGGAAAAGGAAATAGTCAATCAAGACCAGGAAGCACAGAGAGTCCCATACAGGATAAATCCAAGGAGAAACACGCCAAGACACATATTAATCAAACTATCAAAAATTAAATACAAAGAAAAAATATTAAAAGCAGCAAGGGAAAAACAACAAATAACATACAAGGGAATCCCCATAAGGTTAACAGCTGATCTTTCAGCAGAAACTGCAAGCCAGAAGGGAGTGGCAGGACATATTTAAAGGGATGAAAGGGAAAAACCTACAACCAAGATTACCCAGAAAGGATCTCATTCAGATTCAACAGAGAAATTAAAACCTTTACAGACAAGCAAAAACTAAGAGAATTCAGCACCACCAAACCAGCTTTACAACAGATGCTAAAGGAACTTCTCTAGGCAGGAAACACAAGAGAAGGAAAAGACCTACAATAACAAACCCAAAACAATTAAGAAAATGGTAATACATTATCGATACATACATATCGATAATTATCTTAAATGTAAATGGATTAATTGCTCCAACCAAAAGACACAGACTGGCTGAATGGATACAAAAACAAGACTGGCATATATGCTGTCTACAAGAGACCTACTTCAGACCTAGGGACACATACAGACTGAAAGTGAGGGGATGGAAAAAGATATTCCATGCAAATGGAAATCAAAATATATCTGGAGTAGCAATTCTCCTATCAGACAAAATAAACTTTAAAGTAAAGACTATTACAAGAGACAAAGAAGGACACTACATAATAATCAAGGGATCGATCCAAGAAGAAGATATAACAATTGTAAATATTTATGAACCCAACATAGAAGCACCTCAATACATAAGGCAAATGCTAACAGCCATAAAAGGGGAAATCGACAGTAACACAATAATAGTAGGGGACTTTTAACACCCCACTTTCACCAATGGTCAGATCATCAAAAATGAAAATAAGGAAACACAAGCTGTAAATGATACATTAAACAAATGGACTTAATTGATATTTATAGGACATTCCATCCAAAAACAACAGAATACACTTTCCCCTCAAGTGCTCATGGGACATTCTCCAGGATAGATCATATCTTGGGTCAAATATCAAGCCTTGTTAAATGTAAGAAAATTGAAATTGTGTCAAGTATCTTTTCCGACCACAATGCTATGAGACTAGATATCAACTATAGGAAAAAATACAAACACATGGAGGCTAAACAATACACTACTTAATAACCAAGAGATCACTGAAGAAATCAAAGAGAACATCAAAAAATACCTAGAAACAAATGACAATGAAACCACGATGACCCAAAACCTATGGGATGCAGTAAAAGCAGTTCTAAGAGGGAAGTTTATAGCAATACAATCCTACTTCAAGAAACAAGAAACATCGCAAATAAACCTTACACCTAAAGCAACTAGAGAAAGAAGAACAAAAAAACCCCAAAGTTAGCAGAAGGAAAGAAATCATAAAGATCAGATCAAAACCACAGTGAGATATCCTTTCACAGCTGTATCAATAGCTATCACCAAGAAAACAAGAGTGACAAGTGTTGGTGAAGATGTGGGGGAAAAAGGGAACTCTTGTGCACAGCTGTTGGGACTATAAACAGTTTAGTCACTATGGAGAAGAGTACAGGAATTCCTCAAAAAATTACAAACAGAACTACCACATGATGTAGCAATCTGACTTCTCGGAATATATCCAAAGGAAATGAAAACAGGTTAGTAAAGTGATACGTGCACTACCAAGTTTAATGCAGCATTATTCACAATAACCAATGTACAAAAACAACCTAAGTGTCCACCAATGAGTAAATGTGGTGTGTGTATATATATTCCATTATATATATATATGGAAATGGATATTTTGCTACAAGCAAAAAGGAAATCCTACCATTTGCAACAACGTGATGGATAGTGAGGATTTATGCTAAGTGAGATAAGTCAGACACAGAAAGACAAATATTACAAATTATCTCTTATATGTGGAATATAAAAAAAATATTGAACACAAGGAAACAGAATGGAAGGGTGGTTACTAGGGGATCAGAAGTGGGGAAATGGGAGATATACTGTTTAAGGTACACACTTGCAACTAGTATATAAATTAAGACGTGGAGATACAATACACAGTACAATGATTATAGACAACAAAACTGAATCATAAACATGAAACTTACTAAGAGTCTATGTGTTAATTATTCCCATCACTAAAGAAATGATAATTAGGGGATGTGATAGAGGTTTTAGCTAACGCTATAATGGCAATCATACTGAAATATAAATATATAAAATCAATATCCTACACATCTTAAACCTATATAACATTATATGTCAGTTATTTCTCAATAAAATGAGTATAATTCAATATTTAACTGATAAGGAAATAATTTATTTACAGATAGACTGTAATGTCACTTTTATTATTCACAAGTGTTAGGTGTTCCCCAGTGGAAAATCAACCAAAGAAATAAAATATTTGCATCAATAGTGTGACTGTCAACACTTAAAATTAAAATTGTACTGTTGACAATGTTTTAAAACATTTCATGTTCAAAAAATTATATAGCAGTAAATAATATATGGGGGAAGATCTTTATAAATGTTAGGCATAAGTCTAAATATGAACTGAAACTCTTCCTAATCACAATTAAAATTATAAAATATGCAGTATGTCATTTATATATTTATATATAATAGTTATATGTGTTATGAGTATGTGTACATGTAAGTTATACATCTGAGATTTAAAAAAACCCTCATTGTATACTTTCATAGCCATAAACAAATCAATCTTGAAATAATAAAAATGACTTGAATGTGATACAAATACTTTGTAGAAAATAGGAAAAAAGTCTTTTGAAAGATCCTCCAAAAGTAAATTGTAAATAGAGGCAGATACATACACACAGAGCAGTCAATGCTCTCTCAATTTACCAATCCTATTTTATGTCATATTTTGTCATACAACATAGAAACTAGAGCTATAAATATATACTAGAATGTTAGATTTTCAAAAAATAGTTGAAAAGTGACCAATTACTCCACAAAAGAAAAACAAGTCACCTTGCACATAGTTGATGTAGATTCACAGGACTTTATATTGTTTTGTTCATGAAAAAGTCTTGCATGTCTCTATACCCATATCAGCTCAACGGTGAGTTGGCACCTTCTGAAGAGTCAGAAAAATGTTAGAATACCCAATTTCTTCTTGTGGCCCTAGTGCTAGAGACACTAACAAGACAGAGGGAACCAAAACAGGGAGAGTTTTATAAAGGGTATATTAATAAATTGAAGAATTTTCAGACACCCAATTACACATTTTTTTCATATTATTTACTTGTGGGACAACATGTAAATATGTGTAATTGGAGTGCCAGAAGTTAGAGGGAAGAGAAAGTTGAGAGGAAGGGGGGGACAACAATAAGAATAATTTGTGACTTCCCAACAATTAAGTTAAAGAGGCATGTTGTAAACGTCAGAGCAATCATAAAATAAATAAAATGAAGGAATATATCTAATAAGCCAGAAGAGAATATAAGATGGAATAAACATTTTCAATACAAGTAAAGGCAGAAAAAAGCAGGAAAAGCAATAGAACAGAGAGAAACAGAAAACAAATAGCAAAATGAAACATTTAAAATCAACCATATCAGTATTACATTAAATATAAATGAAATAAACAGGAGTTAAAATATAAGAGTTTGTCAGACTAGTTTAAAAAACAAACAAAAAAAGACCAAATTCTATGCTACATGCCTAAAGTATGAAATATCACAAATGTGCATCAAGATGAATGCAGAAACAACTTGCTATAATCATACAATGGAATACTATTAAGCAATAATAATGACTAAACTACTGATAGAGTCAACAACATGGGTAAATTTCAAAACAGCATACTGAGCAAAAGACTCCCCCCCACGCCACACACACACATAACTGTTTGATGATTCTATTTTTATATAATAATAGAACATTTACAACTACTACTCTACAGTGATAAAAATAAGATACATAGTTTCCTGGAATGTAGGGAGGGCTGAATAAGGGAAGCTATAGAATATTTTACTTCATGATTGGGGTGATATTTATACAGATGTACCTCAAAGTGAGAGAATTCATTGAAGCTTATGTCAATCATAATTTAATGAAATTCAGAAGGAGTATTAAATTAGAAATAAAATTAGTATTAAATTAGAATAAAAATATTATATCCAGAAATGTTAGTGTTAACATGTTAAAAGATGCTTAACAACACTTTAATTTATGGTATGTAAGTTTAAAATTATAATTAACAACCATGTGAAGACTAATTAGTAATTAATGTTCTATAAAAAATTTATACAAACTCACATACATATACATACACACTCACATACATACACACACATATTTAAACACACAGGTAAAATAATTACCAATTGAAGCTGAGTACATTTGTTTCATGTGCGTTTCAATGACATAAGGATCCCGAGAGCTGTAACTTCCCAACTCAGGGTAAAAGCTGGAGCCAATGTCATCTGGGGGGTTGTGTTTCCCTTGCGGATATTTCTTGGCTATTCTAAGGTCCCAATGCGAGAGGATTGGATGGTTCCAATGTATATATTTACCATCAAATTGTGGATTTCCATACCAGCTGTAATAAAATACATGTAAAAAATAATTCCGAGGTGGCAGTTCTTCTGGGTAAGGTTCAGAGGCTTTGGAAGGTTTCATAGTGATTTCAACACTTTTTAAATTCTTGACGTTTGTATCACTGTCGATTCTGTCACTCTTTTGGGAATCAAAAGTTTTTACCAAATGAGGAGTTTGTTGCCGAATTTCTGGAAGAAGGTCAAGTCCAAAAGGATCTCCAAAAGCAGCTTTATGTGGTCTCAGCATTTTTAAACCCATCATCAGAGAGAAAATAAATAGAATAAAAAGTGACAAAGTGATGCAAGTCCTTCTTCGAAACTTTGCCATGATGTCATACTTTAAATTCCAAAATGGTAAATGTTTAGCTGTAATTTATTGAAAACCGGTAATTAATAAGTGGCATTAACAATATTTTCCAATATATTCAAAAGGAAAACTAAACTCCATAAAGTGTTACACTGCAAAATTTTAAAGTGCATTATGACATTAACTATATAATCAAATCTTTATACAAAAGAATCTACATATGGCTAGACTGAACAGCAGTATGTATTCAGAAATATCACAATTGCATTTTTGTCAGAGCAAGATTTTAAGAATTTAAGAAAATGAATATATTCTTCATCATTTGGACAGATTTTACATATACTGACTATAGAAAGGAAACACTCCATATAGAGAGACTAAAATTTTCTAAATATAAATATAAAATGAAGAGTTCATATTTAAAAAGGAAATATTTGAGTATATTAAAGACCTAGTCATTAAATGGAATTTCAAAAACTTATTCTTTGACTACCTCACTTCTAATGACCTGTTCTTCCACCGCATTTCACCAACTCAGGTGTCATACTCATAATCTTGATCTCGTCATTTTCAATCAAAACCATTATTTCATTTTTTTCCATTTTCTACACATACCCTTCCATGCTTTGAGCCTCTCTACTTCAGTACTCCCACGCAGTCAATTCCTTTACCTTTTTGAGATGTCTAATCCACTGATTCTACCACTTTTTCACTATCACTTTTTTTTTTTTTTTTTGCGGTATGCTGGCCTCTCACTGCTGTGGCCTCTCCCGTTGCGGAGCACAGGCTCCGGACGAGCAGGCTCAGCGGCCATGGCTCACGGGCCCAGCCGCTCCGCAGCATGTGGGATCCTCCTGGACCGGGGCAAGAACCCATGTCCCCTGCATCGGCAGGCAGATTCCCAACCACTGCGCCACCAGGGAAGCCCAGTACCACTTTTTTTCTTCATGTTTTGTCTCTAGTGAAGCAGTTTATAGGCCATAGTTCAGCACTGAAATTCCTCATTTGCAAAACAGTAGGTCCTCCATATCCACAGGTTGTTTGAATCCACAGAAGAGGAACCCACAGATACAGAGGGCAAACTGTACTATGCCACTTTACATAAGGAATTTGAGCATCCACAGATTTTGGTATCCACGTGGGTCCTGGAACCAATCCCAGCCCCCTCACGGATATTAAAGGACAACTGTACCCTTAACTTCCTTTACTTCTCTCCTTCCTTAATACTTATCTGGTAGAACCTCAAATAAATGATGCCTGGCTTGACCTTGATCCAGAATTACATAATGATATTGGAGAAAAACACACACCATGTTGACTTTTCACTCTGAATTTATGACCATAAATTTCGGACATTCAAGATGGCTTAACAAGCCTATTACTATACCCCAGTACTTTCACTTTTCTAACCTCAAAGAATTATTTCATTCCTTCTCATTTTTCATCAAACGTGCTACTAAATCACCAATTTCCTTTATTCTCTTCAGATAGACATGTCCTATACTTTGTAGAGAAAACAGAATCAATCACATAAGAAATCCTTTATCTTCCTATTAAGAAATTAACCTAGTAACATCTACTGTTTTATGTCAGCAAATATTTCCAATTTTAACTTTAGTATTGTTTCACTGCTTTGCTTTACTTCTTCAAGAAGTGCTATTACTTTTATTGAATCTTTGCTGAATTTTTACAACTGCACCTTCTTTTTTTCACCTCTTTCTTCATTTAATTTTGATTTTTTAAGTGTCTTGTTACCCTCTATTTCTCATATGGCATTATCTGTTATGTTTGTCTTCTAGTCTTCAGATAGGAATATGAATTTTGTCGATTTTAATTATCTTAATATTCTCTCATTTCTGAGTTTTCATAATTGTAATTTACTTGTTCATTCATATCTCACATAATTACTTTGTTTACTTGTATTTAAATATTAAGTTACAGTTGTTATATATTTATGAACATGGTTCTCTGGCATGCTTCAAGTATTTACAAGTTTAACTTTTTTGCCCATAATGACTTTGCATGGAATTTGACTCAAATTATTTTTTTTGTTGCTAAATATTACATGAAATAATTTTCCTTAATGTTTGAAATGAATGTTCAATCATGATAGTTTTTCTAGCTTCACAACTCTAGCAATCATTCTTCTGTTGTTTTTGCGAAGTTTTAATATGGCCTTGAATTTTTTTCCGAGATCAGTTGGGGTTTACTCCATTCCCACATTTACCTGGAATTTTTTATTTCCCTCACTTTTATTTTGTTCCTACCCTGCTCAATTTGAAAGTTATTTCCAGAAGTTCCTCTTCAATATGAGGCTTTGTCCTGAAAATGAGCTTCAGCTACTTAGATTTATTTTAAAATTTTATAAATAAATAAATTTATATCTTTTTGTTATTGATTTCTAGTGTGAGTTAACTGAAAATCTTTCCAGTGTGATTTCAACCCTTTGAAATATGTTGAGACTTGCTTTAAGGCTCAACCTATGAACAATTTTGTTAAGTATCCCATATGCACCAGAAAGGAATATATATTAGGCAGCTAGTGGTTACTGAGTTCTACATATGTCTACCAAACCAAATACACTAAGCATGTGCGTTATATTTTTCATATTCTCACTCATCTTTCTTCTACTTGTGTTAAAAATCCCCCACTATCATTATGCCATGTCTATAACTGCTTACATTATATAATTGTCACTGATGTTATTATGTGGAGACAAATTTAGGAGTTATATTTTCCTGAAGTATTAAATCTTGTTTTATAATGAAATGTTCCTTCCCTTCTCTACTGATAGGTTTTGACTTAAATTCCACTCTAATATTAATATAGCTATAACATATTTTATTGGGTTCATGTTGGCACAAAATACATTTTTATCACCTGTCACCTTAAAGACTAGTTTTTTTTTTAAATATGACATTGCTTTATTGTTATTGTTGGTTTTAATCTAATCTGATAGTCTCTGTCCAATAATTATAGTATTCAGCACATTTACAATTCTACAAATATGGATACTATAGCTTTAAATCTACTTCCTACTTTTATCCTTAAATCTACCCTTACCCTTCTACTTGCTTTCCTTTTGGATTCCTTCTTACTGGCCCTAATTTCTCTCTTACCTTTTTTTTTTTTTTTTTGTGGTACGCGGGCCTCTCACCGCCGTGCCCCTCCCGTTGCGGAGCACAGGCTCCAGATATGCAGGCCCAGCGGCCACGGCCCACAGGCCCAGCCACTCCGTGGCACGCGGGATCCTCCTGGACTGGAGCACGAACTCGCGTCCCCTGCATCGGCAGGCGGACTCTCAACCACTGCGCCACCAGGGAAGCCCTCTTATCTTCTTTTTAATTGTTACATTCGTCCCTATTTCCTTGTTAATCATACAATCTCTTTGCTATTAATTTAGTTATCTTAGTGATTACAAGCATGTACTCTCACTTGTCAAAATCCAGTATGAATTAGAACTTTACCGTTTCTTAAACAATGAAAGCACTCTTAGAAGATTTTGTTTCCTTTATCCCTGCCCCAACTTTTGGCTCCTATTTTGGTATATTTTATTTTTTTACATATACCTTATACCCCTCCAGATATTATATTGTTCTGTACAGTCAATGTTCATTATATTCACCCTTTCCTTTGTTCTTCACTTGCTCCATATTTCCATTTAAAATAATCTCCCTTAGGATGAAGAAATAATTCCCTTTAATAGGGTCTTTGGTGTTGGTCTGCTGATACTCTTTTCATATTACTTTGTTTGAAAGTATCTTTATTTTGCCTTCACTTGGACTTTTTATGTATAAACTTCTATATTCGTAATTATTTTCTTTCAGCACCACCCTTATCTTGTCTTTGATTGTTTATGATGAAAATCCAACTATTATTTTTTCTCTTTATTCCTTTAAGGATAATGTATTTTCTTTTTCTCTGGTTGCTTTTAATATTTTTTCTCTTCATCTTTGGTTTTCAGCTGTTTTCCTATGGAATATATAGTAGTACGGTTCTCTTAACTTTTATCTTGCTTGAGGTTCAAAGTGCCTCTTCAATCTCTGGGTTGGTATCTTTCCTTAGTTTTGTAAAACTCTTGAACATTATCTCTTCAAATACTGCTTTTGCTCAATTATTGCTCTCTTGCTCTCTCATCTCTCATTATGGAATACATTACACACATCACAATTTTATGTCCCATGTGTTTCTTCAATATTTTTTAAAATTTTCCTCCTTTTGTCTCTCCATGGTTGTCTGAATATTTACTTCTGAACTATTTTCAGTTTCCTGATTCTCTCCAGCAGTGATTAATTAATTTCAGTTATAATTTTAGTCATAGAATTTTCATTTGACTCTTCTTAGAGATATCAGTTCTCTGCTAAAATTTTCCATCTTCTTTTTTAACTCCTTGAATTTTTTAATCCCATTTATTTAAAGTCCACCTCTAATAACCTGAATCTGAAATCTTAGGATTCTGTTTCTATTGCCTGTTTGGTTTTTTCCTCTTAATATCTGTACAGTAACTCTTTTTTTTATAGGCTAGGTTATTTTTTTACTGAATTCCAGACATCATATATGAAAATTTTCAGAGACAATGTGAGGCTCTATATATTATTTTCCTTCCGAGAAAGCTTATTTTTGCTTCTTGAAGACTTCTAGGGTAGAGGAAGATTATCTTAATATAATCAGAGATTGAAATCTTCAAAACTAGGTATAAGTCCTTCCGAAGATTGGTGTATTTCTGATTCATCTTTACTCCTTTATACTCATGGGTTCTGATATCAAAGTCACAGGTATTTATCAAGATCCGTCCTCTAGGATGGGCTTTGGAAGGGCCCTGAATTCCAATTTTGGTTCCCAAAGAGCCATGAAACTACCAAAAGCTCTATTCATTTTCTCAGCTGCCGCTTTCTACTTAATTCTCAGCTTCTCTGCAACTACTTTTGAATCAGAGGTTTTAAATAACCGCCCCCCCCCATTTCCTACCCTAATCTCCCAAAGAAAAATTAAGTTTTAGGGCTAGAATCATTCAAATACTTATATAATCCCACCTGAATTCCCTTATATCCTTAGTATAGTGAAAGGTTTTCTATACTTATGACTCAAAATTCAGATGCAATAAATAAAAAACAGATTAATTTAACTACATTAATTTTTAAATATATATATCAAAAGCACTATAAAATAAAGTGAAAGGACAACTGACAAACTGAATGAAAATATTTGCAAGATCTTCTGTGTCACTCAAAAGTAGAAAAATGTAAATTAAAACCTCACAAAGGTATCATTTCTTATCTATGAGATTGGCAAAAAATAAAAAGTATGAAACTACATCCTGTTGGCAAGACAGTGAGAAGCACTCCTATGCATTGCTAATGAATGCAAATTTGTACAACATTTTTTGGGGATTGGCAATATCTAAAAAAATTACACATCCATTTTCCTTTTGACTCAGCAATGCTACTTCATGGAATTTACCTTGAAAATACACAACCAATAGTAAGTACATAAGTTCATATACAGCATTGTTTGTAATTGTAAAATGTTGAGTATTCAGAAAAAAATGAGGAAGAGCTCTTTGAGATGACGGAAAGTGTTTTTCTGGATATACTGGCTAAATGAAAAAAGCAAAATGCAAGTAAGAAAAAATACATTTTCTCAAGTGAGCAAAATAAACATAGAAAAACAAGATTCTAATAAGGTTGATTATCTACAGAGTTAGAAACTGGGTGGAAAATAAGGGGAGATGAAAATGGGGTAGAGGGTGGGGAATGGACGTAACTCTTCTCAGAGTATAACATTTTATGCAGTTTTGTCTTTTTGAGCCACATTATATGTCACATATTCAAAACAAACAAAAAATATTTAATGTTAAACTCCAGTTAGTAAGTGGGTTATTTTTTGCTATGAAACAGATTAGCAATTCTTAAAATACTTAACGTATATTGTAAAAATAAGCAATATATGCTGTGAAATGGGGCCCAGGTTTTTCACTGACAAAAAAAAAAGTGAGTTACAAATGTAGGAAGTGGGAGGCTAAAACAAAACTTGTGTTGTCAGATTGCAACTGGCAGTATCAGTATGGATGTATGGCTTTTAAAAGATTAATAAATAGGAGTGTGTGTGTGGGTAGGTGGGTGTGTACACATATAAATACATGCAATCTATTTCCTAGCTCTGTCCACTGAGAGAGTACAGAACCAAAGAAATCCTGGCAGCAATAAACACATCTGATGACAAGACTCTGAATTGTATGTAGCCCTGTCTACTTGATAGAACCAGGTTGATTCCAAGAATGTGGCCGAGAAAGTACAAGATGAGCTTGGGACATCTTGCCAGAAAATCAGGAAGTAGTCAAAAACTGTAGAGACATGTCCATAGGACACAGGAGTCAGCTTGAAGGGGCAACTACCGACTAAATCTGGGACAGTTTCAGCATCAAAATAATGACGAAGAATAATAAATTATAGACATTAAAATAAGAATTCATGAATCTATACTGACATTTTTAAAATGTAAAAATAAATAAATGGAATAAAGAAGACATTTTAGAATACCAACTAATAAATTTAGATGGAATAATGTAATTGGACTATCACTATTTGGCTACTACCATAACTGTATCAAGGAAGAATCATTAATGGATATTAAATGAGGGGTTAAAAGAAGCAGGGTTTATGAGAAACAGGGTATCTACATATTGGCAAAGCATCTCCCCCCCAAAAGATATCCAATTAACTACAAAGAGAGACATAGTAACTTAACAGTGCAGAACCTAGCAGACACCACCTTAAACAAGTGATCAAAATTAACTTCAGCAGTTAATTTTGAATAAGTAGATATCTTGAGTCTACAGAGTGGATGCTCTAAGAAGAACACAGAATCACTGCTGTGGTATTTCTGTTAGTATTAATACAGATCTAATCACAAAGATACATCAGACAACATATTAAGATACTCACATACACAGATACGTACCTACATATATATATGTATACATATATGCATATATATGCATATGTACACATATTACATATAATATGTAAAATTATATACAATGTAATATATGAGTGTGTGTGTGTGTGTGTGTAATGATAAAGCAAATGTGGCAAAATATTACCATTTGGTGAAGCTGCAGGAAAAATATACAGGGATTGTCGAGTTGTTTGTATTACTTTTGAATCTTTAAGTCTAAAATTATTTGAAAATGGAAAAGAAAAAAGAAAGACTATCACCAGCAAACTGGAGGACATGAACTCTTAACATAATACCTGCTTATTTCGGGGAAGGACCAACTCATACAGTCCTTAAGCTTTGCATTGCAGGACTCCAGGGAGTGATATTCCTATGTATGGAACGTGACAGCGTTGTGCATAGGAATAAAGGATGAGATAACCATTTTGACCTGCTTCTATGATTTGCTGTCCTAAAATTTCCAAGTTGTCAAGATAAAAACAAATCCTTCCCTTTACTTAAAGAAGGTAAGAATTTTGACAAGCCATTAAGTAGAAAAAAAATTATGGATATAATATAATCTCAACTACAGAGAGGAAGGAAGTGTACTTAAACATGTATAATGATTACCTCTGGGTAACCATTTACTCAGTGATATTTTCTTATGCTGTCTTCTAAAATTAGAACATAATATTTCATAAGGAAGAAAAGTTTGTTTGGAGTAGGTATTTTATGAGGAAATAATCAATGGTAATGAATATTGACAAATCATAGAGAATGGGAGGAATGACTACTAGATTCAGAAATTAGTAAGACATTGATTTTTGAAATGTTGATCAGCTGAATGGGTGAAATGCATGGAAGAGTCAGGATACATAATGGAAAGAATACTGATTTTGAAATCTGAAGATCTAAGTTCAAATCAGCTTTGTTGACCTAATTGTGTGACCCTGAGTTTTTTTAATCATCTTAAAAGAAAAAAATTAACTGTTCTGTTTTCTGACAAAGTTGTTCTGTAAATCATGCAAGATAACGTATGTGAAATAAAATGTAAAAGGGTAATGTTTTAATCAAATGTAAATACTGATCGGATTTTAAAAAAAGAAAAGTGAAGAAATATATGAAACAAATAGTTCTGAGACATTTTTCTATTTGTTAGCTTCATTTCTCAGAGCTATGGATGAACACAAAACACAAAATATCTATTTATAAAAGCCGCATTTCCCCCCCTTTTGCCTCTAAATCTAATTTCTCTTTTCTTTTTATTTAATTCATTCATTTAAAATGTTTATCACATCATTATAGGTGATCCACTGGCTCTACCCCAACCTCCTGATCTCAGTGAACAATAAGGCATCTCAACCTAAATAAAGGCAGCAAACCACTGTGATTAGAAGCATGGGCTCTGCAGTTCAAATGCCTGGGTTCAAATTCTAGCTGTGCCTTTTTTTAGCCATTTCACCTATACAAGTGGCTTGATCTTTTCCCGGCTTCTTTTCTCATCTTCACGAGTTATTACCTCACTCAGAGGATTTTTGTGAAGATGAAATAAGTTAATGTTATAAAACCCTTAGAATCATTTCTGGCTTAGTGTAACACTGAATAAATATGAACAATTATTTATTCTCATGATGATTATTATTAAAGATGGGTGTCTGGCAAGCAATCAATAACCAACACATAGTTTACTCTCTCTAAATACCTATTCTCCATATAGCTAACTTCTGAAATACTACTCTAATCCTTCAAGACAAGGCTGAACTGTTGCCTCTTCCTGATACCTCTCCCAATGATTCCAGGGTGAAAAGTACTCACTTTCCCATACAGTCTATTACACCATTACCTACTTTTTAAATTGGCTTTTTTAATGTATTGCCTCATGCTATTTAATGTATTATACCCCCTACTAGATTGTTCCATAAGGTCCAGAAATAGAGTCCTTACCTTTACACTCTAGTAGAACCCAATATGTCTTACATTTAGTCAGTGGCCATTAAGTGTTCAGCTTAAAGAATTTAATTTCTGGCCCTTTTGTTTTTGACATTGGTATTTATTTGGGCAGTATGTGTATAAACAGATTCTACTGACTATACATATAGTTAACATGTTCAGTCTATACTAAACATATTATATAGGAAGAATCATAGATAGATCTAATAATTTCAAAAATCCATTTTAATAAAAATTATCATGTCCAACTTAGCAAAACGATGAAACTTGAGATGCCTAGCAAGTCTAACGATTTTTAGTAGAAAAGGAGTGGTAGAACTACTTATTTGGTTTCAACAAAAGAAAGAAGTTTCAGAAGTCACCTCAGAGAAAAAAAATCCAAGTTAATTGCAGATGTAAAGGTTCCCAAAGTAGTAATGTACTCAATACTCAAGGTACTGGGTAATGAAAATCTAGTATCTTCAAAGGCAGTTTACATGACATAATAATACATAGAAATAATACGTTCTTTTGAAACTCGATGGCTTCTGTTTTTGTGTTTGGTGATTTGGAGGTCTTTTCATCTTTTAAATGATTGTTTTTGACTTGGAGGTCTAGTGAGATATAAGAGATTCAGAATTAGTGTGATATCAATTATGATTTCGAAAAGGATTAGCTCCTACCCTGTTACTCAGAAAAGCCAAAAAGATTTCACTTTTTAATTATTTATTATTATACAGATTTCTGGTTGCTTTTTTCTTTTTCTAGCTGTTTCCTAATATTATTTTCTAAGAAGCCATTGTAGAAAAATATAACTAACACTAGAAGACACACCTGGAACTTTCAAAATCCATTTCTGTACCACGAGTTCCTTGCTTAGGTCGGTTTTAATGTAAACACTTGTACCCTTTCGTTAACAGAAATTCAGTTAAGCATAATCTCATCTTTCCATTTTAATCTTCCCAACAACCTATGATGTAGAACTTCTTTTAAATACCATTTTACAGATGACTGAACTAAGGTACAAAGCATTTGGTAACTTTTTCCAAGTCTCTGGGCTAACAAATGGCTAAGTAACCTGTCTGAGTTTAAGCAACTAGCAAGGAGCTGAGAAGTATGGCTCTAGAATTCAAGCTCTTGTCCTCATCTTATTCCACCTTCCTACAACATTTTAGACAAATCAAGTTTAGAGAATACAACACCATAAATTTTGTGACAGATGAAAACTGCTGACATGTGGTCATGTTTTCATTTAAAGATTATGGATTTAGAAAACAACGATTATCTGTTACTTACTCATAAACTGTAGTCCAAATTTAATCTGAAGAAAGCTTATTATCTTATCATACACTTACTATTCATTGTGTGACTAAAAGCCAGCAGCTCTGGTAATGTTTTATGCATAAAGCCTGAAAATCCACAAGATTCACTACACAACACTATTTTTTCATGATTTACATATAGCTCAACATGAAGGGAGTAACACATTGTCATGAAAACGATGTGCAAACAACGTAACTTAATATTACCAATACCTAGATTTTATTTTGTATTTTTCTTTCAAACTATTGTCTAAATACTTTACCATAATCAAACCATTCCAGTCCAATTTGCCTTTTTTTAAGGTCATATAATTAATATTTTCCTCCCTTGTTTTATTTTTTTTTTTAAGCACTTCCTCATTTTCCCTTAACTCTCATCCGCAGGGTCTTGCAACATTGAAGCGAAAACAAACTATCCTAACTGACTAAATTTCAATTTGCTCCTTTAGAAAATGGGAAAAGATACTATTCCAGCAGAGTTGCACCCTGCGATTTAGCAAACGAGAACAGTCTAAGATGATAGCGCCAAACGTGTGAACAGGTGAACGGAAAACCCATTTCTGCCTCGGCCTCCCCCGCCTCGCTCTCCTCTCCGGACGGCCGGGCGGCTGGAGACCGGAGCCCGCCACCTTCCTGCTATAGCCCAAGCCCGGTAGGCCTCGACCTTCCCACTTGCCCGCAAGGCTCAAGGCCGAGTTTGGGGACAAAAGGACACGGCTCTGAAAGGCTTCCATCACTCCCGAAATACCCAGCTTGCTGGGGAGGGAAGGGAAAACCGAGGCGACAGGACGTTCCGCTCCAAAGAAGTGGCAGAGACGACGCCAGCAGGGTCGAGATAAAGTAGTAATATAGAAGGCAATAAAACTAACCCAGACAAAGTAAGGGGTAACAGTGACAGAGTAGGGTGTCCCAAGGTCCCACAGCTCGCAGCTTGAAGCCCCCAGCCGCCAGCCGGAGGGGCGCAAGGTCAAAGGCCGTCTGCAGGCGAGCAGATTGGCTGGCGGGTGAGCGCGCAGGCGCTGGGGGGTGGCCCCGGTACCGGCCAAAACCTTATCTGCAGGGCCCAGAATCCTCCAGCCACTCACCAGGGTCTAGGAATTCAGCCACCAGTAGAGACTCGGCCGCCCGAGACGTTGAAGCTGGGAGTACAGAGAGCCCACAGCGGCCCTGCTGCGAGCCCGAGCAGCCGGGCCTCCCGAAGAGCGCTCGCAGAGCTTTCCGGGAGCCCCGAGGGGCGGGGCCGGGATGGGGCGGGGCTCACTGAGTGGGCGGGTCTCTGGTTTCCAGGCAGAAACCCCTGGGGTCTGTGAGGGACTGGAAGGGGTGTGGGTGAGAAGGGAGAGCATTTTCTGGGCGTCTCGTACGAGTGGAGAAAAGGCGCAGAGTAGAGTTGGGCTGGACTCGCATACTCTTTTCCCAACTAGAGATGACTCATTCCTCTGTTAGAAACTGGTTTTCTAAGGTTCTGCTGGGAAGCTTTCACTAATAAAGGACAGCTGTATTTGATGTGAGGGGTCCAAAAGTTGCTTTTAACTGGAGGACACTGGCTGTTTTCAAATTTTTTAAATTAAGGAACCGCTTGCCCTTTAAAAAAAAATGAAACTTTACTTGAAAGCTAAAAAGTAAACAGATGACATTTTTAATTTGCAAACATATTTATAAAATCACGTTTGTGTTGGAATACTTATAGAAATAATTGAGAACAATGAGGCAGCTGCGAAGAGCAAGAACCTTTGAAATAGGGGTTACAGCTGAAGGTTTTTCACCTTTCATCAGCCTCAGAAGCCAAGAGAATTCTCTATTTTGTTTGGTTACATAGTAACAAGGAAATCCTCACAGCCTAGAAGTTGCTAATGCGAACGATTTTGTAAGGGCTCTCCTTAAAATCTCACTGGATCTTTTAAACAAATTTTAATTGTGAAATATACATATGTGAATGTATCCCATATGTGCACATTTTAAAGAGTAATAAAAGGAATACCCAGGTACCCACTACATACCTGAAGATTCAGAAAAGTACCAGCATTTTTGAAGCCTTTTAAGAGGCCTCTTTAAAAGTATCTCTTTCCCTCCCAGCCAGACATAATTATTATTTTAAGTTTTATATTACTCCTTTACTTGCTTTTTTGAAAAGTTATATATGTATAAGTCCCTAAAAATATAGCTATCCTGGTGTTGTATTTTTATGTAAGTTATACGACATCTTTTCCTCTAACTTCTTTTTTCACTGCACATTCAGGTTTTGAGATTCAGCTACACACAAATCCATTTCACGTGGACTAGGCTGGCACAGCATTATCCATAACACCCACGCTATTGTTAGATTTTAAAACTTTTGCCTGGTGGTAGCATCTGATTGATCTTTTAATTTGCATTTTCCCCCTTGCTAATAGGATTGTGCATCTTTATATGCTTAGTGGCTATTTGGGTTTCTGTGAAATGCCTGTTCTCAATTTTGGCTCATTTTGTTGGCTTGTTTTTTTTTTTTTTTTTTTTTTTTGCGGTACGCGGGCCTCTTACTGTTGTGGCCTCTCCCGTTGCGGAGCACAGGCTCCGGAAGCGCAGGCTCAGCGGCCATGGCTCATCGGGCCCAGCTGCTCTGTGGCATGTGGGATCTTCCCGAACCGGGGCACGAACCCATGTCCCCTGCCTCAGCAGGCGGACTCTCAACCACTGCGCCACCAGGGAAGCCCGGCTTGATTGTTTTTGAAAATTAATTTGTTGATAATCTTTGTATATTTTTAAAGCTTAAGTACTCCCTCTTGTCAGTTATACGTGTTACGAATAGCTTCTCTTAGCTTGTGGATTGTCTCTCAACTTTTTACGGTATCTTTTGTTGACCAAAAGCTGTATATTTTAAGGTACTGCTAGTTGAATTTAACAATTTTTTAGATTATAATTTTGTGCTTTTTGCTTTCTTGTTTACAAGGGTCTTCCCAACCAGAGGCCATAAGCTATTCTCTTTTATTTTCTTCTAAAAGTTTTAACGCTTAATTACAAAATATTTTAAACACAGGAAAGTACAGATAACTTAATGAACGACCATGCACTCAACTCTATGTATCCAAACATTTTGCGAGCCCCTCTTCCTTACGTTTCTTCTCTAAAATTTCCTAAGCTATTCTTGTCTCTTTACTTTTTCATATAAACTTTAAGATGAGTCAGCCAAGATCCATAAAAATCCCTACTTGGATTTAATTGGAATGGAATTGGCAGAGGTCTACTGAGGTTCAATGTATATACTGACTGAATTGTGTCCCCAGACTTTCCCAGACTTACTGGTTTAGACAGGCTAGTGAGTGGTGGTTCTGCCTAGTGCTTTCCATCCTTGTTCACATTTTGTCAAACAGAGAAAATCATATTTTCATGAAACATTGAGGCAAACAGCCTACTCGCAGTGAACATGGTGGATCTGCGACTCTGACTATCCCAGACCCTATGTGGTAAATCCTAGGGTCCAAAAGAGTGATATATTGGCATACCTGTAACACATTAATGGCACCCTAGATGAGAAGCTCTTCCCTAGCTAATTAATTTCAATTCACCACAACACAACACTATATAGAGTCTTCAGGAAACTGGGGCTCCTGCAGTTATGCTGGGAGATGACTGAAAACCACAGTGTATGCCACTGTGGCTTGTGGACAGATTGGGAAACCACACATTTGTGGCATCCATCTATGAGTGAGGACTAGGTTTGGACAATCTCATCAGTGCTCTATATAAGCAAGCCCCTGTTTGTCTTCCATGCACTAGTGTTATTTCCCAGCTCTGCATCATGCAGTTTTGTTTCATAACTTAGTGCATGTCTTTGTAGTTCTTTTCTTCTCTTGCAGTAATAGGGGATTTGGAAAAAGGTGAGCTATCAGTGTCCTTTTGGTCATGAGAGATACATTTTGTCATGTTCCTTTTCTGATTGGCTAGTGAGTTTATACCACTTCAGGCTTTAAGCTCCCTATTCTATTTGATTACAGTTTCAAGAGGAATATTAGAATCGTAGCAGTAGAATTTTAATGCAGGCCTGTGTATTCCAGGAAGAAGGGTTTTCTGAGAGTCCAAGTTGATAATGCACCTAGGGACAGCTGGGTCAAGTGGTAACTAGCAAGGCAGATTTTGGTAGCACCAGCCTTTCTGTTATCATATATGGATTTTCAACCCCCTCTTTTCTGTATTATATTTTTTCACAGTAAACTTATAAATTTATAATAACTAGCAAATAGGTATGTGTTCTTAAAATAGAGAATACAACCCTCAGGACCCACACTCCCTTACTTTCAGTCTTCTAGGATTCTATGAGATTGGAAACATTACTCAATTTCTATTTCTATCAATTTTTAAAACTGATAAATGGGTGACAATAATTTGCCCTAGAGAGAGAGAGTTATCTAAATGGTCAAATTAAAAGCTGAAAGGAGGTTGTGTCCTGAAATTCCCTACTGCACTGGAAAAGACTAGTGTCTCCTTGACAACATAGATTTTGCCATTTTTATCTTTGTGTGTCCGGAGCCAACAAAAATTGTTGTCATGTAACCAGAATTCAACAAACAATTTTTGGGGGTGATAATAGAGTGAAAAATTAGGTTACTTAGTCATTATTATTTAACCCTACTTCCCAATATGTTTTCTCTAGTCCCCAAACTGTCCTACTGTCTGTCTCCTTAATACAGTTGCCCCTCAGTATCTGCAGGGGATTCATTGGTTCCAGAACCAACATCCCATACTGAGATCTGTGGAGGCTCAAGAACCTTATATAAAATGGCATACTATTTGCATATAACCCAGGAACATCCTCCCTTATACTTTAAATCATGTCTAGATTATTTATAATACCTAATTCAATGTAAACACTATATAAATAGTTGTAAATACAATGTAAGTGCTATCTAAATAGTTGTTGGAGTGCAGCAAATTCAAGTTCTGCTTTTTGGAACTTTCTGGAATTTTAATTATTTTAAAATAATTTTCAACCTGAGTGTGAATTTGCAGATGTGGAACCTGCAGATACAGAGGGCCAGCTGTATTTCAAGTCTTTTTTTCCCCTCCAGTCTTGGAGGTTTTATTAGAGTCTCCAAGGCAATCATGCCATTCTCTCTCCACTCACCTGAGATGTCTTCTCAGTTCCTGTCCACATCCTCTCCACTCCCATCAGTCAGAGTTATTTTTTGCAGGGAATAGAAACTGAATCTGGCAGCTAAAACACAGATAGGCTTTATGTGAAAAGCTACAGAGTACAGCATGAAGGTGAAGGCTAGTCCTTTAGGCAATGGCAATGGATAGGAACCCAGAAGGGCTGGGAATTGGGAGCACAGCTTCATACAACAGTACAGATTAGGACACTGATACTTTCAGGGATGTACTGAACCCTCAAAGTTGTTGATATCACCATGAATAATTTCTCAATTCTGCCTGCATTATTTGTCTCATTTCTTCAAGATTCAAGTTTTGGGCTGGAATAATCTGCTTAGCTACGCCCAGTTTATATGTCTGTAGCTCCTTAGCTTCCCCAGGTGATGCTATTAGAAGGTGGGGCCATGAGAGCAGAGGTCTCATGAATGAGATTAGTGCCTTCATAAAAGAGGCTTCAGAGAGATCACTTGCCCATTTCTGCCATATGAGTATAAAACTAGAAGTCTACGACCCAGAAGAGGATCCTCACCTCTCCATACTGGCACCTTAATCTTGGACTTCCAGCCTCCAGAACTGTGAAAAATAAATGATGTTTATAAGCCATCTGGTCCATGGTATTTGGTTATAGCATCCCTGGACAAACTAAGACAGCAACTAGACTGGTCAAATGTCTTGACAAAGGCTCTTTTCATTCTCTGATTCAAGCACTTGCCCGGATCACAGCACTCCTGCGTGATGGAGATGGGAGAGAGCACCAGTGTCATACCTTCCCATACAGAAGTGGCAGGATGTTCACCTCTGGTTGACTGGTGCTGCTAGATGTAAATGCACCAGTGACTGGGTATGGGCCATCTCTCATGAGGGACACCCTGTTCCTTTCACAGGCATGGTGGCAGTTGAGACAGATGCATGCCTTTAGTTGAAAGCTGGGCCAGCAGGGATATGCGACACTTCCTGAGTGGGGAAACTACTTCACAGGTTGATCCAGAGCCTCTTGGTGTTTTGAGGGAAGAAAGTGTCATGTATTGTGATAGTGTGTTAGTTTCATACCCTAATCAGCCAAACTGAAAATTTTACACCACTTAAACCCAAGCTTTACAGATTCATTTCCTAAGGCATCAGTGTTTGACTTTCTTCCTTTCCAGGATGCTTTAGGTTCCTTAACCAAATTGACCCAACCTTTCTTCTGCCATAACACCACCCTCTCCTGGCATAAAAAAGGAACAGTTTGCAAAGTCACTGGAAAAAAAAAAAAAAAAAAGGCTGCTATTTCCTAAGATAGATGAGCCCACTCATCCTCTGTTTATATATGAGAGTCCACAAGTAATTCTTCTCAACAGTATCTGCCATAAGGTGATCCTTCTGTGCCTGCTTATTCTAAGTAGCTGGGGATTTTCTGTGCCTGCTTATTATAAGAAGTAGCTGGCAATTTCTCTTAAAAGAAAAGAAGAAAAGACATGCATTTATTCTCTGATAAAAAATTTTTGTTAGAAAACCCAATTAAAAAGCAGGTCTGTGCCTTGTACATCTTTTCTTCCTTCCATCATATCAAGCTCCATGAGTGGAGGTACAGAGATGTCTGACTCACAGCTGTGTCTCCTACATGCAACACATAGTAGGTGCTTGTAGTAGGATGAATGGCCCCCAAAGATATTTAGGTCCTAATCTCCCCTGAACCTATGAATGTTACTTCATATGGCAAAGGGGACTTTGCAGATGTGATTAAGGATCTGGAGCTAAGGATTACCTGGGTGGGTCCTGTCATCACAACTGTCCTTATAGGGGGCAGACAGAAGGAGATTTGACAGAGAAAAAGGCAGTGTGTTCATTGAAACAAAATGCTATGCTGATGACTTTGAAGACTGAGGAAGGGGCCACAAGTAAAGAGATGCAAGGAATGCAGCTCTGGACACTGGAAAAGGCAAGAAAACAGATTCTCCCCTAAGTCTCCGAAGGGAGAGTGACCATGCCAACACCCTGATTTCAGCCCAGTGAAATTGACTTCAGACTTCTGACTTCCAGAACGGCAAAAAAATACAGGTATGTTTTTAAGCTACCAAGTTGGTAGTAATTTGTTCCAGCAGTCATAGGAAACTAATAGAGTGTTCAATGAATGTGTTGGATAACTGAAGCAATGAACAGGAGGGATTCAGTAAACATTACATTAATTATAAAATGCCCAGGTTGGTCTAAAAATAGTGTGTGAAGAGAAAGACAGTAGATATATTGTATATTCTTTTTTAATATAGACCTGAAAAGGTTCTTGGGATGTGAAACAGCGTTCTTCAAATATATCCACAGAGTTAAAACTAATTACATTGACTTAACCAGGTGTTTTTATTTACCAAATCTCATTCTGGTTGTTTTGGTTGGTTTTGGTTTGTTGAGATTGCTCCATATGTTAGTTTTATGATGATTGGCTTTATTTGATTATGCATTTATTCAAAATTTGGGGTGGGGGTGACTTCTACAGACTACTTCAATTCATAAGAAATGTCTGTCTCCTAGGAGCTTGCCATCTACCAAGAGATATAGAGCTATACGCTGTCAGTAATTATATTAATTATCTACCTAACACTGCTTGGGTTACTCAATAATATTTTATGGTCCATATGTTCAAAAGAGTTTGTGCTCCTGTAAGGGAGGCTTTTTTTTTCACTCACTTGTGTATTTTTATAGCACCTAGTTCAACGCATTTCATGTAGTAAGTCTTCAAATATATTTAATTGAATTATCTAGTGGCCAAAAATTCATCCTTTTTTGACTGAATAAGAAACAAAGCACTGTGTGTGTGTGTTTATTCATGTGTGTGGTAACTTGGTGGTAATATGTTTTTTACTCCTGCTTCTTTCAGAATAAACTCTCTGAGTATGTTTAATCATCTTTTGAAATGAGAAAAGTGCAATAAAAGCAGAACTTATCAAATTGCCATTTATGATTTCACAGAGGAGAAAATACATATATATGCTGTAAAGTACTCTCTCTCAATGATATTTTATGATTCATTAGAAAAATATAATGTGCTTCCAAAAGGATGTATTAAAAACATAGCTTTATACATACATTTTAAGTGCTTTTATAGATTTAGAATGTGTTGCAAGATATGAAGTATTTTCATTCTGCAACATTAACTTTTATATTCCCTGCAATTTGCTCATGAAAAGTACAGAAAGAGGTATCAAAAGAATGAGAAAGTATTGACTTCAAAAGTATTTTTCAGATGGGTATCAGTGATATTTATTGCATTAAAAAAGGAAAATGAGGAAATTTTAGATTGGATTTACCAAGGAATAGAAGATTTTGGCTTCTCTCAAACTTTTCTCCAAAATTTCTTTTGATTTTGATTTCTTCCTACATATATTCAAAGTCCCCATACAATTCCTCTTCCTACTTCTATCTCTGCCTCCTGACCTGAGATTTCTTTTCCCTCCAGCTTCTACTGTAAACAGCTCAGCAATAACCCCTACTTATACTCATCTGCAGGTCTGAATATGCTAACTGACTGGAGGTACCTGGTTTAGGCTCATTAACTCTCCCTTTGATTATATCAGGTTTGCATCTACTGGGGCTTTGTTGGGGTTATGGCCACTCAGGATTTTAGCATGTGGCTGGACAAGATTTCTCTTAGTAGAACAATCTCTTCTTCCACTCCAGACATGTGGTTGCTAGACTTTGCTCTGAAACAGCCAAGAATAGGCAAATGATTCTCATAAAGTCAGGACAAATTGATGCAAAGCTTTCCCAAACTGTACCCAAATGAGTTTCCCTATTCTTCTGTACACTGGTCCTAACTCTTGGTGGAGCTCCAGAAAACACTATAACCCCATTTCTACAAGAAAGCCCTAAAAAGAAATATGTTTCTAATTTTCATTCCAAGTTTTTAGAAAGGAGTATTTTGACCTCTTTAAAAATTCTCTGTCTGACTTAGCATCCAAAATACACGACTGAGTTGCCAGTGCAGAATACATTCTATTTTTGAAAGTGTTCTGTCAGTGTAGCCTGAGATGCCATTATCAGGAGGAAAGGAAAAGCACCAATTCTTCACATGAACCTTACTTTAAATTTCAAGAGAAAACTTCTGGTGAACGTAACACTGGGTGCACTAATCAATGTGGATAGCCCCCCTTGCCCCACACAGAGATGCTGAGTAAAATGTAATTGCAAACTGTTTGGTTTTAATATGCAACACAGCTGAAAGAGAGAACTTTAAGTGTCAAAAGCAAGGAGAGAATTTAAAGCCAAATAACAAAGGCAACAATATGAATAATAGCAACAACTCATTAAGTACAGACAGTTTTAGAAGAGGTACCAAAAAATATTCACATAAACAAGAAAAAAAGTCTCACGCAAATATGACTAAATTTTAAGTGGATTGTAGGTACCTGTATTTCATATTTTAAAGTATATTTCAAAAGTAAATTTTAATGTAGATTTCAAAATATTTCATAATTTTAAAAATCTAAGAAGAATCTAGGAGAGATTTGGGGATACCTGGTAAGCAAATGTAATTTTAAATAAATTCCCCATGAAAGGCTTCTCTCATAAAGTTTACCTACTCTTTGTGAAAGCTATTCTATTTTGTGAGTCCTCTATTGACTGTGGACTTAACTCACTGCATATTAGCTGTTATGTGTTCATAAAATATACCAAGGCCCCTTTTATGTTTTTATTTAAGTTACTTATGAACTAATACTATCAGAACTTGGGGTGGGAAGGGTAGTGGTGGTAGGAAGAGGCTGGAGAGTGGAATGGGAATCAGGGCAAGTGTAGGTAACATCATCAACTGTGGTACATGAAGTATCCAATTGCATGTGGACAGTTAGCTGTCCCATCAATTGACTCCTACAGAAAGCTTTGGGATTCAGAAATATGGACCTTTTATTCAAAATTGTATTTAAATATTTTCTGAGTGAATAATTAATATTCTACTGCTAATTCATCATAGACACCAAGAAAATCTACTAGGTCAAGAGGATATTCTCATAAAATCATGCGTGGCCCTCTAACACAGGGGTCCCCAACCCCCAGGCCACAGACCAGTACCAGTCCATAGCCTGTTAGGAGCTGGGCCGCACAGCAGGAAGTAAGCAGCAGGCGAGTGAGCGAAGCTTCATCTGTATTTATAGCTGCTCCCCATCGCTCGCATTACCACCTGACCTCCGCCCCTGTCAACATTATGGTGAGTTTTATAATTATTTCATTATATATTACAATGTAATAATAATAAAAATAAGGTGCACAATAAATATAATGTGCTTGAATCATCCCCAAACCATTCCCCCACTCCGGTCAGTGGAAAAATTGTCTTCCATGAAACTGGTCCCTGGTGCCAAAAAGGTTGGGGACCACTGCTCTAATGTGTCACATTAGAATACATGTGAGATTCAAAGAATGAATAATGACACTCAGTAGTCATAAAAGCAGTTTTGATTCCTGGAAAAGGTAAAGGCCATGGCATTAAAATAACTGATAATATCCAGTTTGGGCTAAGATGTGGAAATATGGACACTCTCATATATTATTGGTGGAAATGTTAGTTGAAAGAACCTTTTTGAAGGGCAAATTGGCTGCATCTGATAAAATGGTATATCCACTCTTTGTGTGAGCTATTCTATGTTTAGCAATTTCTTCTACAAAATTACACCCATAACGAGCAAAGTTGTGCATATAAGTGAGCCCTTTTTGTAAATGACATGAAAAGGTGTCCATGTATATTTTTTAAGAAAAATTAGGTTGCAAAACTATGTAAATAGCTACAGAAATACATTTATATCTGTGTGTCATCCATCACTATCATATCAAATTATCACAAATTTAGTGTCTTGAACAACACAAATCTATTATCTGACAGTTCTGTAGAAGTCATACTTAAGTCTCTTTAGGCTAGGGTCAAAGTATCAGCAGGGCTGCCTTTCTTGCTGGAGGCTCTAGGGGAGATTCCCTTTCCCTGCTTATTCAATTTGTTGGCAGAATTCAGTGCCTCATATTTGCATGACTGAGATCTGCATTTTCCTGCTATAAACTGAGGGCAGGGTCCAGTTTCTAGAGGCCACGGCATTATTAGGCTCATGGCCCCCTTCCTCCATCGTTGAAGCCAGCAATGGCAGGTCAAGTCCTTCTCATGTCGCATTCACCTGACTCACTTTTTTTTTTTTCTATTGAAGTATAGTTGATTTATAAGATTGTGTTAGTTTCAGGTGTGCAGCAAAGTGATTCAGTTATATACATATATATTTTTTTCAGATTCTTTTCCATTATAGGTTATTAAAATATATTGAATATAGTTCCCTGTGCTATACAATAAACACTTATTGTTTATCTATTTTATATAGTGGTGTGTATCTGTTAATCTCACACTTCTAATTTACCCTCCTTCCTTTCCCCTTTGATAACCATAAGTTTATTTTCTATATTTGTGAGTCTGTTTCTGTTTTGTAATAAATTCATTCATATTATTTTTTAGATTCCACAGACCCACTTTTCAGCTTTCCTCTTCTACTTTTAAAGACTCATGAGATTGTATTGGGCCCAAATAAATAATTCAGGATAATCTTCCCATCTCAAGATCCTTAACCTTAATTGCATGTGCAAAATCCCTTTTGTCATGTAAGGTAACATAATCACATGTTCTGAGGAATAGGGTGTGGACATCATTGGGGGCTCTTTATTATGCCTACCACAAAATCTATATGTACACTTTATATATATATATATATATATATATATATATATATATATATATACACACACACACACACAAACACATATATATATATACCTTTGTGTGTATATACATACATATGCACATACATACATATATACAAGCACAGGGGTGAGGAAAGAGAGAGATATAGAGAGAATAACATTGACAATAATAAAAATATGTGTGCATGTAGAACAAATTTCTAGAAATAAACATACCAAATATTTTTAACAGTGGTTATTTCCGGGAATTGGAGTTTTAGTTTTTATGTATACTCTTAAGAATGGTTTGCATTTGAATAATAAGCACACATTAATTTTGCACTTAAAAAAGTAAAAGAGCAATAAATTGATGAATGGGGCTTAAGACACGATTAAAATCACCAGCGCTATCTCCTAATATAAACACCTAGGGGAAAAAATGGTCTCTGAGTAAATATTCGTTTCTTGAATTATTCATCAAAGTAAGTTGGCAGACACTTCACCCCAGGTGTTATATGCCATGAATTAAAGAAATTAAACTTTAAACTACTAATTGGCTGAATTGCTGCATAACTAAATAGACTAGCAATTTTTAACATAGAACAATCATATTAGCATCACTACTATAATAAAAACACTATTACACTGCATTGGTAATAACAGTGTAAATAATAAATTGTTTATATCTTAATGGTATATATGCTATCATTTTCAAAGCATTTTCAAAAACATTAATTTTTTTAAATTCTGAAAATCATTCTATAATATTAAATAGGCAGAACAGATAATATTATCATCATTTTTTGGAAGGAATAATATTCAGAAGACCTAGATGGGAGTTGCCCAAGGTCCAAAAGCTCAAAATCATGCAGAAACAAAATAAGTACTTAGATGTTGTTTTAAGAGCTATGTATGAAGTAAAAATAAATATGACTTCTGCTCTAATGAAGTTAACATGTAGGAAGGAAGATAAGACAATTATGTGGGTGGTCACACTCAAGGCAGAAAGTTATAAATATTATAAAAGCGTACCTATGAAGTGTTATAAGAGTTTAGAGAAAAGTAGATTGCTTGAGTATGAAATTATTGGGAGATTTAATCAAATAAGCAGCAATTGAACTGGGCCTTAAATAATAGGTATAGTATGATTTTCCCTAAATAGGAACTGGATTTGAGGTGCAGGAGTATGAGCCCAGGATTGAACAAGAGTGTCTCTCTTAGAGGCAATGACAAAGAGAAGCAAGAGAGAAGCAAAAGTCCTTGTGCAATTAGAATTCACATCAGAAGACGAAAGAAACAGATCCAAGATGAAGTCAAGTTTTCAATTCTGGATGCTTGGAATAATGGGGTTCCTAGCAATAGTCATGAGAAACATTTCCTTGCCTTCCATTATTACTTCCTAGACCTATTGTAATATGGTTATTGCTCCCAATACTCCTCAGAAATTGCTTTTCTCAAGTTTTCCATGACTTCCTTGCACTAAATACAATAAACACACTTCAGTCTCTACCATAGTTAATGTCTTGGTTGCATTCAGCTCTATAGTTTGATTCATCTGTGTTGAACACTTTCTTCTTGTGACTTTCTTGACTCCACACTCTCTGGTTTTATATAAAACCAACCCATACAAAGTGCTAACTGCACTCAATGCTCAGTGAACACACACGCTCAAAATATGTTAGCTTAGTCCCGTGATTCTTCCTGTTACTCTTCTGATAATCCCACCATCTTCTTTGTAGGTTTCCCTTTCTTGGTTGAGCCCTTAAATACACATCTGGATCCTCTCTCTTCTCATGAAGTGTACTCACTGTTGGCATTCTCCATTCAGTCTCATGGCTTCAATAACCATTACTGTGCTAAGGATCACTAAGGCAAAGTTTCCAGTTCAGATTTTTCTCTTAAACACTAGACCCATTAACTTTCTACTGATTGTTTATGCTTACAAATGCATTAGGAAACTCAAATGTAATATGTCTAAGATTGAACTCAAAATTTCCTCCCTAACCTGCTCCTCTTCTTCTGTTCCATTTCTCAGGAGAAGGTTGTAGTATAACAAAAAATAAATATTTGGTCTTTGTTCCCCATTCCTGACACACAGCTCCTTAAATCGTTGAAATTTCCTGAGTGATAAGGGTTATAGGAGCATCTTTTATTCTAATGAGGTGACTGATGAAACCTCAGGAGACCCCCTCATCAAAGGGTTTGGAGAGCTACTGGGCTGGTGAACGTGTCAAGGGGCTAGGAGGGTGGTACACCTGGAGAGGTCGTGTGTCCCTTCCCCTAAAGCTTGCCTTATGCCTTATGCCTTTCTTCCATTGGCTATTCCTGAGTCTCATCCTTTATAATAAAGCAGTAATAGTGAGTAAAGTGTTTACCTGATCTTCGTGAGTTATTCTAGGAAATTATTGAGCCTGGAAAATGGAAGGGGGCATATTGTGGAAACCCCTGACTTTCTGCTTAATGGGAAAGAAGTGTGGATAATCTGGTGACTCAGTACTTGCAACTGGAATCTGAAGTGAGGGCAGATTTGTGGACTGAGCCCTTAAACCTGTGGAGTCTGATTCTACCTCCGGGGTAGTTAGTATTAAGAATTTAACTGAATTGTAGGACACCCAGCTGGTCAGAAGAAGTGTCAGAAGAAGACACACACACACAAAGATATCCTTATACATCCCATTACTCAAGCCAGAAATCTTTGTTTTCTCCCCCTAAAGCCCCAATTAATGAAATCACCATGTCCTTCAAAATATATTTTAAGATCCTTAACTTTTCTCCATCTCTATTGTTGCTACTTCAATCAAAGATTTAATCTCCTCTCATTTGATTCTAACTGTTCTTTCCTCTGCCTTTGGCCTTTCAATGTAACCTTCACACTGCAGTCAAAATGATATTTCTAAGTTCAAATTTGATCATATAACTCTCTTCTTTTTAATCCTCCAATATTTTCTCTGTCCTTCAGGATAAAGTATAAATTGTTTACCACAACTTAAAGAGCCCTTAAGGATTTGGCTCCTGATTACCTTCCCAGTGTGAAAACTCATTACTTCATACCCCGTGCAGTCCAGCTATAACAAACTATTTTCTATTTCTAGGCTTGCTCGTGTGCCATTACCATTCTTACTTTTATATTTACTGTCCTCTTTACCCGGAACACTCTCTTCTTCTCTCTTTTACATGGCTAAAGTACTATTCAAGCTTTAGCACTTAACTTAGATGTTAACTTCTTTAAGAAGCTTTGCCTGACACCCAAGTCAAGATTAGGTGCTCCCTTGTTCTTTCATTCTATTCCAAACTCATTGTGACTTGGTACTTATCATGCCATCCCACACTTACCTGCTAACTTGTGTGCTGCTGTGTGCATGTCTCTTGATTCTGTGAAAACGTCCTCAGAGGAGTGAGCTTGTCTGCCATTTTCACTAACGTACATCCAGCAACAGGACCTGATACAAAGAAAGTATTCAATAAATACAACAATGAATGAATGTATAAATGAACAGGTGAATGAACAAATAGAGAAGTAGATTTGGGAAGGTAAAAGATAATGAGCTCAGTTTGGGACATGTTGCTTTGACTTAAAAGCATCATCATGAACCAGAGCCTATAGCAAATGCAAAAGTAGATAGTAAGATCTGGGAGTTATGCACAAAGCAGAGATGACTGAAGCCACAAAACTAGATGAAATTGTATATAGGAAATACAGAGAAAGAGACGAGAACTAAAAATAAAACATTAGGGAATGTCTGTATCTATTTTTAGGTGAAAGCACAGTGCTCCTGAAATAAGGTGAGTAAAAAGTCCATTAAGGACTCCAGACAAATAAAAATTGATGAGGATTATGTTTGTCAATGAGAAGCTATTCACGAAAGTTCTCACCACAAGAAAAAGAAATTCTGTTTTTTTTGTGTGTGTGACAGATGTTAATTGGACTTGTGGTGATAACTTTGTAATATATACAAATATCAAATCATTATGTTATACACCTGAAACTGATATAATATGATACATCAATTATACCTCAATAAAGTAAATAAATAGATAAATAAATATAAATACATTCACAAATAGAACCCGTTAATACACTAAAAAAATACACTACAACACATTTAGATTCATCTTCACAGTGGAATAATAGTTTGACATTAGGGAATTAATTAAAATAGTATGCCCTATTTGTTGGTCAAATGAAGTTTAAAAATAAAAGTGTCTGTCTTATGCTATCAAAAAATTCAGATGGACTCTTGAAGTAAAATCTATAAGACAAAATGATAATCAAAATACTAATTTCAAATCCTATAATACTCTCTTTACTATCCCTTAGTTTCAAGGATTTAGGGCTGAAGATGTGTGTCATAATTGAGGCATCACTCCCTGCCACAGGTCAATAACAAGAGACTACTGACCTAAGACAGTTAAGACTAGCTAGACAGGAAAGTACCCAAAGGGACACTCTTTGTCATGCTTCTCTGATCTGGCAGTTGGCTAATAGCAAGGAGTTTCATTAGAAGAGGGATATAAAGCCTCAGTGCAAGAGTACAGCCAAATTGCTTAGACCAGAGTCCATAAATGAAGGCCTACGGATAAAAAGGTACAAGTGCAGAGAAAATATGCATCCATGCAACAAAGAGAGAGCCAGCAGAGAGGCTTTTGTTTTTTGTTTTTAATCTTTTCAAAATTCTTACCAATATGGCAAGTTCACAACAAAATGAAAGAGTAACCTATATTAAACATTTCTGCTGTAGGTAGTGGATACAGTACCAGATGAAGTAATATTAAAAATAAAATTCCCTAGGCTCTGGTGGTCTTCGATGTAGCTCTCCTCCTCTCTCTTCAGGCAGTTAAACAACTGAAGAGGTAATAAAACCTTACACACTGCCAATCCCTTAAATTTAGGTTCTGAGTGAATGATCAAATGCAGCCCACTAAATAGAAGAAGATTTAAGGAGAATTCAACCAAATTCTTGTAGCAGATAAGTCACTCATCTGCAAATTGTAAATGACATTCTCTCTGGGCTGTCAAAGTACTGGAAGCTATCCTTTCCTTATGAACTCAATTGGCAGCCGAAATACAAGGGAACGTGATTTGGTCCACAGTGGACTTTCCCGTTTGGCATAGTGTGGGTAAAGGTGAAAAACAGACCTCCAGAAGCAAACAGCATGGTGACCACTGACAAAATTAAAAGGCAAAACAACCTGGGTTTTTTCCCCCCTTTGAAAAGATCAAATCTAAAAGCAGAATAAACTTAAGAGTGTGCCAGGCCCATAAGAAAAAAGATACATTTTACTGAAGTACATGAATAAAGACTTAAATAAATGGAGGTTTATACCTTATTTCATGTGTGAAAAGTTAACGTTTAAAAACATTGATTTATTCAGTTGGATCAACATATTCATTGTTTTTGTAATCAGAATCCCAAGGGTTCCATTTACCAACTTGATGAAACAATTAAAAAATACAGGTTAGAAAATTAACCAGTAAGAAAATAAGAGAAAATTTTTGAAGGAAGACAAATGAAAAGAATCATAGAGCCACAGTAATTAAAATGGTGTGGTTTGGAGGAAAGTACAGTATGTTAGATCAATGAAACTGAATAGAAAATCTAGAAATTTGTTCCTATATTCCTATTGGCACGTGAAAAATGTGGCATGTCTAATCACTGGGTAAAAAATCGATTAAAAGATAAATGATATCAACTCAATTAAATAACCAGTTTGGTGAAAAGAAAATAGTTAAAATCTAACCCGAAGTAGGACATATTATAAGAAGATTAAATATTTAAATGTAATTTAAATGTTAACAAAAAGTCATAAACACATAAGAAAAATTAGATAATGCTTCAACAATTTGGGCATGGGGCTATATAAAAATTCGTATAAATCACTAAAAAGATATACTAGAATTTTAAAAACTAGGTGAAAACCACTCATAAATAGTAGTCAAAAATCAAATTAAAAGGGCTAACATGCATTTATAAAGCTAAGGCTGGGACCAGATTCATGAGTCTGAATCACACAGACCCCCAAGCTTATAAAGGCACCATGCTTGGTATAATATTCTGCTGTCAAAATCTTGAAATTCTTAATATTTTTTTCAACAAAGTCCCTGGACTTTCATTCTGCACCAAGTCCTGCATATTATGTAGTCTATCCCAATTAATCTTCACATATAATCGACAAAATACAAATCAAACTCCAAATTAAAAAATTGTTTTCAGATTTTAAAAGATAAAAAACTTTATATCATACAACATCCATAGTGTAGACAAAGCAGCACTCTCCTACATTTTTTTTCAACCATTTGCAAACATTCTAGAGCCATATACCACAATTTAAAATGAATAACTTTGGTCCAATTTTTCCTCCAGAATTAAAGGTTAAGGAATTAATTGAACCAATATGTAAAACTAAGGATGTTTATCACAGTATTGGTTATAATAGCAAAAACCATCAGCAAATCTAAATGTGCATAAAATTACTGATTATAAACAGAAAGATATATTTATATAATTGCATATTATGCTTTAATTGAATGTTAGATATATTGTATGTACATATAAAGACACTTGTATGCTATGTAAGGATATATAATGATCTGGAAAGATAGCCTTGATTCATTGCTAAGTGAAAAGCAGGCTATGTAACTACAAAGGGAGTGAAATGCTGCGGTTAACTCTAGAAAGCTTTTTACATATATAGTAAAAAAAAAAAAAAAAGTCTGAAAACAAAAACACAAATATTTTTCTCTGGATTACAGAAAATTTTCATTTTTTTATTACATCTTTTGATTTCTTTTTAACAATAAGCTTTTAGTTCTATTAAAGTCAAGAAAAAACATTTTATTTTAAATGAATAAGAATTAGGCCATTTAATTGTGTCTGGGATCATTAAGCATTTAAATATATAACTGCAAAAATAATTCTAATTTGGTGTAAAACAAGGAAAATGACATAAAACATTTTGAAAGAAAAGATAGACAATGTTTAAAAGTTATAAGTTGTTCCAAACATGCAGATTATACAATTAAAAATTGGAAGGTAGAGCCAAAACTATATTTATTTCCTCATCTTGAAAGGAAGTAAATAAATATACACTGCTTTAGTTTTGACATAGATAATTAAATTAAATAAATATAGGTTGAATTTTGTTTTTGCAAAGCATAAATGTAGAATAATTTATAAGGATTTTTAGAAGTATGAAAAATTGTACCAGACAGTACATGATTATGAGATAGAACATAAGGTTATATGTCTTGAATTGGAGTAAAGAATAGTACTTAATGTGAAAAATAATAATTGATTTAGATTCAATTTAATTAAAAACAGAATAAAACATACGACATAATGAATTGCCAAAAATTTCAGTCTTTCATCTACAAAGAAAACACACAGAATGTAGCTGAATCCAGATGATGTATTACAGTCATTGAGTTAATTCTCTATGTTGATTAAAATAAAGACATGATCTCCAACAAATTGCTTCCTGATATTCCTTTAAGTTGTTTTGCTTGAAAGAGATTTCAAATGGAGAATAGTAGCAGACATCTAAAGTAAATTCAGGACCACCTGCAGTTTGGCTCTCAGAAGACTGATGAGTAAAGATATTTTAGTCAAGTGGCTGATGTAAAACCACATTTCTATCATCATTTTTGATTGGAAAGGGGATTCTTGGAGGTAATCCAGCACAATATGGCCATGAAACTCTAACATAATGCCAATTTTATCTGTATATTTGAACTATTAAAACAATTTTAAAGAACAAATTAATGGACATTTACTTTTCTTGCCAAATTCATTTAAAGTTTATTAAGTCATGTTTTCTTTTCATTCTTTGGAAGCATTTTAACCTGTACTATCAAAGTGGTAGAATAAAAAATTTATATAAAAATCCAAAAATTGAATCCATATTGTCTATATTCATTAAATTAACAGCTAAATAAATTAAAGAATTTAAGCCTTTTTAAAAATTAAATAAAAAATGAATATATTATGAGTTCTCAAAAGTAATACTAAATTAATGAATGCTAATTTGTGGAAAACATTGCTTCTTTTAAATAAGGTTGACACTATACAGAGGCAACTGCTTCAGTGACAAAATCTGGTAACCTTAGGCAAAGGAATGCTTGTGCTAACTTCAGATAATAGGTGGCCAGATGAAAAACAACAAAAGTAGCTGATGAGTCTTCAATGTGTTTTCTGTAGGCCATCAGCATAAGGAGGACCTGCTGTGATTTTTGTAAGAATTCAGATATTGAGGCCCCGCTTCAGAATGACCAAATCCAAATTTCTGAAGTAAAACCCAGGAATTTGCATTTTGACAAAGCCATACTAATACCTTCAAGAAGTCTCAACCAGTGTTTATAGGATGAGAAGCAAGAATCTATGGTAGGGGAAAAGGAAAAGCACAGGGAGCCAAACAGGGGTCACTAGTTGGTTCTCTGAGAGCAGCTGACTTTACAGGTCTCATGAGCCATGATGCAGAGCTCCATAGGTTCTTTGGAAACTGCATCTCCCTACCTGCTATATGAATTTTGGTAAAATAAGGTTTTACATCTATTTCACCATCATGTATAAAGGAATAAAAATGATGTTTGCACCCTTCCAAAAACAGAAAAATATTTATATGAACAATTAAATATTTCAAGAAGCTTTGGTATGTCTACAGGGCTGATACTCTCTTAACTAGGTCCATCACTTATCATTCAATTGCATGGAAACACAAAGGACCCCAAATAGCCAAAGCAATCTTGAGAAAGAAAAATGGAGCTGGAGGAATCAGGCTCCCTGACTTCAGACTATACTACAAAGCTACAGTAATCAAGACAGTATGGTCCTGGCACAAAAACAGAAATATAGACCAATGGAACAGGATAGAAAGATCAGAGATAAACCCACGCACACGGTCACCTTATTATTGATAAAGGAGGCAAGAATATACAATGGAGAAAAGACAGCCTCTTCAATAAGTGGTGCTGGGAAAACTGGACAGCTACATGTAAAAGAATGAAATTAGAACACTCCCTAACACCATATACAACAATAAACTCAAAATGGATTCAAGACCTAAATGTAAGGCCGAACACTATAAAACTCTTAGAGGAAAACATAGGCAGAACACTCTATGTCAAAAATCACAGCAAGATCCTTTTTGACCTACCTCCTAGAGAAATGGAAACAAAACCAAAAATAAACAAATGGGACCTAATGAAACTTAAAAGCTTTTGCACAGCAAAGGAAACTACAAACAAGATGAAAAGACAACCCTCAGAATGGGAGAAAATATTTGCAAATGAAGCAACTGACAAAGCATTAATCTCCAAAATTTATAAGCAGCTCATGCAGCTCAATTTCAAAAAAACAAACAACCCAATCCAAAATTAGGCAGAAGACCTAAATAGACATTTCTCTAAAGAAGACATACAGATTGCCAACAAACACATGAAAGAATGATCAACATGACTAATCATTAGAGAAATGCAAATCAAAACTGCAATGAGTTATCACCTCACACCAGTCAGAATGGCCATCATCAAAAAATCTACAAACAAAAAATTCTGGAGAGGGTGTGGAGAAAAGGGAACCCTTTTGCACTATTGGTGGGAACGTAAATTGATATAGCCACTATGGAGAACAGTATGGAGGTTCCTTAAAAAACTAAAAATTGAACTACCATACAACCCAGCAATCCCACTACTGGGCATATATCCTGAGAAAACCATAATTCAAAGAGTCATGTATCACAATGTTCATTGAAGCTCTATTTACAATAACCAGGACATGGAAGCACCCTAAGTGTCCATTGACAGATGAATGGATAAAGAAGATGTGGCACATATATACAATGGAATATTACTCAGCCATAAAAAGAAATGAAACTGGGTTTCCCTGGTGGCGCAGTGGTTGAGAGTCCGCCTGCCGATGCAGGGGACATGGGTTCGTGCCCCGGTCCGGGGAGATCCCACATGCCGTGGAGCGGCTGGGCCCGTGAGCCATGGCCGCTGAGCCTGCGCGTCTGAAGCCTGTGCTCCGCAACGGGAGAGGCCACAGCACTGAGAGGCCTGCTTACCACAAAAAAAAAAAAAAAAAAAAAAAGCGAAACTGAGTTTTCTGTAGTGAGGTGGATGGACCTAGAGTCTGTCATACAGAGTGAAGTAAGTCAGAAAAAGAAAAACAAATACCATATGCTAACACATATATATGAAATCTAAAAAAAAAAAAGGTTATGAAGACGGAAGGACAGGAACAAAGACACAGATGTAGAGAATGGACGTGAAGACATGGGGAGGGGGAAGGGTAAGCTGGGACGAAGTGAGAGAGTAGCATGGATTTATATATACTACCAAATGTAAAATAGATAGCAAGTGGGAAGAGCCTCATAGCACAGGGAGATCAGCTCAGTGCTTTGTGACCACCTAGAGGGGTGGGATAGGGAGGGTGGGAGGGAGACACAAGAAGGAGGAGATATGGGGATACATGTATATGTATAGTTGAGTCACTTTGTTATAAAACAGAAACTAACACACCATTGTAAACAATTATACTCCAGTAGAGATGTTAAAAAAAATATTCAAAAAAAATCATTGTTTCTAAACTACATCGCACCCCCAACACTCTCCCCCTTTTTTTCTGTATATGAAGAAAATATTGTTAGACTTCCTTGTGGACTAACATTTTAACCTAGCATTGTCACTAAGCATATAATTTTTAATAAGAAATAGTTAATATTATTGGTAAATTGCTAATATTTCATTTACATTTCATGTTCACCTATTTTTCTTCATTCATTGACCAAATATGTTTGAGTCTCTACTTGTACAAGATACTGCTAGGCCTTAGTCAGGGAGTGATGAACCAAACAGACACCATGGTGAAGTTTACAGGATAATGGAGGAACCAAATATCAGACAAGTATTTAAACTAATACATTTGATTAAAGTTAGAAATACTACCAAGAAAAAGCACAGGATGCTCTCCGAGAATATAACAGTAATCTAACAGGGAGGTCAGTAGGGATGTCTCTGAGGGCATCCTATTTGAGGAGGTACCGTTGCCTAAATGATAAATTTGCTGCCATTTGTCCACAGGAGTGAAGGTGAAAGGGTTCCAGACAGGGATATAAATCATATCTTCAAAATCTAGAAAGCAGTCCAGTATAGCTGGAATGTAATGAATGAGAGAGGGAGAGAAACTGGCAAAGAAGTTGAAGCTGAAGACATGAATCAAAACAAAGGCTTAGAAGCATATGCTAAAACAATGGGCTGGGGGAGGCCTGATGGGTTTGGAGCAGGGGAGTGACTGGATCCTCTTGTCTGCTCCATGGAGAAGATATGGGGGCACAGAAAATAGTAGGCTTGGGGAGTACATTAGAGGCTATTTTATTCTAGGTAAAAGGTAATGGTGACTTCATCTAGGGTCTTCTAGTGAAATTAGAAATATATTTTAGATGTGCAACCACCACGTTAGGGATGGATTAGCTGTGGATTTGGTTGGAATGAGACGGAGGGAAACTTCAAGCGTAACCCAGAGATAAGAATGTCTTGTTTATGTGACACGTTATCATTTTTTAATATGACCAGGTATGGCCCAGGAAATAGGGTTTGGATAATCCTGGAAAAATCTTGACCTTGACCCATGTCTAACCATAATCCTGAAATAGAGCTTGCTGCCAGGAATTAGAAAAAGTACACTTTGGGAGTAGAGTACAATGTTGAAAAGAAATCATAATAGATGGTAGTTTTAGATGCTGCGGTGTCAGAGGAAGCTTGCTGAGAGGGCCAGGTTTAGAAGTTCCAGCAGGGAGGCAGAGGAAGAGGGGCATCCAGGCAGCAGCTGAATGTCCTCCTTAGACCAAGGAGTAGGCTTTGAACAGAGCAGAATTACAATCCCTTCCTTGTTTTAGGAGATAAGTAAACCCAGAGGATTTAAAGTACTGGGTAGGTAACCAAGAGAGGGATTTGAAGCCACAGAGGAAAAGGCAGAGGCCCAGTTGCCATAACTCACATGTGAGAATGAAACAAAGGCAAAATTTTCAAAACTATAGCAAGACCAGTGGCACAGGTGACAAAGCTTACTGTCAGAAGGTTAGGCTAGAATTCATTAGATCCGGCTTGTCCTAGAATCTGCCGTGCTGTGGGTGGGGGTTAAGGAACACCAGCTGTGGGAAAACAGGGACCAGAAGCTGGTAGGTATCAACAGGTAAAAAACACATCCCATTTTAAATCACTGGATGATGATAGTGCAATGTGAACTATGGAGTGTTACTATAGAAACCTAAAACATGCCTAGGATTTGTGCTGCACGTAAAAGTGATGAACACAAGCATCAGAATCTCCTCTGTTAGCAGTGCTTGATCAAGTCTCCCCAACTTCCAAGTATGATATCCAAAAAAATATTAAAATATGGGCATTCATAACCCCCCAAATCAAGACAACCAGTATTATCTACACAAATTACAGGTTTCTTCGAACTGAAATAGGAAATATAATTAATGAGTGATACTTTGCCTTTTGAGGGAAGTATTCACCAGAGAAATAGAACCAGTAGGTTAGATAGATGTAGATACATAGATCGACTGTAGGAAACTCAGAAGATTGCAAAGGCAGAGAAAACTCACAATCAGTCATCTTACAAGGTGGAGACCCAGCAAAGTAAGTGGTGTAATTTGGTCTAAGTCTGAAGACCTAAGACTCAAGGGAAGCTGGTGATGTAAATCCCAGTCCGAGAGTAGGAAAAGATGAGATGAGATGTCCCAGCTCAAGGGGCAAATTTCTCTTTCCTATTTTATGTTCTATTCAGGCCTTCTATGGATTGAATGATGCCCACTGTGGGGAAGTCCATCTACTCTACTGAGTGCACACATTCAAATGCTAATCATATCTGGAAACAACCTCACAAACACACCCAGAAATAAATGGGCATCCCCTGATCCAGGCAGGTTGACACATATAATTAACTATCACAAGGGATAACTAACGTGTAAACCTAAAGGTCACTAGCCTTTGCTGTTCTGCCAGAGAGAGCCTCTAGGCCTCAGTGCCCCATGTCTGTACCAACTACAACACTAAACTTCTTTTCCCGTAATGTGAAGGAAAGAGCTGCTTTCTAGAACATACAAGATCACTCAATCCTCCAATTTCTCGCATTTTTCTTTTTCTCTGTTCATTCTAGAAATAGCATTATTATTATTCCATGCCAGCCAGTGGCAGACATGGAAGGTGCTGCTGCCCTTCAGGGATATGAAGTACCAGTGGGGAGGGATTGTGATCAGAAGCCGTGGAGCATTGTATGCTGCATGCTGTTGCTGTTGTTTGCGCTGTGTCTAGCAAGGGAAGATTGAATATTTTCAATGATCCTTTTCGAAAGACAAGATAGCCACAAAAGATAAATGTCTTTTGGACGTAAGAAATTTTGATAGAGGCTTGGCTCTGCACATACATAATTCCTCTGGCTCAAAATCCATCTGAGGGGAGACTGTAATAGACTCAGATGGTTCACAATGTTTATGGACAAATACCATGTTTGGATACATTTTCCTTACCAGGATAAGCAGATATAAAAATATGTGGGTATTGTAACAAATGCTACATAAGAGAAAAATAACAGTATTTAAGCTGCAAGGATGTATTTTTGGAAAAGTTTATTGTCAGAAATTTAAAGCACTTTTTTTTAAAGCATTTGTTTTGTGTGCTTAATATAACTTAAGAAAATGTTGGCTCTGGTGCAAAAAAATATATATGAGGTGAAAATTTAACAGACTGACAAGGGAGGGACACTAATTTAGAGGAAAGTAGGAAGGTAGAATTTAAAACAAAAATGCAATAACAAAGAGTCTCCATGAAAAAAAATTACTCAAAGATATGCATAAATCCAGCTAAGAGATGAATTCAAATAAAAGACTAAAGCTGATTCACTTTGTTATACAGCAGCAACTAACACAACAATGTAAAGCAATTATACGCCAATAAAGATGTTAACAAAAACAGAAACAAAAAAAACATTGGTACAAAAGAAGTTGAATAAAATGTTATAAATATGTTGAGGCAACATACAAAAGTAATTATTGCAATAAAATATATAACATGTAAAAATAATAATAATAATCTAGGCCTCAAATTCCAGATTATAACAATCCCCCATTATCCAGCTGAGAAGTGAACGAGGGGTGAAGGAAGCAAAGTAAAATAATACTAATATTCAGAATTACATCGGTTAGTATCAGAACACTATTTTATTTATTAAATTGATTATTGGAATTTATTTTTTAATTTGTATGTAATTTAATTTCAAATGTATGTTAGATTTGAAACTAAGATGTTTTACAAAAAACTAGCAAAAAGGGTAATAAAATTAGAGTCCGTGAAGAATCAGAAAAGGAAGAGAGAGAAAGATAAATTAAAAAAAGAAAAAAACTAATTGAAACTGAAAGGGCAAGTGGACAAACTTTTCAGGTAAAACAGGCTTGAAAGTTTTGAAGTTGGATGGGTTAAACTCTCCTATTAAAGTCCAAAGTCCAATTACATGTTATTTCCAAAAGGGAATATGACTTCGGAAAGTAAAAATAATAATAATAAAAAGACAAGAACAACAACAACAAAAAACACTGCCAAAGATATATTAGATATATTGTGTAAAGGCAAACAAAAGAAAGAATATAATATTAAAATCAGCTATATTAGATTTTGAGGCAAATAAATTATCACAGGCTCAGAAAAAATTGACTGTCATTTTATATTGGAAAATGATACATTCACCATGAAGATATTAGAGGCATAAACCTTTATATGAAAAATACATAGCTACAAAATATTTAAAGTAAAAACTATGCAATAAAACTTTATAAGGAAAAATTGGAAAAGAAAAAAATAATGCAGCTTTGGAGAAACAGCTTCCAGGTTTTAAAGAACCATGTAGAAAAAAAGGTTAAAATATAAAGGCTACATAATACTTTAATTTATAATTTATTTAAATGAAAAACCAAGTATGTTGCATATAAGCAGCACATACACTTTCTTCTAAAAGCTAATGTAGCATTTACAAAAAACTGGCCTTATAATAGGCCACAAAATAGTTAAATTACAGAAAAGCTGAAATTGTTCATATTGTGATATTAGATCACAATACAAAAATGGCCGTTAATAACAAATGTTGAAAAGTAATTATTTGGAAAAAAACAATGCATGGCTCATTAACATGGATCAAGGGGGATTACTGATTGTTTACAAGGCAATACTAATGAGAATATGTTATTAAATATTTGATAGAAGCTCTATGTCCATAAACTCTTTGGCTTAAAAACAGAAAATGGGATGTATTAGCAACTACACAGGCAGTCAGTAACACTAGGGCAATTCACCTATAATATTTATGGCCACATACCAGGTGTGAGTATACTTTTATCATGGCAAATGAGCAGATTTTAAAAGAGAAAAATATGCATGGGTATAATAAAAACTGTAATACTCTGTTTGCAGCCAAAGCCAAGTTGTTTTTTAAATGCTTTCACTACAAAAAAATAAATAAAACAGGAAAAGAAAGAAAATAAGCCAAAAAAATGAATTAAAATACATTAATCATTCTCATCACCTGCTTGTTTTAAAATGTAGGTTTTATTATTTAGTTATGCTGAGGCCAACAGAAAAGGAGATGATTACCATGGAAAAGATGGTTTATTACTCTCCGTTCCTAAGAAGAGGGCACATGCCATGACATACAGAGCCACATGGGGAAGAACCAGGGTTTGTCTGGATGCAGAGGTTACAAGGGGAAAACCTGGGCAAGAGCCTTTACTGTGGTGTCTGTGGGAAGAAATGGGCATGGCAGGGTAAGCAGGCTTAGGATTGGCTAGTTTGAATAATTTCAGCAGGGTCTTTGGCATAGGGGCTGTCCTAAACTGTCTAGTACTTAACTCTGGGGTGATTAGGGCTGGGGGATAGTCCCTGAGAGTGAGAGAGGCGTGGTGAGGTGTGAGAGCTCTGGATTGGTTGGTTTGCTTATGAAAGGTGTGCTCCTGGGCTAATCATTTACCGTCTCTAAGAATTGGCTAGTACCTACAAAGGGCAATCTCTTCAGGGTCAGCAAGACTCTAAGATGTCAAAGCATTGGAACTACAGAAAATAAAAAGCCATGATTAATACATTGCTGATCCCAGCAGGTGGTCAAAAACAGGCTTATCCTTATCTCCCTTCCACAGCCATCGCAGATGCTGTGATGCACTGCTGCATTCCTAGTTAGAAATAAATGACTCATCCCAGCTACTGGAAGTGCTGTCAGCAGGCATCTCTTAGCTGAAGAGTTTCCTCACCTGCATGGCCCTCCCTTTCTAGGCCAGCCGACATCCAATCACTGATCTGTGATCCAGCACAGGGTTTTTTAACCTTGGTATGTATTATTGACCTTTTGGACAGGATAATTCTTTATCATGGAGGTCTGTTCTGTGCTTTGTAGGACGTTGAGCAGCATCCCTGGTTTCTACCCACTAGTGACCAGTAGTATCCTCAGTCATGGTCATCAGAAATGTCTCCAGACTCTGCCAAATGTCCTCGGGTGGGGGGCCAGGAGGGGGCAAAATTACCTCTGGCTAAAAAATACTGACCTAAGAGTGTAAAGCCTCACCCACTCATCCTAATTCTGTCTGGACAGCTCTAACGTGTCATTCTTTCTTCCTCATATCCCACTGAGCTCCATATGATGCCCATAACTCTGGTCATGCTACCCACTCCTCCAGGGTTAACTCATTCATTACCGAGCATTCATGGGCATGCATATACTGACAGCATTCAGATTCATATTTCCAGCCCAGATCTCTGGCCTAAGCATCCAGTCTCTATAATTAGCTGCCTATTGGCTGGATCCTTTTATCGGGAGACATTTTATTTTTGTGTGTAAGAACATGAGCTCTGGAAGCAGCAGCTTATGTAAGTACTTTGACTCACCTGGCCACTTTGTAATGTTGGGATACTGTTAGGGAACCACTGACCAAAACTGCCAACCCTGGACGGGCATGATAATAACCACCTGCATGAGTTGTCTTAAAACATGAGGTCCTGGTAAGGAAAATGGAACTAACAAGCTACCACCAGCTGAAAGAATTCGGGAAAGGTCAAAAGGAGAGAGGAGACGCCAGTCCATATGTCCTACCAACCTCCCAGAATCCTACTCGCTGGAATCCATCTTGGCTAAGAAATGCGTCGGCCACCAGGAAGGACCCTGAGTCAGAGTGATTGGCCAGAGACAACCCGGAAACCAACATCATTACCATAAAACTTGAGACTGCAAGCCACGTGGCAGAGCAGTTCTCCTGGGTCCCCTACCCTACTGCTCTCTGCCCAGGTGCCCCTTCCCAATAAAGTCTCTTGCTATGTCAGCACGTGTGTCTCCTCAGATAATTCATTTTTGAGTGTTAGATAAGAGCCCACTCTTGGGCCCCCTTCCTGCAACAATACCACCCTGAATCTCTCTCTTTAAGTTTCCTCATCTATAAAATGGATACAAGGATAGTGTCTACCTCATAGATTTGTGTGGGAATTAAATGAGTTAATGCATGTAAAGAATTTACAACAGTTCCTAGAATATTGTAAGTTCTCAATAAATGTTAGCTATTACTATTAATCACTAGGCTATCTTGCCAGTTAACAAAGGCAGTAGGTTCAAGTCCAAACTAATTGATGTTATCATTGATTTTTCCATCTGCTACAGTGACCACTTCAAATTAATCATCCAATCATAGCGAATCTGTGTTCTTAGAATTGGTTGAATGTGTTCAATTTCATCTCAGTTGCCACTCTTAGTTTAATCCCGTATCTCTTATTACAAGAATCTAGTTAAGAAACGAATAACATGAACTACGGGGTCACAGAGAGCTGGGTCGAACCTCAATTCTTCCTGGTGAATGATATTAGCTAAATTACATTTCCTCTCTCTATCCATCACTTTTTCGGTCTGAAAAACAAAAATGATCATGCTTACCTTAGAGGATTACAAAGAATATTACAAGAGAAGCATTTTTTGTATTATCCTCAACTTAAAATAACACAAACAACCATTAATAACAGACTGAATTAGGTAAATTGCAATATTGATATTTTCATGTAATAGACTACATAACAATGAAAATAAGGAAACTACAATTGCACACTTCAACATGATTGAATCTTAGGTAATATTGAGCCCCTTCACACACAAAAAGGTAAGACACAATACATACAGCATTTATATATTTATATAAAAGTTAAAACAGGGAAATCTTAACTGTACTGTTTAGTGATGTATACATAGTGATAAAACCATAGGGAAACACACGGTTGTAACTACCATAGAAGTCAATGGGGCCAGGAAATAAATACTGAGGAAGGTTGGTTTGGGAAGTGATGATCTGGAGGCTTTTGAGGTGCTGAAAGTGTTTGTTTTCTCAATCTGGGAGGTGGTTGCCTGAGTATTTACATATAACTACTATCTATTATAGTGTGGATTATTATTTTATGTATTTTTATATGATAATTACATTTTACAAATTAGAAAAGTTTAAATAAAATGAATGAAATAAATGAAAACTAAATATAGGCACAGAAATAGGAAAATATGAATAACACATTGTCTATATATTATATATATACACATATATATATTTGTAATTTTTATGAATAAAGGTTACTAACAGGCCTGAATATCAGGCCTGTTTCAGAAAGATCTCTAATTCTCATAACACTGTTTCCTTGGAAACAGTAGAGTTAAGATAAATGAGGAATATTTTGTCTGCCTCATTTGTTGTGTGGAACACACATCTGCCTGGGGTTAGGGGGGCTGTGAGTTAGTATAGGGCTATGTGATAACTATGATCTAAAGTTTGGTGGGAATAGAGGCTGAGGTTTCCTTGTGTCAAGGTGACCCACGTGGACCTTGGCTCACATCTGTGGCCTGTACAGGTCCATGAGGCTGCAGATGAAACCCCTTCTTCTGTGTACTTGAGTAGCTGCTGAGATGAGATGAGCATGAGATAAAGATGTTGAACTTACTGCATGTGCTCCTTTACTTCCTTGTATAATACCAAGCAAGCATGGTACTGTGCTAAATCCTGTCTCTTGAGTCTGGTGGCCAACTCATACCCACAACCACAACTGTGGTGCTAGAAAATGGTGTTGGAAGTAGGTTTGGCTTTCAGGCCCTTGAGTCAAAACACTGTGATGCAGGAAAGAGAACTGGGTACAAGTGGGGAAGAGATTCTGTTGAGAATTTGGTGCCTGGGTGGCTGAATTATATAGATTTATCTCCTGGATTACTGGTAAAATAGTCAAGAAAGGCAAAATGGGACAGGTTGAGAGAGTAGCAGCTAAAGAATTAAGGAAAGGGTAAACTGGATAGACCTATTATTAGGTGGCAGTTAGGATAAGGGATAAAACGTGAAGAAATTTAAGGTTTTCTTTCAAAGGATTTACTAGCTCATTAACAGTATTTGGAAAGAGGAAAATCTGCGCCATATCTGGCAGCTGCCTTCCTTAATAAATCCCATGAGATATGCTCTCTTTAACCCAGCCTGGATGAATTTAAATCCAATGATGCTGTTAGGGAACAATAACAAAGTGTGTTGACTCATGCTGCTAAATGTACTCTGAAGGTTGAAGCGGTAGAAACCGAAGAGGATTGACTTGAAGCCTAGGACATTTTGCCTTACTCCCAGTGGAATTTCCAAGGCCATGTGCTTTGGTTAAAGGAGAATATCCTAGGGTTGGTAAAACTTTCTGAGATAAGTGGGCATTGCTACATAATGTACTATCAATCTCCAGGGAGCAAGAGGACAATATTAAGAGGTCAAAAAATAAGCCAAGGGGAGATGAAGATGCTGTGATAGGAGGTACCATGGTCCTAGTAAACTCCACAAAGGAACATGATAAAGGAAGAGATATCCAGTAGTGCCATCCCCTTTGCTTGAATCTATAAATAGAAAGGATGTGATACATGAACAGAGGTCTTGCCCTTACTGGTCTATAGCTGCATGTTGGGGACATCTGCCCTTTGCCAGGTTTTATTTGGGTCAGCTAATTGGGAGCCCTTACAACGCCCCTAACCTTCTTTTGTAGTAAAGGCTAAACTGTACCATCTTCCAGGAGGTTAAGAGGAAGTCTCTGTTCTGATTAAAGAAGTCTTAAAATCAAGTGTCCTTATTGAACACCAGTTCTTGCCAACTTAGTCCTGTCTGGCCTGTGAGAAAACCCAGAAATAAAGAAAACAATTCTCCCCAAAGCTTCTACTGTGCCAGACATGGTAAAAACTATCAGGAAGTTAAGCAGGCCAATGGTGATGGCATGTGGTCATAGACTCAGAATCTCCAAAAAAAATTGTCAAGCACTATGTGTATCTCCACCAGAGAGATTCCATTAGATATACTTTTACTATCTTCCTTTAAGGTTACTCACATTCTGCAGGATTCAGTTACTACCCTATCTGTTGATTCATGAAGTTGATAATATAGTATACTTTCCTTCTCAGAAAGGAAGCTGTGACTGGAGAGAGGGTAATTTGAAAGCTGTAGTTGTGATGAGACTGGCCAAGAATGCCTGAATAATCTGGGTAAGATTCAGGGCCCAGCCCAGTCAGTCCTTTTTCTAGGCATGATCTGGGCTAGGACTACCAGCGGCATTTCACAAACAGTAAAGAGCAAACTGCTATCCCTTCTGGTCTTTACTAGTAAAAGAGAGGTGCAGAGCCTCAAAGGGTTGTTTGAATTCTGGAGGACACATATACCATATTTGGGAATCCTGTTGGCCTTGATATACAGACTAGTGAAAGAAATGGGTTTGAATGCGGTCCAGAGCAGAGGGTAGCCCAAGTTGTCCCTCTGGCATTTATAATCCTGTCATAACAAGTGCCAGGATTTTTAGAGAAGGCCACTACAAAAACACACACAGACTCGAGTTCCTGACAAAAGCCTTAGAACGCTGCTTAAAGGTGATTGCTAGACTTCCAGACCAACATACTCCCTGATACTATGTCTAAAACCAGCTCATGTGAGAGACATGAGCTAATGCACACTATTTGGCTCCAGCAGAAACAGCCCTCACACCTGAAGAGCGTCAGATTATATATACTGAGGCTTGAGTTACCTATGATGCCATGGGTGATACCAGAAAGAGATTCCAGTAAGAAGGAGCTGTACAAGCTTCCTGATAATATATAAATGGTATATTTGGGATATGCTAGAGAGATCAGCTCTGAGGGAGTGCGTTACATTCACAAGCAGGTAGTATTTCTGCCTCTACAGTGGACCTCCTGAAGCTCTACCCACTCATTGCCATAGGGTCTGAAATCTGCTGAGGCAAATCATCTGTCAGATTCAATGATGGGAGTTCTCCTAGTGAATGGTGGAACTTTGTATGGAAGGCTGATGCTATCTGAGAGTGGTCTGTAAAAGCCCTAGTTGCAGAATAAGTATATACAGTGGGCTGAATTGAGAGTTGTATATGTGACAGTGCAGGAAAAACTGGGTTCTTGGCCTCAGAGACATGTTTGACTATACAGATGCATATACAGCCCAGGGCTGTACTGTAATCAGGCAGGCGAATGGTTCCTTGATGAACACATACATTAGAGAAGCCTGGTGTGAAAGGGTGAATTTGTGGATGACTCTACAGAAACTCCTAGGAAGAAATGCATTTGAGATGCTCACCAAGAGAACCCATTTATGGCACTGGAAAGCCAAGGCAGATGACCTGGTCTGTCCCTGGGGAAAAACAGCTGGGTACATGAGCTGAGCTGGCACAGTAGTATTCAAGCAATGCCATGGTGGATGAAACAGTGGCATATACCAGTGTCACCCAGAAAAGTCACTAGTATGGTGACAGACTGTCCTAAATGATATCAAGAGAAAAAGCAATGTCCAAAATGGCACTGGGAGAATTCCATGGGATCAAGGGCATCAGTGACAAATGGATTACATAGAACGCTGCTCATGGCTCCTGGAATATTCCAATGAGTCTTTCAGGAGTAGATAAGTGTTTGGGGTACCCTTGATATGTCTCATAGGGAATGCACTTCACCGTAGCCAGTTTAACAAAATGGGACCAAAAAGTACAATATACAATGGACATGTATTCCTATCAGTTACACAGGAGTGACTTAATTGAAAATTAGAATAGGCAATTAAAACATTTAGGTTTGAATGACAGAGGGTGCAAAGGATAAGAAGGATGAGAAAGCATGGCTAGCAGTTCAGTGAGTGTGCGCTTCATCGGAATATGAGAAGGATTGAGGGAAGAACAGCCTTAGGGAAGGTTACTATGTACTGGGAATAAGGTGGTGGGAAATGAAGCTGTGGCACTAATCTTTGTCTTTCACACCTCATAAGGCCTTCCTTTCTTTTGGTTTAACTGATCTACTGGTTTAGATTAGGATTGCATTTATCCTTCCAGCTGAATGGAGCATTACTCCTTACTGTATTCCTTTGAATTTAATTATATTTATTCCTAAGGTAATCCTAGATTAGATGGTCAATTTGCCTAATGTGACCAAGCTAAGACTCACCCTAAATAAAGCCTTATTGCCCAGTGGTAGAGACTGACCTGTTATCTTTTATCTCTGCAAACCCACCATCTGCTTCCAGGAATGGGGAAAGAAGGACCTGGTGAGGTTCTACTGTTACCTGAAGGGAAGAAAAAGCCACTTGGGATGTTAGGCCTAGCAACAACTCTGGGAAGAGCTCTCTACTGTGATGGATTGCTATTGTGTTTAAAGGGCAATGCCAGGGTGTTTTAAAGTCCAAGCCAGAGAGCTGCACCTATTGAAACGCTAAAGGCCATCTAAATTATAGTAGGATGTCACTGGAACACGTGTTCTTTATCATTCCCTTATTGCCTGTGTGCCATGAATTTAAAAAGAGGTGTCATTTCTTGCTATACAGTTAGTGGGTATTGAGTAGATAAAAGACCAACACTGTATTCTCTCTATAGGGTAAATGAGTTGTGCTCCACATTAATATGTGGGAATCAGTGTCACTAAAAACCTATTCCTTCACAGCTGAGTATGATTAGGTCTCCAGGCCAGAAGGAATCCTGAATTAATTGAACACTCTAGTGACCATCCCTGTCACTGAAAATATATAGTCTATGGGTAAGAGATGATTCTGCTGGAAAGCCTGGGGAAATTACACTGCATTAAAAACAAATGTTTGGTGTGCTAAGTATTACTGTTATATCTTATCGACTGCTATTTGGTGTAATATTAACAAGTGGTTTGCATGCTAAACATTACTTTAATGCCTCATCTACTGCTATTTGGCATAATAAAGTATTTTATGGGTTCACATATGGAAATCAAAGAAAATCCAGTGGATACTGATGATGACCCCCAGGGTGAAAAGATATTTTGGGAAACTGGTTTAAAACCCTCAATTGACATTACCGCCTTGGGAACTGACTGTCCAGACAAAATAGTAAATTAGGCCTTAGAGAAACTAAACACACGTATAAATGTCTCTAACAATTTTTGAAAGATACAAGTGCTAGTGAATGTGAGGGCAACATGCATCTGATAAAGTATCTAAAGATTTATGAAGCACATTGCTCAAGACTAACATGTTCAGGAAAATGATACCTACACTTTATTGGATAGCACAAGTCTTGGTGGTTGCAGATGTGCTAGCTTGCTTTTTCCTGCATAAAAAACATTAGATGTGTCTGTCAGAAAAAAATATCACAGAGTATTTAAGGAATACGTTTTGTGAAAATATGGACTTGAGGTCATGGGGGTGAAACTTCAAGAAAGAATTTAACATCAGCCTGATCTGATGCAGCCTCTCAGAGAACGATCTCAGTTGCCCACAGCACTCTTTCCTTGGAAGGAGTGGAGCTGAAAAAAATGAGAAATGGTACTTCTGTTTGTTGTGTGAAGTCAGCCCTGGGGTGGGAGAACAGGGATGAAACAGTATAAAGAATTGGCAGAAAATACAGCTTGTAGATTCTATGTGACAAGGAGACCCACATACACCTTGGCTCTCATTAGTGGAACCCAAACATCCTTGTGGTGAGATAGACTAAAGAACCGATGTACATGGAGTTGCTGAAAGAAAAGATGAGTTGAAGATGCTATAGCTCTGTATTTCCTGGCCTGTATCCTGTCATAAAGCTAAATAAACATGAAACCTATTGATGTTTTCCGGAAAACATCCAGACTCTTTAGTGAGACGTCCATTCATTATATGACCCTGCTTCATCCTTTCTTATACTTCTCATTCCTAATCTTTGTATACCTACTAACCATAGATAGATAGATATTTTAAAATACTTTTACTTCCAAGAAGTAATTTTCTCTTATCCCTGAATATTTGCCACATTTTCTCCTTTGTTTACAATTACCCGTGAACCTCACCCCACCCCCGTTCACCTCAGTCTTAAAGGATGTACTTTGTTATAAGACAGTGACAATTATTCAGGCCTTATCATGGCATGAATGAATTATATCCCAAGACCCTCTGTTTCTCTTTGATCTAATTATATGGTCATCATGTAATCTTCTAGTTATTTTTTATTTATTTTTTCAAATCTTTGTCCTGAGCACCTTGAGGTAATAAAGAAGAACCCAGATGGTGGGTACTAGAGTTCTGGTGACTAGGCTAGTATATCAGTGTCTATGCAGTAACATTCCAAGTTAACATCAGTGTTTCATGACTTTATTAATGTCAATCAGCACCACAGGACCTAATAAATATGAAAGAACTGAGGAATTCAAGTTTCTTTTATCCATAAATCTAAGGACTGTGCAACTGACCCAAAGCATTGCAGCTAGTGAGGCTGCCTTTCTAATGTGATCTTCTTCTAACTGCAGTCATCAAGCTTGTTTTTATTAATGTATCTCTCCATGATCACAACAACATTTTCTCTGAAACAAAACTAATAATGTTTTATCCAATTAACCTAGGCCAAAGAGAGCTTTGTAAATTGATACATATGACTTGATACTAAAATATATGATTACTCAAGGGAATGAGAAGATAAATCACAAGATGAGGAGAAAACATTTGCCAATGATATATCTGATAAAGGACTGTTATCCAAAATATACGAAGATTTCTAAAACTCAAGACTAAGAAAACAAACAGCACCATTAAAAAAAATGGGCCCAAAAACCTTAACAGACACCTCACCAAAGAAGATATACAGATGGCAGATAAGCATATGGAAAGATATTCCACGTCATATATCACCAGGGAAATACAAGTTAAAGTAACAATGAGATACTACTATACACCTATTAGAATGGTCAAAATCCAGAACACTGATGACACCAAATTTTAGTGAGGATGTGGAGCAACAAGAACACTCATACACTGTTGGTGGGATTTCAAAATGGTACAGCCAATTTGAAAGAGAATTTGGCTCTTTTGTGTGTGTGTGTGTGTGTGTGTGTGTGTGTGTGTGTGTGTGTAAAACTGAGCATACTCTAACCATACAACCCAGGAATCCTGCTCCTTGGTATTTACCCAAAGTGGGTGAAAACTTATGTCCACAAAAAACATGAAGAATGTTTATAGCCACTTTATTAGTAAGTGCCAAAACTTGGAAGCAACCAAGATGTCCTTCAATAGGTGAATGAATAAATAAACCTTGGTATACCCAGACAATAGAGTATCATTCAGAACTAAAACAAAATGAGTTATCGAGCCAAGAAAAGACATGGAGGAACCTTAAATGTATATTATTAAGTGAAAAAAAGCCCATTTGAAAAAGCTACATACTGTATGATTCCAACTATATGACATTCTGGAAAAGGCAAAACCATGGAGACAATAAAAAGATTACTGTTTGCCAGGGCTTAGGGGGAGGGAAGGATGAAGAAGAGGACCACAGAGGATTTTTAGGGTTGTGAAACTATGTATGATACTAGTGGTGAATACACATCACTACATTTGTCCAAACTTATAGAATGTTCAACACCAGGAGTGAACTCTAAGGTAAACTATGAACTTTGGGTAGTTAGGATGGGTCAATGTGGGGTCATCAGTTATAACAAATGTACCACTTTTGTGGGGGATGTTATAATGAAGGAATCTATGCATAGGAAAGGGCAGGGGTATGTGGTAAAACTCTAACTTCCTCTCAATTACCTTGTGAACCTAAAACTAAACATTCTTTAAAAATCAATACAAAGAAACACAAACAGTAATTATTGCTCCCACATGGAAGAGTTATAGTGTAGTTGTTAAGACTATAGACTGTGGAGTCATAAAATCTAAGTTTGTATCTTAGATCCACCATAATACCCATGTGACCTGGTGCACTTGAATCTATGTTTCAGTTTCCTCATGTGTAAATTGGGGATAATAATGACGACACCTTCATCGTAGGGTCGGTGTAGGAATTAAGTAAAACAATGCATGTTAGGTGTGGAAAAGTGTGCCTGGATCATGCAAAGCACTCAATAAATACTGGCCATAACATATTTTGAATTCTCTCTTTTAAAATAGGACTCAAGTTACTAAGGGCATAAAATGATCTTGCAAAAAATTGTCCTCAGAGTGAAGGGAAGATTCAGTGTGTAGGCAACCAGGAATTGTGCTCAGAAATGAAAACATTTTATGAGTCATGTGTACCAAGGAAATACTTCTGGTACTGGCTTCCATTTGGCTGATCAGCCAAGGTCAGTGGTTCTTAATTAGTAGAATGTTAGCTTTCTTTGTAAAGTAAGTTAAAGGTGTAGTATGATGTCAACCAAGCATCTTAAATATACCGTATTTACTAGGACATGCAAGTAAGAATGTCACTCTGTGTCAGACCACTGCTTTGTGTAAGATTGTAAATGATTTTGTTCAAATATCTATCAGAGAATGAAATAGAAATTAAAAAAACATAAAAAAGAAATGTGACTAAAAGAACAGCTAAGCAATAGTTAATATAATTTAATGATTACAAGAATGTTGCCAAAGACTTCTAGCATTTTAAAGGAACAACAAGGAAGCAAAGAGCCAATTGCCTAAGTAATAGTAGTTATTCCTTTAGTTATGGATCCCCCATTCACTAGACATCTCATTGTCTCTTTCTTGTCTAATTACAATAATATCAAAATTGTCTCCATGCCTCCAAAATGGCAACCCTCTAACGTATGCTTCCCACTGCTATTAGAACAATCTTCCCAAAATACAAGTTTATCCATTTGGTTCCCCTTAAAATTCTTCTAGTTTTCTGTTTCTTATAAAATAAAATTAAAATTCATTATGGCTATTGCTTAAACTTTCTTGACTCTTGGAACACCTCATATCACAGTTATTTTCTTCAAAGCACTCTTCAGGTAAAATAAATATACAACAGTATGTTTTATTAAGTAGTTAATTCTGACAACTTAATAATGGTAATCTGTGTGGTATGATACAGATATTGTAGTGTTTCCTCCTGAAATTTAAAGTGTCCCATGGCACTCCTGTGAGTTTTCTGTGGCACCCTGGGGTGACTTGGTGTACAGTTTCGGTACTGTAACACAGTGGCATATTTTTTTTCTTCATCATCTACTTCTATTTGCTTAACTTAAAAACTGTCTCCCCTCCCTGTGAGTCTCCATTCCACTCATGGACTCTATTTTTTTCCACTTTCATTTCTCAGATATGCTGGAAGATTTTATACGTCTGTAGTTTTTCTCATTCTGATTCCTTTACAAGCACTACTTTTCCTGTTCCTGTCTACCTAAAGAACATCTGCCTCATCATCAAAGTTCACCTCTAATATTACCTCTTTTATTAATATTCACTGCCCAGGTAGAGTTGACTTCTATTTATGCTTGCAGTTTACCTTGTACAGACTTCTATCATAGCAGCTACATTAGTTTAACTCTTTCTTTATGGCTTTTACGTTCATCTAGATTGTAGGCTCCTTGATCAAGAGGCAAAACCACATCTAAAATCTCAAGGCTGAATCTATAGGATGCCTCTAATCCTCCTTAAGGTGCTTGCCTGAGAAAAGTCAAGGCTGCCAGCATAATTTAACTGTTTGTTTCAGCCACCATCTGAAGATAGGGCCTCTATCTCCCAATTTCTGTGGGATATTAGGAGCCTAACTTCAATAAATGTCACTTAGCAAACCCAGATGTGTTTCACATAGGTAAGTGAAAAATGAGGGGGGAATCGGCCTAACTCTACTAAGTTTCTGTTCAACTTCTTTCCTGTAGGAACATTCTCCCTGTAGAACACCCAGTCAACTCTGTACAAATAGAAGTTGAGTTCAGTTCCTGTTGTACTCTTTTCTCTATCGAAATAGTTATTACTGATTAAAATCTGTCCTTATCACTTTTAAGTGAGATTAAAATCTGTCCTTATCACTTTTAAGTGAAAGTATCCAGCTTTTTAAAATTTATGACACCATGAAGAATTTTGGTGTCATACTGAAGAATGCATTCAGTATTTCAACTCTAACCTGCTACAAAGATTTTAAATTTCATTCTCTTTTCAGTAAGTATTGAACTTATTCAAAACATGAATTTTCACTCAAAACCTGTTGCATCCTAGACAAAAAGTTCATCTTCTCAAGTTGAAATTTTATAGCTTACAAAGGGAACCATGTAAATGTTGGAAAGCTTTTATTCAATATTCAGTTGACCACTTGTATATTTTAAAACATTTATAGATTGCATAAGTTATCAATGTATAAAACATGCATGCCACCAATTAATTAGTGAGTGTTAACTTTTTTGCGGTACACAGGTCTCTCACTGTTGTGGCCTCTCCCGTTGCGGAGGCAGGCTCTGGACGCGCAGGCTCAGCGGCCATGGCTCACGGGCCCAGCCGCTCTGCAGCATGTGGGATCTTCCCAGACCGGGGCATGAACCCGTGTCCCCTGCATTGGCAGGTGGACTCTCAACCACTGCGCCACCAGGGAAGCCCAAGTGATAACTTCTTAATGTGGGTAAAGGTCCTGACTTTACAAACACTAAATTAAATGCTTTTTAAAATATATTCTTTGACAGTGTATTGCTCAGACAAGGCAACGTCTTGGATATGTCCCAGTGTAGTGCTTACCTCTTATAGACATGGCCAAGAAATGAGATTGTATCTAAATTCCCTTCCAGTATTATATGTATTCTACTAAGGTGTAATATAATAGCTTCTTCTCTCTCCATAGTGATACTGAGTTTTCTCAATGATTTTTTTTTCAACTTTACAGGTAATTCAATTGCCATTAAACAGTTTCTTCTGGCTAAGATTCTCAAGAGAGTCTGCTTCCTAAAGCTACGGACTCTTACAACATCACAGACTATGAATTATCAACAATTCATCACATATTTAATAACAACGGTACTTTCATTTCATGTGCTTTAAAAAGATTCTTTTTTTCAGTAATGCTAAAAGCACCCTTGTGAAGGAGAGATGTTTTCCAATATTATATCTAATTGACAAATGGAGGAATCATATGTCACAAGAAGTCACAGCCACAGAAGTGTGCTAAGACATGGAATTCCCAAACTGACGACCCCAAGGCCCTTGCTCTTAAACATTCAGTTGTACAGGATATAATTATAGGGGTTTGAGGAGAAAAAGAGGGGAGAATACAGCTGTTTTTTCCTTGTCAGAAAATTGTTATATTTTCTATTCTAATCTTTATTTACAATAGTTTCATGGATACTAAGAGGAGGGGACTGGTATTTGGTGGCAGTCTTCTGTGTGCTAGTCACTGTGTTAGGTGTTTTACAGTAGTACCTTGTCAGATCTATCTAAAGACTGTAGAAGGTGGCTATTCTTATCTGCATTTTACAAGAAAGAACTAAGTCATTCACTTAAGGTCACATAGCTATTAAATGTCAGATTTGGTTCACAAGCAGCCTGAGCTTCAAAGCCCATGACTTCCTTACCTGAAGACTCTTATCTGAAGATACTCCCTTTCGAATAGTTCTATATAAGAATTGAGAAGCATATAGAATTATCAGATATATCTAATTTTAGGAAAATTACATACCATAACCTAAAATTATACAGTTATAGAATATTAAATATAGAATTATTTTAAATAATAAGCTCAATTGAAGCACTTAATCTGACTCAATTTACAATTGACCAAGACAGCCTTAATGTTCCCATCAGTTTGACTTAAGTTTAGACAGGTTTCTAACTGACTATATGTCCCTGACCTCCTTCTCCTTAGAATATTGACTTTAGAAAACTTGTGATTGTAAACACTTTCTCCACCCTTTCTGAAATGTATATAAATCTTCTCCCAGACTCTTGCCAGTTTTATAACCCAGAAACCTCTTCCTCAAGGACCTAGGAGTCATTCCTTTGAAATGTAATCATGATGGAAGAGAGAGCCCCTATCTCCTGGTGTCTTTGAGAGGGGAGGAGCCTAACTTCCACGAACACCAATTAGCAAACACAAATAGCCTGATCACCCCCCACCCCAATTTGCAAACTCAAGAATACCTCAATGTACTCAATATATCCTATTGATTATCCTCCCATCTAACAACCTCTGTTCTCTAGTACCTTCTTATTAGCCCACCCCAGAGCTCAAAAACTCTCCAAGCTCTTTGTCTCAAGACAAAGCAGGCTATCCAACTTGATCTGTGCTTTCTCTCCTATTGCTGTCAATGTATCAAAATAAAATCAGCTTCTGTTTGCATGTTTTTTTAGTGTCATTTTATTTTCTTTAATAGAATACTTCCTATTCTATGTATTTTTGAGAACTTTGCCTATTAATGAAAGCTCATATTAAATAACATAAAATCATATTTTGCTTTTTTATGCCTAGTAAAGTTTGTAAACAATCTCTAACTATCTATTTCCATGAAAATGACATTCAAAAGGTTTAAATAAAATACTACTTAAGAAAGATTGTTCATATTTCTCTAGCAGTAATTTCAAACACTGAGTAGAAGATGATTTCCCAATTTAGGATCACTTGAAATAAACTGAAATGTCTTAAAAATATACATTAAAATATATATGAAGGTCATGCTTTTAATGGCTTTGCCTCTTTCTTTTTCTTTTCTTTTTTTCTTTCTTTCCCTTCCTTCCTTCCTTCCTCTCTCCCTCCCTTCCTCTCTCTCTCTCTTCCTTCCTGCCTTTCTTCTTTCCTTTCTCCCTTCCTTCCTTCCTTGTTTCCTTCCTTTTAACTACTTACTTTTTCAAGACCCTACTGCCAACAATTACATTTTGTGGTACTAGTGTTTAGGACTTCAACATATGGATTTTGGAAGATACATGCAGCCCATAATACCCCTCATTCCCTAAACTCTCTCTTTTCAGCTCACTATTCTCTGCCTGGATTGCAGTTCTTGTTCTTAAAAAATGCTACCTCAAAGCTTTTGCTGTTTGTCCTCTTCCTTGGAAAGCTATTCTCCCAGACTTGCCTAACATAACACTTTTACTTCATTCAGAAATGTCTTCCCTGACATCCTAGCTGAAGCAACCTTCCTTATCTAAACACATCTCTTTCATTACACATAACTTCCTCAACTTTTCTGACACACTGTTGTACATGTGTTAGTTTACTTGTTTGTCCACCTTACTTCACCACCTTAGAATGTAAGATTCATGATGCCCTATTGGCCATATTTACTGCTAGCATGCCTTGTATCTGTTAGGTGCTGTATTAATCAGGGTTCTCCAGAGAAACAGAAGCAAAGGTATCAAGAGATAGAGAAAGCGATAGAGATAGATAGAGATTTACTATGAGGGATTGGCTCACACAGTTATGGAAGGCTGAGATTATGTAATCTACCATCTGCAAGCTGGAGGCCCAGGAAAATTGGTGGTGTAGTTCCAGTACAAGCCTGAAGGCCTAAGAACCAGGGAAGCCAATGATGTAAGTCTCAGTCTGAGTCTGAAAGCCCAGGAACCATGAGTGTTGATGTCTGAGGACAAGAGAAGATGGATGTCCCAACTCAAGCAAAGAGAACAAATTCACCCATCCTTCTCTTTTTGTTCTATTCGGGCCCTCAACAGATTGGGTGACGGCAAATCTCATTGGTGAAGTTGACCTTTATTTCTTAGTCTACCTATTCAAATGCTAATCTCTTCCAGAAACACCCTCACAGAAATACCCAGAAATTATGGTTTACCAGCTATCTGGGCATCACTTAGCCCAGTCAAGTTGACATGTAAAAATTAACCATCACAGGTGGTCACATATTTTGCTGATAGAATGGATTTTTTCTAAGTGTGCATGAAATTCTGAGTAGGGCTGAAGACCACCTAAGAATGTAGACACAGAAAGAATGGGTGAGCCCTGGATAGACTGGATCTAGAACACTCAAGTTAAGTCTAGTTATTAACAAGCTGAATTTGTCATCATTTGAAGATCCATGAAATAGACCTATCATGACTCCTTAGGATTTATGAGGCCCAAAGTTTTCTTCGGTGAGAACTGCCATTATCAAGACAGCTATACATTCTTCTGACTGTAAAATCATTTTACTACCAGCAAAGCACACATTTCTGTAATTTTAAAACTCTAGGTTAGATTATAAATAATTATATATATATTTTTTATTTTAGCAAAGATTCAGAATATATCTCTTTAAGAAAAAAGTGTTAAATCATACAATCTTTTGAAAATATACATTCACATATTGGTTTTGCCCTATGATTGATTTGATTTCTAAAAGTTGTAAAATGCAGCTAAATTTGGGAACCAAGTTATTAATAAAGACATTTACTTTTGACAAAAAGTTAATATTAATTGATTTAATTACTATGAAATCCAGTATTTTATGTAGTAATTTCATAAAATTTAGGATATGGAGTGACAGACTTAGAGAGGTCAAACTGTCTCTTAACCAAAATACTTATCTTAGTTCAGCATATTTTCTGCCTACGGTCTCTATTAAGTAGATTTGAACACTCATAGAGTCCCAAAAACTATAGACTATGATTCATATTTTTAAATCATCGAATATACTTTCTTTATTTTAGAATGTGGTTTTCCTACAAATAAGAAGTTGTTTTCTCCTAATAGAAGCACATAATTGTTACTTGATAAGATTATCAATACACGGGTTAAAAATATAGGATATATTTAATATAACAAAAGAAGGATAACAACATAATAACTTATTTGTCAGAGTAGCTGTTTCCAAGTATGCTGAGGATTGGATGGGCAGGTTGTACATGAAATGAGATAACTAAGAATATGAGATTTTTTGAAGCATTTTAGGTATGTGACATAAGGGAAAAGTATCTGAGAAGTATGATGCTACAGGCCAATTATAAAATTTAAACAATCTCCATTAAAAGTGATTTTTAAAGTATCTCATGCCTTAATATAATAAATTTACTTTAGTATGAGCAGAAGACAAAGTTTTATTTAAAGACTGCCTACATGTACCCATAAAATTGTTCTTTGGTTTCAAATAAAAGACCAACAAACTTGGACAAAACTGTTTAGGACCACTCCGAGCAGATGTCTCACTGGTGGGTGATTTTAGAGTTAGCTTCTCAGTAAACAAGCCAGTGAGTTAAATAAGTAGTTTTAATGCTGTTGTGCCTTTGTTTCCAAGGTTGAAATTTTTCTGTTTACAAAACTTCAGGAATGACTCTCAAGATACAGTGCTTTAATCATGTTGTTTTTTTCAAACAGTTTTTTCAGATAAAATCCACACATTTACAGTGTACAACTCAATGGATTTTAGTATATTCATAGATATTTGCAACTGTCACCACAGTCAATTTTAGAACAGTTTCATCACCTTAAAAAGAAACGTGATGTGTTTTAATGTGTTTTAATGGTTAATTTAACTTAATGATTAATTAATTAATAACAATGAATGATTCACTAATGTAGTGATTAATTTAATAATTTTAATGTGTTCAAATGATACCTCAGCCTTTCTCCTGCAACTGTCCTAAAAGATGGATGAAGAAGGAATCTTTGTGGTTCGAAACATCCTCTATTCCAGTGACTTACCTCCTTCTCAGTCTGAGACAAAGTGGGTTTATAACTGAGACAAAAACAAAAAAGATAAAACTAACTCTGGGTCATCAGTACAACATGAAAGCATGACTGCCAATTAATGAGTCTAGATTCATGGGCAGTTTGAGAATCAGTCTGTTCACATGCACTCCAGAACACGTTTCTTTGCATCTATTTAAATATGAAATGTCTTACATCTTTTCTCCTGGAGGGGACTAAATTGTGCTAAATTTCATACATCTTGATGCAAAAAAAGATCGTTATTTTCATTACAGTACATTGCCATCCTTAATGAAATTCAAATATTTTCTGCCTCATGAAGGAATCAAAATGGTGGATATATCAGGATCAGGAAAACACATGTCTTCCTTTACTTAGTTGATACATGCATATGAATATATTTTACCTTCTCTCTCTTTCACACTTACATGAACACACACACACACAATACACATACACAAAATACACACACACAGTATATAAAGAAAATAGTGCTAGTTAACATTGTTTCATTTGGAATGTTTTTTCAGCCGTTTCCAGAATTAAGATTATATTGAAGGATCATTTTAAGTAATTACCATTTTTGTATTAAAATTAGTAATAAAGGTTCATTTAAATTTTTTAGTTATTGCTTTTTTCAGATAGTTTTGTAAACACAGAAAGTCCGAAAAACAGAAAAACATTATCTTATTGAAACAACATTCCTGTCCTACCTTTAACATTTTCTCTTTCCAACTCTATCATCCCTTTTTCCAATAGAAAATTAATTATAAGCAATTTCCACAGAATTAGTTACTCTTCATATACATCATCTTTTAATGCCCTAAGGATAAGATTTTTGAAGACATGTCTCTCTTGGGGACTTATAGTGCATATTAGCATTTAATGTTTTAGAAGGCTTAGAGTGAAGTTGCCTGTTTAAGAGAATCTGTTAAATATTCTTGGTCATAGAACCCTTTGTTCAAATAACATTAATTAACATACTATGGAACACATTTTGGGAAGAGATTAGTTAGACTGCTTTCTTATTGATGATTTTTATATTGTTTGGGGAATGAATACACTTGGGAATGCAGCTTTTTTCATACTTTATATTATATCCTTAAGATAGAGTTCTTAAAATTGAAATGATGGGTAGAAATTACAGACATTTTAAAAGAATCTGTGTAGGAGTTGTTCAATTGCTTCCAAAAGGGTTCTGCTGGTTACAACATATTTGAGTATGTTTCTTTCCTTGAACATTTGTGTGGATTTGTATTATCATATTTTAAATCTTTGTTAATGTAATAGGAAAAAAAGGGCATTTTACTTGATTTTAATTTATTCTATGAAATATCTAAGTTTAGACATCTGTCTGAGATGTTCAAAAAAAACCATATATTCATATCTTCTATTAATCATAAAATTTATATTTTCATATATTTTTATTCAATTTGAAAATAATTGTAATATCTGTTTAAGTTTTAGTTACTGTGACCCAACAAATGTTAATACAGTCATCCCTTGGGGTCTGTGGGGGATAGCTTCCAGGACTCCTGAGGATACCAAAATCCGAGGATGCTTAAGTCCCTTATATAAAATGGCATATTATTTCCATATAACCTACACATATCCCCCCTTATACTTTAAATTATCTCTAGATTACTTACAATACCTAATACAATGCTATTGTAAATGCTATTAGATAGTTGCTGGCACATGGCAAATTCAACTTCTGCCTTTTGAAACTTTCCGGAATTTTTTTCCCAATTATTTTTGATCTGTGGTTGGTTGAATTCAAGGATGCAGAACCCATGGATGTGGAGGCCCAATTGTATTTAGTTGTGTAACATTAAAGACACTAAATTATGCTACTTCTCTTTTTTGAATCCTAATAAATTTTGAAGTCATTGTCAAGGTGAAAAACAATTCAGCTAAGAATTCTATTTTAACTTGATGTTAGCAGTCTTTCTTTAGTTCCAAGGAGCAAAAACAGAACTGAGCTATTTTAAGAAACAAACAGGAGTTTCATAGAAAAAAAAAGATATGCATAATTTAATGGCTGAGTAGAGTCTCTCTCAGAATTCAGAGTTTTGGACAATCAAGACACAGGAAAGCTGTTGATAAGCCAACCTCAAGATATTCAGACTTGCCATTCTGAAAGTAAGTCAAAGCTTTAATTAGATTTTGACTCAACCACTCTGTGGCTTGTAACTGATTCCAAATTTCCGACTCCCAGAAGAGATACTCTGATTATGCCAGCTCTGGAATAATGTAGCTGATACTAATATTGTAGATGTAATATTAGTGACACCTTTTAGACCATAACTTCTTGGGTTCCCCATGAAGACTCCTGCCCTAGGAAAGTCAAAGGATCAGGTCCCATGTCATCAGAAAAGGTTGAAAGAAGTGATGTGCCAACTACAGCGGCACTACCTTGAAGTTAGAGTCCCATCCTCTTACTGTTTCATTTCCCATCGCTGCACATTCTGAGCCTACCATCAGAAGTTGGAGCCGGCTCCATATATCAGATCTCCGTTTCCCTCAAGAGAGGATATATATATATATCTCCTCAAGAATGTTATATCAGAGTTAGGAGCTGATTTTTGAACTAGTTTAGTTTTGTCCAAGATCCGATAATATTAGAGAGTCAATTTCTGCAAATGTGTATTGAATACCTTAAAAAACAGCAAATTTCCTATAGAGAAAATATTCCATATATTTGGTATATGACAATTTGGTTCTTTATGTCCTCATTATTCTTTCACTGTTTAATCTTCCACAAGCAAATAGTTGTATGTTACACCTTTTACTACAATTCTGTTTCTGAAAAGAACAGACCCTAGACCAAATCCAACTTGCAGATGTGTTTTGTTAGGTACACATAACTTTTTCTGTGTGGTAAAATACACATAGCAAATACAGTTTACCATTTAGATCATTTTAAAATGTACTATTCACTGGTATTAGGTATATTCACATTGTTGTGCAACCATCACCACTATCCATCTCCAAAACTTTTTCATTATCCCACACGGGAAGTCTACCCATTAAACAATAATTCCCCATTATCCCCATCACAGCCCCTGAAGACCACCATTTACTTTTCTGTCTCTAGGAATTTGACTACTCTAGATACCTCATGTAAGTGAAATCATATAATATTTGTCCTTTTGTCCTATGCTATGTCAATTAGCATAATGTTTTCAAGGTTCATCCATATTGTAGCATGTATCAGAATTTCATTCCTTTTTAAGACTGAGTAATATGCCATTGTATGTATATACCACTTGTTATTTTCTGTATTTTTTTATAAGAGCCATCCGAATGAATTTGAAGTTTTATCTAATTGTGGTTTTGATTTGCATTCCCACACAATGTTTTGAAACATTTAAAAAAGTAGCCAATATTGAAAAATCTAAAGGTTTTACATGGAAACCTAGGATTGTAGCTTCTTTGGAAAAACTAGAAGGTGTGATAATAAACAGTTCTACCTAGCTGCTATGAGCTGGAGCTGAGACGTTGTAGCCACCTTTAGATAGGACATATAGTTTCCTATACCAAGTAGATCACTTTTTCCCAGGTCACCCTACATGGTGCACTCATATTTTCGTAGCTCTTCTAAATAGTAAATTCACCTTCCCTGTCATCAAGCATCCTAGACAATATACACGTTCATCTGGATTTAGTCCATAAATATTCTGATGTTCAACTGCCATGGTGTTGAGATGATAATAATTGACTTAGGGCATAAAGAGAAATTGAGTAGGATGAGTGAAATGACTATATTTCAGTTGTTATGACCATTTTAGATCTATAAACATGAAGTTTTTGGTCAGCTTTTAATTTAGAATGTGTCCTAAACTGAAATTATCTCCATAAGTATTGCTATTTTGAGTGTTTTAAAAATGTAATTAAATTCAAGACAGATTTGGAAATTGCCTTAAGTACTTATGCAAGCAGTATTTGTAAAAACAAGAAAAAGCAAATAGCTATTTTAATGGGAAAAACACTCAGCCATGAAGACTATTTTTCTAATTTTTGATTGTAACAGGGCATGTTTGGATGGGATCTATTCACAGTTACTACAACCAACAGCCAGCATCAGCACCCTTTCCCTCCTCATGGTATCTGCTTGAATCCATTGCAACTTTTCCTTTTGAATAAGGAAAGGAGAGAAGTGAGATCATGGCAGCCGTGATGTGATGCATTCTGTTTCCCTATGTGGCCAGCTTTTGAGCCCTGATTGAGGGAGAAGTTAAAGGCAGAAACATGTAGAATAATTTTGGGCAAAATCAGAACTGCATGGGAACAAGGAAACCAAGTATGTTACAGAATTGAGGAGGAGAAGGATGTTTTGCCTCTCTGTATGAAACACAGCATGCAGCTGGAGAATTGAAAACTTTGTCAACATTCAATGATGGTAAGCTTTGCATGAATATTGTTGATTTCCAGATGGGCATCATCAATGTGGATGCTTCTCTGTGCAACTTAGCAGGAAGAGGAGCAGAAGAATAAGTCCTGATCAAAGGCTGTGTCGTGACTGTAGTTGAAAGACTGACACGTTAATCCATCATGTGAGAATGCTACTCAGGAACAACCAGAAAAAATAAGGACACTTTGAGAGGTTCTAATTTTCAGAAATTAGATTCCTGGGAATTCTTGCCATTATGATTTGGATAAGAATAAAAACTCTGAAAATTTACTATTTCTAGGATTAGCTTTTTTTTTTTTTTTTTTTTTTTGCGGTACGTGGGCCTCTCACTGTTGTGGCCTCTCCCCTTGTGGAGCACAGGCTCCGGACCCGCAGGCTCAGCGGCCATGGCTCACGGGCCCAGCCGCTCCGCGGCATGGGGCACGAACCCGTGTCCCCTGCATTGGCAGGTGGACTCCCAGCCACTGTGCCACCAGGGAAGCCCTCAGATTAGCTTTGATTTATGAGAAAATCTCCTTGAGGTTAGGAATGGAGATCACTCTCCCATTAGTCACATGGGGTAGAGATTGAACTTAAACAGAAAAAGGAATTCAAATGTGGCAGAGGAAGGATGAAATAGATATCATGTAGACAATCAAGAGCATCTATCTTTGAGTCTATCTTTGAAACATTCAAGGCAGTGCACACTCTGGTCTCCCTGTGTTTGATCTCAAAGCAAGTTTGTCTAGTTTCCTGAACTATGAGCCATGCACAAAGGAAAGATGACACCATGGGGACCATCTAAAGAAAATTCCCTGAATGAACATGTAAACAGAGTTAGCTTCCACAAGAAAACTTAACACAAACAAACTCATCTCCAGACTAGGGAGGAGCAATAGGAGAAACACTAGCAAGAACAAAAGAAGAAAACAAAGGTTTTGCAAGCTCAAAGGAGACTCATTACGGCAGAAGATTAATTAAAATTTTTAAAAATCTTTCAATATTATGTTTTTTTCTCACATCTTTCCCACTCCATCTCTCCCATTCCTTCTATATGTTATCATTTTTTTGGGGTATAATAGTTTTTGTAAGCTCTATTTACCACTATTAAAAAATATGCTGATGATATATATGCTAAAGTACATAAAAGGGAAAAAGTATGAGTGGGAGGAGAGTTTGGGAGGGTGGAAAAGAATTATATGACCTTGCTGGAATAGTTTAATAATTTATAATAGTTTAATAAATTTAATATAATAGTTTAATAAATTATAGTTTAATAATCATGCCATGGAATACTACTCTAAATATTGGAGTGGAGATATCAAATAACTGTCATTACTTTAATCCCTTATTTTTTCAACTCAATGTATTCATATATATAGCAAAATTAATCTATTAAAAACATATTATATATCACCTAGCTTTCCTCTGTATGACTTCCAACAGGTCAAATTCAATATAAATTCATATTTAATGATTTTCAATGTCATTTAGAGGAAACATCACTTTTCTGAAATTTACCTAAAACATTTATGTACATGCATTATATACTTATGCTAATTTTTATGTGTTCAATTATTTAGAGAGTAAGTCTATATTTGTTAAGAAGGTAACAAAAGAATAGTAAGATACGTCTGTACTCTAATCTGAAATAATTGGTTTACATATGCAAACAGAATTGAGAACATACATATATCAGGTGATTTTTTAAAACTTTCTACCACAAGTTGTTTCAAACAATATTTGGAATGTCCACAAAGTAATACAGTTTAAATAGTAAATGCTTCTAGAGGAAATAGATCTTGAGACCAGTATTGAAAGAACGTGTCAGGCCAGGACTTAGGTTAAAACAGGTGTGAAAAGAAGTTCTCCAAAGGTAGAAAACGGCCTGCGAGGGCAAAGACAAGTGATGTTTACTGTCAGAAGGAATGCAAGAGAATTTGTTTGGTGCGTTACAGAAATTGTGGTTCTTGAGATGATAAGAAAGGACACTTCAAAGAAACATCGTATTGAATGACTCAGAATCCTAGGGGCAAATGTGGCCATTTACCTCATTTGCTTGGCAATAACAGTTGTTTGGGGGAAATGTACAAAACGATTTTTAATGAACTCTAATCTGTTATAGAAAATCTGCAGAAAGTAATGAGTATCAGTGTTAACTGATAGTGTTTGGAAAAGAGCACAGACTTATGAACTTTACAGCTAACTCAAGATATTGTGGATGATGCCTTAATTCTGAGGAGGCTTGACAGCACTCTTGGAGTACTTGAAAAAAAAGTTTTCTGCAAATTATTCAAATTATATAGTTTAGAAATTTCAATTTACTAGGCTTTATTGATTTCTAAGTTTCTCTAAATCAGTGGCTCATGTTTTTATAACTTTATTTTTATATTAACCATATTTCTCATTAGCTTATAGACCCATATACTTTCTTGATAACATGATAAACTCATTTAAAATCCTGAAGATACATTCAACTAAATCTTCATTACGACTGACAAGCTGCAATTTTATCTGACAATGATATTTTAAAAGTTACCTGAAAATGAACTAATTACATTCTCCTCAAAAAGATTTAAAATGGTCATTAATTTGTGCATTTTTTTCCTCATTTATACATACTTATTCTGTCAAGGTGGTAAATACACACCTACAATTCTTTCTGTATATAATGAGCCACTAAATTTGCAATAGTTGAATTTGAATTCCAAGTGACAAAACTCCCATTAGAAATATTTGCACAACTTGCATCTCATGTAAAACTTTTTTAAGTTTAAAATGTGCTTAGCCAGAAATATATGAGCATTATGAGAAGTTTTACATAGTTGCAAGTGGCCTATAAATGCCTTCACGTCTTCCACGCTAATGTGGGTATTGCTATAAAAATGGAAAGCACACTGTAACAAATTTATCCATTTGTGGTTCTCTGCCTTTAACACTGGTAACACATTGAATGTGCATAAAGCTCCCTTGTTCATCTAATTAAAACATCACCATATATAGGTCCTCAACTGCTCAATTCAAATGTATGTCTTAGCAGTTTACAGTAAAGTTGTTTCTCAGACTTAGAGGCATAGAAAAGAATAGAAAACTGCTAATTTTTTTTACCCCTAACCAATTTTACATATTTAAAATTCATTTATTATTAGGAGGAAAATTTTTCCTGCTGAGAGGCACTTAAGTGAGAAGATCTAGTTCTTCATGAACTTGATGAAGAAAGGCCAGATGTCTTGTTATAAGTGCCTGACAATGTTTCAAATTTAAGATGCCTAAAATAAACTCAGAACCATTCCACCTAAATTAGCTCCCAGTTTAGAACTGGAATTTTTATTTTTGTCAGCAGTAACATTAATGTCCAGTTATCTATATATTACAGAAAGAAGTGATGTGGTTTGGACAAGGATGGTAGCTGCAGAGCTGATAAGAAATAGTCAGAATTTGAAGATATATACAGACACACATACACACTTTAAATTCAGTAAAATTTGCCCTTTTTAGTATAAATTTCTAAGAGTTTTGACCAATGCATACAAGTAACTGCACAATGAACAATTCCATCACTACCCCCGCCTCAAAATTTTCTTTTGTCCCTCTGTAGTCAATGCTGAGACTACTAAGCCTACCAAAGTCATTATTCATTTATGTCAGTGTTTCTACAATTAATATTTCTATCATTTCCATTTGATTCCTTTGTATAATATCCGTCTCACTGCTAAAATTCCCAATATGTTCATGCATGTTGCTCACCTTTTCCATTAGAGCTTCTAACATGTTAAGAATAGCTATTTTAATTTTCCTGCCTAATGTTTTCAAAAGACTATCATATCTGAGTCTTGTTCTGTTGATCTTTTCTCTCTTGATAGTTGACCCCTGCCCCCATCCCTTTCCTCTTTGATATGTCTTGTAGTTTGTGATTGGAAGTTTGTCATTGTGCATAGGATGAAGTTATATTTATGCTTGGGAATAAGCATGCCTCTTCTGCTAAACCTTTACTCTGGGAATTTAGTTAACCTAATTAGAAATTAATTTTAGTTTGGTTTTTGTTGTACCATATCCTCAGATTATTCTGATTTCACCTTGTGCTTAAGGTGTAGTCTGGATGCCTGGAGGATTTTTCACATGGTTTATATTCCATTCTTAGTGTTCATCTTTCCCTATTGATCCTGCATATCCTTGCATTTGCCCCTCCCCTGGAGGTAAATGGCTAGGACTTGTGGCTCTCTTCTTGCTGGCTTTATGGTGAGGAATGTGGGACATTCTCTTTGTCCTCATCCATTCACAGTCTTAGACAGGTTGTGTGTTCCTCTACCTTGATGTTGGCTTTCTCTACTTTCTTTTTCCTGCCCACTGGTAGGAGCTAGTTGATGGAGCCAGGCCCTTTTCCTCTTTCCCCTAGAGCTTAATTGTGTTTTCTGTCCCCTAACTCTAACCACAATGGCTCTTTACCTGTGCTTTTAGGGTTTCCTACCTTTCCTTCAGAGGGGTAATTCCTTTGCTCCATATAGGAGAAAGATACTGTATAGACTTCCTATCTTATCTGCATCAGAAAAGGAGGCTTTCTGTAGTTTTCTACCCTTTTCCCTCCAAAAAAAGAACACCTTTCTGGATGCACACTGTGAGATACAGCAAGTAGAACGTGCAAGGAGGTACTATTTCCCTTATGTCTGAGTCTCCCAGGGGTTTTGTACTCTTACGTTAGCACACACTTGGCTGAATAGTTTAGCGTGGCAGGGTTTCCTGTCTCCTGTTCTCTGGCCCAGCTAAGCCAGTGTCCTGTCACTCCATGGAGATAGTTGACTTTACTTAGATTTCAGACTAGTTGATTACTCTGTGACCTCAGCTATCTGAAAGATTTAGCAAAAGTTATAGTCTTTTTGATTACCTTTTTTTCTTATTTTATGGTGAGAGTAATACTCTTTCCAACTTTCTACATCCTAATCAGACACTAGAAGTCTGACTCTGGATATATTTTAAAGATCAAGACAAAAGAATTTGTTGGTAGATTGGATGAAATTTGGGAGAAACAGAGGAGTTAAGAATGTATAAATATCTTCTCATTGATGTTAACTAGTTCATTATAAGATTAAATATTATTTGACCTTTTAGTACAGAGAAAGAATTGAGAAGATTATGTGAGAGGGAAGATAAGAAATTTAAAGTATAGATAATTATGAGGATGGATGAAAAATAGAATACCAAATTGGATTACCTAATGAGACATCTACAAATGTATATCATCCCATTATTGAAATGTATTTAGAAAAAGTTTGTAAAATAGAGAAATAGCTAATGTTTTTTAAATGAGAGGCAAGACAAAAAATGTATATAGGATAATTCCATAAATATTACACAAAGAAAATATGACAAAATGTTAACAGAGATTATGTATGAGTGATTTGTTTTCCTCTTGCTATTGTTATGCTGTTTCCAGACATTCCATGATGAAATTATTACTTTGTAATAATTAAAAGTAATTTTACATAAATAGATTGCATTGAAAGAGAATGTGGTTGATAGACGATTTCCTTGTATAAGCATTTCAGTAGAAAGAAAGCGAATAGGAAATAACTAAAGATATAATTCAATATCAGAATATAATTAAAAGGAGAATGAAACATGATGGAAAATGTTACAGCTCAAGAAGTAAACAACATGGTCAAAAGATGAATTTCATTGATCTCCTTTCTCTAGTTATCCCAGATTTAACCTGAATTTGTCCTTCGGCCAACCAGTACATTCCTTGCATAGTACTTAATTTCCTAATCACCAAGTCTAGACTACTACTCATATTAACACACTCGCTAAATGAAATGCAACTTCCTATATTCAACTCTCTTTCCCTTACTGAATCCATGATCATTCAGGGTACAACACTAGGTAAATTACTTTCTAAATGCCTGAGGAACACAATTAAGGTATATTAACTAGAAGATAAAAATAGGGGGAATTGTACTTAATCAGCAAATACTGGTCAGCAAAGGTATTTGAGTCCTCTTAACTGACAGAATTAAAACAAGGATGTGGGAAGAGGAAGCAAAATCTTCAAACATGTTTTTGAACAATCTGTTTATATGACTGTACTATAGAACAGTTTGAGGGTTTTTTTCCATCCCTTGGCTAAAAGCAAAGAAGATTTACTTTTCTTAAATCCATGTTTCTAGTCCATAGCTTTAATCTCAGTTTGTCACATGCATTATCAGTAACAATGAAGAGAAAATAAAATTTCAGTGGTTTAAAATACTTTTACAATATTATTGAGAGGAAGAATGACCTGCAGTTATTTCTCATTTATAAAGAATTGATAAAATATAATTTAAAAATTCAAAATAAATCACAAGTGGAAATTTCTTCTCATATGTTATCACCTCATTGGTATAGAAATTATATAATATTTACTCTCTATGCATTTTCAACACATTGTGATATTTTTACAAAGTATAAATAGCCACTTTATGATTGCTGTTCTAAATATCACTATGCACTTTTAAGCAAACATGAAACTTCCTAATTGGGGTCACTGAATTGAAAAAGATTGTTGATTCTTCTGAAAGAAAACAAAATGGAGAATAAATTTAAAATGAACTTGGACAAGAATCTGAACTTAAACTCAGCTGTATAACTACTGAATATATAAAAATGCTGCCATAAACATTCTTGACCAGAAGAAAAACTAAAAATTACAAGGGGAAAACCCATCGTGTGGTCATGTCAACTGAGTTTAGATTTCTCAGGTAATTTAGAGAGAAGCAGACAATTTTCATCCAATTTGACAAGCGAAATGGGACTTACAAGAGAGGTTTTTATTGAACTTAAAATTTCATTTTAACCCTCAAAAATAAAAGTAAATATTAGGCAGAGTACAAACAGCATGGCTTTCAGGCAAAGAAAAATAAATATACTTAGTGATGAGAAGAAAGCATAGATCCAGCCTATCAGTGTCACTGATTCATTGATTCATTCAATTATCTAACAAAGTTGATTGATACTATCAGAGACTAATTACATCAATATTTGAACTCTTCTCTCATAGTATAGCTTGAAAAATATTTATGAATGTAAGAAATGAAAGTTTATTTCCAAAATACTTTGGAAATAGCAATACAAGATGACAGTATATGTCATGATTCAATCATTAATTTATTTCACAAATATGTATATCATTAGGCAGCATGTGGCTAGGCATTAAATAAGTGGGGTGGATGGATGGCGATATTCTGGAAGAGAAAGAATCTAGTTTATACTAGAAATTACAGAGCAGGTGTCATGTTAGTGGTGATGTTTGGGCTGTCTCAAAATAGGGGTACATTTAGATGGTTTGTAGAAGAAAATATTCCTTCACAAACAACAATGGATTTGAGGAAGGCAGACAACTTCAAAGAAGGCAGGTATAGGCATGGTACATTTAGGTAGCTTGGAATAAGTCAATATGTGTCACACCGGCTAGAGTAGACGACTTATTTTAGACAACAGTAATGGGTGAGGCTGGGGAAATAAAATGGGAAAAAAACTGTGGAGGACATCAAAAGTTCTGAAAAGCATGTTAAATTTTCTTGTGTAGATAACATGAAGTCATTTATGACTTGTGATTAATGTCTAATGTATATGAAGACCATAGGAGTATGATACATGATGTGGAAGGGTCAGCTAAAAGGAAAGTATAAATCATCTTGGCATGACTATTGCTGCTGTAATAATGATTCCAGAAGTATTTTAGTTGAGATTAATTGTATTTTTAAAGTGAAAGTTTTGAAAAATTGAAACCATAAGACATGGAAATATCTAATGTACACTTGAGCATTTTTGCATGAGAAAATTAAGATACAAACATGTTAACAAGTGTAATATAACATTAAATAAATTTTTATCTGAAGCACATTGCAAAGTAAGGTGTTAGGCAGAATGCAAAAGTATTCAAACTAGGTTACCAAGAAACAGCTAAACTTTTCATCTCTCACCTTTTTGGGGACATATAAAAACCCACAATGATATTCATAATCAAACTATTTGCACATTTTAAAATGTTTAATGACTATTTTATTCTGATTATTTAATAAATGAACTGCATTATAGTAAACAGAAAATTATTATAAAATTAAATGAACACTGCAATGTACTAAAACAATATAAATCTTCTAAAAAGATGAATCTAAACAAATAAGAAATAGCTAAAGAGTGATCAATAAGACCTAACTGTCCTAGACTTTAGGAAAACTAACATTTTGTGTATGATAAATATAGCATTTTCAACCATGTGGAAATGAAGAGTTTTGGGAATAATTGTTTAGATATTTATATAAAAATAAGCAATATCTTCACAATATATAAGAACATAAATTCCCAATTAATTAAAAGTAAAATTAAAAGTAGAAAATAGCGAGAAAAATAGTGAATTATTTCTATTTTTTATTGTCATGTGACATGATGTAGTGATTATAAGTGAAATATAATTGAATAGAAGGTTAGCTCAAATAATGCAGGACTTGTACTTATTTTATTTGTCTTTTGTACCTAGAAGAGTTCCCAGCATGTGGTAGCAAAAAATTTTACAATTTGTATGAAAACACAAAAGACCCCTGAATAGCCAAAGCAATTTTGAGAAAGGAAAATGGAGCTGGAGGAATCAGGCTCCCTGACATCAGACTATGCTACAAAATTACAGACATCAAAGCAGTGTGAAACTGGCACAAAACAGAAATCTAGATCAATGGAACAGGACACAAAGTCAAGAGATGAACCCATGCACCTATGGTCAACTAATCTATGACAAAGAATGAAAGAATATACAATGGAGAAAAGATAGTCTCTTCAATAAGTGGTGCTGAGAAACCTGTACAGCTATGTGTAAAAGAATGAAATTAGAACATTCCCTAACACCATACACAAAAATAAACTCAAAATGGATTAAAGACCTAAGTGTAAGACTGGATACTATAAAATTCTTAGAGGAAAACATAGGCAGAACACTCTCAGACATAAATTGCAGCAAGATGTTCTTTGATCCACCTCCTAGAATAATGAAAATAAAAACAAAACAAAATAAAAAAACAAATTGGACCTAATAAAACTTAAAATCTTTTGCACAGCAAAGGAATCTATAAACAAAACTAAAAGACAACCCACAGAATGGGAAAAAATATTTTCAAATGAAGCAACTGACAAGGGATTAATCTCCAAAATATACAAACAGCTCATGCAGGTCAATAGCAAAAACAAACAAACAAAAAAACCCAATCAGAAAAATCTGTGGAAGATTTAAATAGACAGTTCTCCAAAGAAGACATACAGATGGCCAGAAAGCACATGAAAAGATGCCCAACATCACTAATTAGAGAAATGCAAATCAAAACTACAACGAAGTATACCTTATACTTGTCAGAATGGCCATCATTAAAAAATCTACAAACAAGAAATGCTGGAGAGGGTGTGGAGAAAAGGGAATCCTCCTACAGTCCTGGTGGGAATGTAAATTGGTATAGCCACTATGGAGAACAGTACAGAGGTTCCTTAAAAAACTAAAAATAGAGCTACCATGTGATCCAGCAATCCCATTCCTGGGCATATATCCAGAGAAAATCATAATTCAAAAAACCACATGCACACCAATGTTCACTGCAGCACTATTTACAATATCAGGATATGGAAGCAACCTAAATGTCCAGCAACAGAGGAATGGATAAAGAAGATGTGGTACATATATACAATGGAATATTACTCAACCATAAAGAAGAATGAAATAATGCCATTTGCAGCAACATGGATGGACCTAGATACTGTCATACAGAGTGGAGTAAGTCAGACAGAGAAAAATAAATATCACATGATGTCACTTATATGTGTAATCTACAAAAAAGGGTACAAATGAACTTATCTACAAAACAGAAGTAGAGTTACAGATGTAGAAAACAAACTTATGGTTACCAGGTGGGTAAGGCGGAAGGGATAAATTGGGAGATTGGGATTGACATATAAACACTACTATATATAGAAAAGATAACTAATGAGGACCTACTGTATAGCACAGGGAACTCTACTCAATACTCTGCAATGGCTTATATAGGAAAAGAATCTAAAAAAGTGGATATATGTATAACTGATTCACTTTGCTGTACACCTGAAACTAACACAACATTTTAAATCAACTATACTTCAATAAAAATTAAAAAAAAAACGTAATGTATATTTTTTAAATGTTGGAGAATACTGAAGAAATTTTTAAAAGATTTGAGAGTTTTAACATCACAATCAAAGGCTAAAATACAGTAAGTCCCCTGCATACAAACCTTCAAGTTAGAACTTTCAAAGATGTGAACGTTTGTGTGTCCAATCACATAAGTTAGTTCATGTGTCTGGCATACATTGTCATGTGCGTGTGTCCTTCTACAAATGATTGGGCTTTTCTGTACTTTACTGTACAGTACTGTATAGAGTACAGTAGTACAGTATCTTTATTTCAAGCCCAGGATGTCCGAAGCAAGCGTAAAAGCAGCAGTGATGTAGCTGGTACTGCTACCAGCCCCTGTATGTCAGCTGTTGTACTGTACTACTATACTTTTCAAGGTATTGTACTGTAAGATTAAAGATGTTTATTTTTTGTTTGTTTATTTTTTATGTATTATTTGTGTGAAAAGTATTATAAACCTATTACAGTACAGTACTATATAGACGATTGTGTTAGTTGGGTACCTAGGCTAACTTTGTTGGACTTACGAACAAACTTGACTCATGAATGCACTCTCAGAATGGAACTCATTCGTATGTATGGGACCTCCATGTATCAAGTTATATAATAGAAAAATTAAAAGGCAAGTGAGAAAATAAGGAAACAATTTTACATGAGTTAATATCATAGATAAAAACACATTAAATCACTGAGAAATAATTGCCATCATATTAGAAAAAGAGAGGACAGGCTATGAACAAAAATTTCAGTAAAGAAAACAGTTTATGATCGATAAACAATTAAAAAGAAGTACTTACATACCACTGATATTTAATGGTACAACCATGAGAAATAAATTTTTACTTCTTACGTAGTCAAAAGTTAAAAATTACCATTCTTAGTACTGATGAGGGTATATAGGAAAATTATATACTTTCAAAATTTGGAGGTGGAAATATAAAATGAAGCAACATTTCGTAGGGGCAACTTCGCAATGTGTATCAAGCATTGTACAATTTTTCATGATTATGTACTACAATTTTTAAGAATTTAAATAAACAATCCTTATATAAATATTTGGCCATAAAGACTGTTTATTTTGGCATTAGATATATTCGTGAAGTATCAAGAATAATTTATAAATACAAAATAAATTATGATACATCAGTGTGAAGGAGAACTATGCAATGAATGATGTTGGTGTAAACAATTACTTGATTACACGCAGCCACACACAAGAGCCCTTTTAGATTTTCACACATAGAATCAAATTCAATTTTGTTTACGTAACCCAAGTGTTTCAAAGAATCTCGTAAAGTTAATAGTATACGTGGTTTTGATTTCCATAACAGTATATCTAGTTTTGATTTCCATAATTACAGGATCTACTGTTGTCTTAGCCAAAGTTTTTCTTATGTTACCTTGGTTAAAGGTAAATAGAGGAATGTAAAAATGAATGAAATTACAAAGACAAATTGGATGACCCATAATCACAATAAAATATTTTCAATACCTCTTTCAATATTTAATAGACAAAGCAGACAAAAAGAAAAAAGCTATAAAATACTTAAATGATGCCATTAACTAATAATGCTGATTAACACTGAATAATGCTTATTAACATTTACCTAACAGACATACGAAACCTGACACCAAAAGATTAGGCAATGCACATTATTTTCATGCTTTCTATTTTATTAATTTATTAATTTCTGCTCTTTTCTTTATTATTTCTCTTTGTTACTTCCTTGAGTTTATGATGATGTATATTCTCTAAATTCTTGAATTGGATATTTCCTTAATTAATTTCAATTATATTTTTTGTTAAAAAATATAACTTACATACTAATAGTAGAATTATAAACTGACAGAACTTTAGAAAATAATTTGCAATATTGAATAACAGTTAAGCTGCACATGTGGTAGCACTCTATACTTCTGCTTAATCCTGGGAATATACCCTAGAGAAACTCACATATGTGCACAAGGACATTATGTACAAACATATTTATTGTAATTTTGTTTGTAATAGGAAAAAATGAGAAAAGCTCAAATATACATTAAATAGGTAGACTGTATATTAATCATCTATTAGAATACCACATAGCAGACAAAATTATTGAGCTAGATCTTCACGTATAGTTTAAACATATGGATAGGGATTAAACAAATGTTAAGTGAAAAAAAGTGAGTTGTAGAAAGATGTATAGTATGGTAGCATGTTATGCAGTTTATAAATATGTATGTATACACAATTGTATGTACAATATTCATATAAATGTATATGTACTATATATGTGTTTTTGTGTGTGTAATGCATTGTGTATGTGCGTGTGTGTGTGTCTACATACCTGTATAGTAAAACTATAAAAACATGCTTTCGGATGATACACAAAACATTTAGGATAGTTGTCACTTCTAAGTAAGGAAAAGAGATTGCAAACACTAACAGAACAGATTTAATATGTATCTGTAATATTGTATTCTTATTATTTTGAGTAATCTAAATTTAAGATACAAAAATGTTACAAATTAACAAAATTTAAGGGAAGAAACATAGGTTTTTGTTATATCATTATCTCTGAAATATTTAATGATTAAAAAAATAAACAAGGGATCACCGGACACCCCCTTATCCATTTGTATTTTCCTTGTGCCCTGCCCTAACAACCTGCTTGTGTACTCTTGTTATCACCTTTATGGCTTAACATTAGTGTGTATTGCCTTCCAAACTAAACTGAAAACCCTCTAGTTCAGGCACAATGTCAAAGAAGTTTTGTATCCTAAATGAGGCAATACAAATTTTTGGAGAAATGTAAGCTAAAAATACTGCTTTCTTAGCAGTAATAATTTGTGTTTTCTAACTATTGAATTGTAGGTCCTTGGACAACAAGCAAAAATAACTAACAGAAAAAGACATGATAATCATAAAAGGACTGAAACACATGAAGATATTTGTTATTGAGACAAACACATTTTGTATACATTTACCACAGCATTTTTAGAAGAACCAGAATAATTTTAAACACAATCCTCCCTTATGGATTTGTAGAATAGGTGCCAACCACCTGTATAAAATGTGTAAAATTCAGTCCCTTGCAGACATTTCTGTATATTCAACAAGGAGTAGACATAAACACATTTATAAATATGACATCCTTTTAGAAACAAAAAGCTAGATTGTTCTTTCTGGGACTTGGGAGACCTCTGTAAGTGGATCTCAAAGTGAGAATAAGGAAAAAAATGAAGGCTGAAGCCATTATGAGAACTGCTGTAACAATTTCCTAACTATAGGAAATGTTCTGGGAAATGTGAAGAGTCGACTGAAGAAAACACACAATGTGAGATCTGTGGGTTCAGTTTTATTTGGGGACTTCCTGAGGACTATAGCATGGGAGGCAGCCTCTCAGAAAGCTCTGAGGAACTACTCTGAAGAGGTGGCAGGGAAGGTCAGTATATATATGATTTGGCAAAGGGGGTATGTGCGATCAAGCACACATCTTGGTAGAAGGTTGCTGCTAGTCACAAGGAGCAGATGTATCCATTAATGATCTTACTGCTTTTCTAGGTATGAGAAGATGCAAGAAATTGGGTTCATAAAATTTTCTCCTGAAAATATCTATCTGAAGGCCTGTTCTGCCAGTTTTTCTCAGAGCACAGAGTGCCTCATTTCTGATCACCACTCTGAACTCCTCTCAGGATCAGAAAGTACTGTGGCAAATGATTAATCCTTGTGGAGCCAGATGGCAAGTGTCATTCTTTAGTTGTCAGAAGCATATGGAATAGAAATGTAGTATCAAAGGTTATGAACCAGTTTCTCCTTCTTTGTCTCCATTTGCTAATAGTGCTTCCTTGCTCAGCCAGGGAACTTCAAGGTGTAAACTGTTTCATATAATAAAAGAGAAATAGTCTAGTCTACTGATTCAAACTAGTCAGTACCTCTGGGTATTTCTTTTTTTACTTCTCTGCTTATGGATATTTTGTTTGCCTCTCAAAGAATTTTAATATTTTCTGACAAGATGTTTTGTTACATTCCTTTGGAATTATTAAACAAAACTCTTTTTTCCCCTTCTTTCTCTTTAGTCACTTTTATCTTTCACTCTGAGTTATGTGCTTGATTGTCTCCTGCCTGGGACTTCCCAGAGTGTTAATGATTGTAAATCAAAAGATAGTAGCTAATCTCAATCTTCCAATCACTAATATGTATAAAATGGTTAACTAATAAGAACCTGCTGTATAAAAAAATAAATAAAATTCAAAAAGTTAGAAAAAAAAAGATAGTAGCTGTTCAGGAATGCAACTTTAAATGAGCTTTGAGTCTTAAGGGGATTATGTTTTGTTTTGTTTTGTTTTACTAACAATAAAAGGAATTTCTTTTTCAATTTTATGCCTTGAAATACATCTAACTGAGATATGCAGACTTTTAAAACATATGTCATCAATAGGAAAATGCTTTGATATGTATTTTTATATCAATGCTTTTGGGAGGCTTATGCTTTATTCTTGAACTTTGAAAATTAATACAAAATACTCTGAAAACTATGTTTTACTCTCAACAAATTAAAATGTTTATCTTAGGGGAGTGCTGAATAGGATATCAATGTAAATTCTAATATATTAACCCTATTTCATATACCTGAATATCCTTAAAACTAAGTATTATTATTATACTTGAGAAATAGCAGGTCTTAAAATTTTTCCTATCATTTAAGAAAAAAATTTATGCCATCTGTGACAGATGTGTAATTCAACACAACTTATAATGATTTTAAAATAATTCCATAGGGCTTCCCTGGTGGCACAGTGGTTGAGAGTCTGCCTGCCGATGCAGGGGACACGGGTTCGTGCCCCGGTCCGGTAAGATCCCACATGCCGCGGAGCGGCTAGGCCCGTGAGCCATGGCCGCTGAGCCTGCGTGTCCGGAGCGTGTGCTCCACAACGGGAGAGTCCACAACAGTGAGAGGCCCACGTACCATTAAAAAAAAAAAAAAAAAAAAAAATTCCATATTTAAGAATTATATCTGATTGTAAATGTAAATTAGTCTTATTCAAACAATAAGCCTGATATAATGCAAATTAACTGTATTAGGATGATTTCTGTGCTAATCAACTGAAAATGCTAATGCAAACTAGCTTAAAAGGTATTTTCCTGATAAAGTAAAAGTCCAAAGGTAGAGTTAACTCCAGGGATGGTATGAACATATTTTGAACATTCACTCAAGAGCTGAGGTCCCTTCTGAACCTACTTGGCTAGCATGAACTTTACTCTGGCCAGTTTCCCCATGGCTGCAAATTTTGCTCACATCTCCACAAAAAAGGTAGAGAGACCTTTTCCAAAGCATGTAAAATAATACTTCTCTTTACTCTGATTGGTCAGTTCAGAGAGTAGTGTGTCTGCTCAAACCTGTGCCAGATACAATCACCAGAGACAGAAGTGGATTGAATATCAAGATAATGAAGCATTAGGCCATCAATTGTATAACCTTTTCCTAAGGCACAGACAGAGGCCCTAGCAATGTGATCATATGTTCATATTTTCTTTCTTGAAAACTTTGCAAAATAAAATATTTTAATCCAAATTAGTTAAGACTGCTGTGTCTGAACTTTGACTTTCTCTGTCACAACTATCCTTCATTTCAGGTGTTGTTCAAGTTTTGAATATTTGGGAGGATCCTGCTAAGGAGAATTTGATTGGAAGTTCCCATAGTTTAGGGTTAATGGTATATATTCATGTGGTTTATAGTCACCTTTACCTTTAGTTGGTATAGTTAACATTTTGCTAGCCTTCCAATTTACTGCTCATTGTATGTAGGTTGAATTGTAATATGCATATATCTTAAGATAGCTGGCGTGGGAAGGGTGTGGATAATGATGGGAAAAAAAAATTAAATGTAGAAAATAAGAAATAGTCTGTGAAATATTCTTTCAACACAAGAACAGTAAAATTGTTAGCTGAGGATTCAACACTCATCTTTAACTTATTAAAGTGGAAGATTATTCATGTCTGGAATACATTTCATATTGTAGAATAAACAAGTATAAGTAAATTATATTTTTTCCTTTTTGATGGAAATTACATGAAACAGAATTTATCAGAATTTCTTAGACACATGCCAGTAGCAAAACTAAAAAGAGAAAGTGATTATCAACGGTAAAATCAAAGTTGTTTGATTTTAACTTTTCTGAATGAAAGATTGAAGTATATTTTTATTCTCTCTATAGAAAATAATACTACAAAATTATTTCAAAGGAAATGGTGATGAAGGGCTATAGATTTTGAAAAGGAAGGAAAGTGTAGAGATGAGTCAAGCAGTTCATTAAAATTGTATTTTTCTGCTTTAATTTTAGCCAGCTTTAAATTTTTAAAAATTTGTTATTAATTTTCTTGTTTTTAATATTTAATCATTCATATGTTTACATTTATAATTTGCATTATTTTTCTTACACACAGCCCCCAAATTTTATAGTTTTCAGAACCCCAAAAATCTTGATCCTCTTGACCAAAGGAATGCTATAGAGACCAATCAGGATTCCACTTTGGAGTAAAAAATAGAGTTGATTACTGGATATGATTTGAGTTCTTCCAGGACAGTGAAGATACAGTTTGGGTAGGCCACTAAGATGTCCCAAGTTAGGATAAATGATGTAAAGTAGATTAGTATAAAAGTTAATTTGTAGTTTAAGACAATATTGGTAAGTATTAAGAAGAGAAGAATCATCTGTGTATATGCAACATGATTCTCTTTTCCTCCAGATAAATACACTAAAAGTATGAATTTATAAATAAAGAGAAGCATTATTAGTCATCTAAATATTTTGCTTTAGAAAGAATGTATATGAAGACAGTTGATAGAGATATCTTTTCTGTATCAATCTTATCTCAACAGAAAACACATGGCCCACTGAAAACAGGATAATTTTGATGTGTTTATTGACATAGATAAAAGAGTGGGTGTAGGTAGATCACAAAGACTACTGCAATAAAGTTGCCTTGGCAGCAGATGAGCTGTACCACCCCTAGGCTTAGGGGGACCAGGAGATGTAATTGGAACCCAGAGAGAGAGTAGGGTGTCATCTGCTACCTAGAGTGACTTTTGGGATTAGCCAGTTTGAGCTCACTTAGAAAGGGAAAAATAAATACCCTTACCTTACTCTTTTCTCTTCCTTTGAACTATTGCTAGATTTCTCTACTGCCTGAACTCAACTGGAAGTCAGAGGAATGAGAAACCATGGATATGATTCATACAGGTCAACCTCCTGGGTTAGAAAGCAGGATAGAGAATAGATATGGAGGAGCAAAAGGCACTAGATACTGGTGAATAAATGATGATGATAAATGATCAGAACAATGTCAATTTAACTGAAATTTGTGTGTTCTACAAAACTATAATTCAAAAAAGATACATGCACCCCTATGTTCATAGCAGCATTATTCACAATAGCCAAGACATGGAAACAACCTAAATTTCCATTGACAGAGGAATGAATAAAGAAGATGTGGTACTTATGTACAATGGAATATTATTCAGCCATAAAAAGGGTGAAATAATACCATTTGCAGCAACATGGAGGGACCTAGAGATTATCATAGTAAGTGAAGTAAGTCACAAAAGAAAGACAAATACCATACAATATCACTTATATGTGGATTCTAAAATATGACACAAATGAACTTATGTACAAAACAGACTCATAGACATAGAGAACAAACTTGTGGATGCCAAGGGGGAGGGAGATGAGGGAGAGACAGATTGGGAGTTTGGGATTTGCAGATGCAAACTATTATATATAGAATGGATAAACAACAAGGTCCTACGGTAAAGCACAGGAACCTATATTCAATATCCTGTGATAAACCATAATGGAAAAGAATATGAAAAAGAATGTATAACTGAAACACTTTACTGTACAGCAGAAATTAACAAAGTATTGTAAATCAACTATATGTCAATAAAATAAAATTTAAAACATGAAATATAAGAAAAAAACATTTGTTTGTCCTTGAATTGACTGGTTATTTACTGACATGGATAATGGAGATATTCCTATTGAAAATTTGTGACAGAATGGTTTTTTCCCATTGACACTTCCAGTCTCATAAATAATTATATTTGAAGAGTCTACACGATTCATTTTACAGTTGTACTCATAAAAAAATAGTAAATAGAAGAAAATTATTTTTGAAGAGTAAAAGGTAGTTCTGTTATTTCTTATAGCATTTCTCTGCTCAGCTTTTATGAGAGATCATGAAAAGGTATACTAAAATTTGAATATATAAACTTATAAAGAATTTACAGTAAAATTATTCCATTCACTGGTGTTACAAAATATAAAATATTTCTGGGGAAACTTTCATCTGTTTATTTGATCTTCTCAAAATGATAAGCTCAATATGGATCCCAAGGTGAAATTTCATATTCCCAGCAATAAGACAAATCTCCACTGAACTTCAATTCATTTTATCCAGCTATTAAGGGGTGGTAGATTATATGATAAATGAGATTCAGTTTAAGACCTCAGTTTTCATATATATAATATATAACATACATAAAATATATAACATAGATTATATATAACATAGTTATACATCTTAGAGATTATGATGGACCACTTTCTGTATTTCTTTATTACTAGTCATTGGAAAAAAGCTTTCTCAAAAGAAACAAAGATAATATTGCCATTGTGTTTATTAATTATCGCTGTATTGCTTCTGCATATAGTTTTGTTCCTCCACATTATTTCAGAGGGAGTAAATTGTATTAAGGAAATTTTCATCTTCAGGCTTGAAAGAACTCTAGCAAACAAAGTAAGCCAGTATGAGAAATTTATTTTTCTCATACTCTCAAAGCTAAAATTTATTTAGCTTTGCCATGAAAAAAAATGTAAAAGCTAAATTCAGGTTGATGTAAGGAAAGATTCTTGAACTGACTTTATGGACTAACGTAAAGAGGTTCCCTAGCTTTCTGCCACAGTTGAGTCTGGGATCACATGGCCCCTTGTTTTTGAGAGTTCTGGCAGCTTTTCCATTGTTGAATTAAAGGAGACACTACTTGTTCATCTTCCTGCCTCACTTCTATTCTCCATTCCTTCCTTCCCTTTCTACTTTTCTTTAACAAATATTTACTGAGCACTTACCCAAGGATGGCTCTGGTGATATGATTATAAACAAGATATGAATGATCTTTTTCTTCAAATATTTTCTAAATAAAATTAATAAAGTACACTAAAATTATAATATAATTTTTATTTTCTATATATTTTATAGATAGGGAAACTGAGATTCAAGAGGTTAAATACATTGCTTAAAGTTACAAATCTAGGCTGTAACTGCAGGCAGCCTGACACTAGGATCTGTACTCCCAACAATGTGTTATATTGTGTCTCAGAGGAGAAACAGAAGTGAGTGATTCTGATGACAACCAAAATTTCAATCATGATATAGATGAAGAAGTTTTAGATTATGGTAACTGAGAGTTGCTTTCATGAAATTAAGCCTGATGATAATAAAACACTAATTTGCCTTCTGTGTGTCAGTATCATTTAATTGGAAACAACTGTATTTTTTAATTGTATTTTTTAATTGTATCTTTTGTTACACCAAGCATTTAGTCCCTTTGGAAATGTAGGTCTTTTTTTTTATTATTATCAACTGAATTTTGGGCATAGGTGACTCCAACCTTTAAAGTACTCAGGAAGCTTGAGTAACATCATAAATATAATCATCTGATAAATGATTTTCTGGAATCCATTTATAGAATCAGCTTAGAGCTATGCATACTAATTTTGAAGTGGTTTCATTCCTGGAAAATGATAATTTTATTTTGGATATTTATGCATGAACTATTTTATGATTGGATAGTTCCATTATTAAATGTACTGCTTCTATCATGCCAACATTTATCATGAATAAAGATGACTATCATTTTGGCATTTCTTATTACTCAATATTTATTATGATTATTGCTATTGATTTCAAATGCAATAGCATTCTCTTTTCATATAACTTTTGAAACATATTCAGAAAAGTTGTCTAAAATATAAATAAAGTGCACAAATCCTTTTAAGTGTTTCATTTGCTAGAGCAATATACATTCACTGAGACCTTTTTTTTTGTGGCTAATACATTTGATGCTTTGGAGGTAATTAGAGCAAGAAAAATTAGTGCAGGCATAAATAGAAGCTTGACTTAATTATTCTCAAATTTCATTTTCAAGGCTTCCATATTGTCCTGTCTAAAGCCAGTCATTGATCTCATGTTGATTTTTGGCATCCAGCACTACATCTATGAGGTTGACTCTCCTCTTCTGCTTAAGAGAATTCCTTCTCTTCTGATTCATATTATATTAGCTCTTCTCTCTTATTTCCCCACCAATTAGTTTCCATATCAGAAAATTTCAGATATATAAATTACTAATGATTTAATGAGTTATGTGCCACTACACCTCATGTGGTAGCTCTGCACTTTAACATAGGGCTCTTGGAAAGAGAAATATTTTAATCTATAAGAAAAAATATCAAAGAGTTAATCAAGTCCAGGAATCACAGAGAGTCCCATACAGGATAAATCCAAGGAGAAACACACCAAGACACATATTAATCAAACTATCAAAAATTAAATACAAAGAAAACATATTAAAAGCAGCCTAAGAAAAACAACAAATAACACACAAGGGAATCCCCACAAGGTTAACAGCTGATCTTTCAGCAGAAACTCTGCAAGCCAGAAGGGAGTGGCAGGACATACATAAAGTGATGAAGGAGAAAAACCTACAACCAAGATTACTCTACCCAGCAAGGATCTCATTCAAATTTGATGGAGAAATTAAAACCTTTACAGACAAGCAAAAGCTGAGAGAGTTCAGCACCACCAAACCAGCTTTACAACAAATGCTAAAGGAACTTCTCTAGGCAGGAAACACAAGAGAAAGAAAAGACCTACAATAACAAACCCAAAACAATTAAGAAAATGGGAATAGGAACATACATATCGATAATTACCTTAAATGTAAATGGATTAAATGCTCCCACCAAAAGACACAGATTAGCTGAATGGATACAAAAACAAGACCCATATATTTGCTGTCTACAAGAGACCCACTCCAGATCTAGGGACACATACAGACTGAAAGTGAGGGGATGGAAAAAGATATTGCATGCAAATGGAAATCAAAAGAAAGCTGGAGTAGCAATTCTCATATCAGACAAAATAGACTTTAAAATAAAGACTATTATAAGAGACAAAGAAGGACACTACATAATGATCAAGGGATCAAGGACACTACATAATGATCAAGGGATCAAGAAGAAGATATAACAATTGTAAATATTATGCACCCAACATAGGAGCACCTCAATACATAAGGCAAATACTAATACCCATAAAAGGGGAAATTGACAGTAACACAATCATAGTAGGGGACTTTAACACCCCACTTTCACCAATGTACTGATCATCCAAAATGAAAATAGATGAGGAAACACAAGATTTAAATGATACATTAAACAAGATGGACTTAATGGATATTTTTAGGACATCCCATCCAAAAACAACAGAATACACATTTTTCTCAAGTGCTCATAGAACATTCTCCAGGATAGATCATATCTTGGGTCAAAATCAAGCCTTGGTAAATTTAAATCATAACAGGTATCTTTTTCAACCACAATGCTATGAGACTAGGTATCAATTACAGGAAAAGATCTGTAAAAAATACAAACACATGGAGGCTAAACAATACACTACTTAATAACCCAGAGATCACTGAAGAAATCAAAGAGGAAATCAAAAAACACCTAGAAACAAATGACAATGAAAACACGATGACCCAAAACCTATGGGATGCAGCAAAAGCAGTTCTAAGAGGGAATTTTATAGCAATACAATCCTACCTTAAGAAACAGGAAACATCTCAAATAAACAACATAACCTTGCACCTAAAGCAATTAGAGAAAGAAGAACAAAAAAACCCCAAAGTTAGCAGAAGGAAAGAAATCATAAAGATAATATCAGAAATACATGAAAAAGAAATGAAGGAAACAATAGCAAAGATCAATAAAACCAAAAGCTGGTTCTTTGAGAAGATAAACAAAATTGATAAACCATTAGACAGACTCATCAACAAAAAAAGGGAGAAGACTCAAACCAATAGAATTAGAAATGAAAAAGGAGAAGTAACAACTGACACTGCAGAAACACAAAGGATCATAAGAGATTACTACAGGCAACTCTATGCCAATAAAATGGACAACCTGGAAGAAATGGACAAATTCTTAGAAAGGCACAACCTGCTGAGACTGAACCAGGAAGAAATAGAAAATATGAACAGACCAATCACAACCACTGAAATTGAAACTGTGATTAAAAATCTTCCAACAAACAAAAGCCCCAGAACCAGATGGCTTCACAGGAGAATTCTATCAAACATTTAGAGAAGAGTTAACACCTATCCTTCTCAAACTCTTCCAAAATATAGCAGAGAGAGGAACACTCCCAAACTCATTCTACAAGGCCACCATTACCCTGATACCAAAACCAGACAAAGATGTCACAATGAAAGAAAACTACAGGCCAATATCACCAATGAACATAGATGCAAAAATCCTCAAAAAATACTAGCAAACAGAATCCAACAGCACATTAAAAGGATCATACACCATGATCAAGTGGGGTTTATTCTTCAATATACACAAATCAATCAAGGTGATACACGATATTAACAAATTGAAGGAGAAAAACCATATGATCATCTCAATAGATGCAGAGAAAGCTTTCGATAAAATTCAACACCTATTTAGGATTAAAACTCTGCAGAAAGTAGGCATAGAGGGAACTTTCCTCAAGAGAATAAAGGCCATATATGACAAACCCACAGCCACATCGTCCTCAATGGTGAAAAACTGAAACCATTTCCACTAAGATCAGGAACAAGACAAGGTTGCCCACTCTCACCACTATTATTCAACATAGTTTTGGAAGTTTTAGCCACAGCAATCAGAGAAGAAAAAGAAATAAAAGGAATCCAAATTGGAAAAGAAGAAGTAAAGCTGTCACTGTTTGCAAATGACATGATACTATACATAGAGAATCCTAAAGATGCTACCAGAAAACTACTAGAGCTAATCAATGAATTTGGTAAAGTAGCAGCGTACAAAATTAATGCACAGAAATCTCTGGCATTCCTATACACTAATGATGAAAAATCCAAAAGTGAAATTAAGAAAACACTCCCATTTACCATTGCAACAAAAAGATTAAAATACCTAGGAATAAACCTACCTAAGGAGTCAAAAGACCTGTATGCAGAAAATTATAACACACTGATGAAAGAAATTAAAGATGATACAAATAGATGGAGAGATATACCATGTTCTTGGATTGGAAGAATCAACATTGTGAAAATGACTCTACTACCTAAAGCAATCTACAGATTCAATGCAATTCCTATCAAACTACCACTGGCATTTTTTCACAGAACTGGAACAAAACATTTCACAATTTGTGTGGAAACACAAAAGACTCCAAATAGCCAAAGCAATCTTGAGAACGAAAAATGGAGCTGGATGAATCAGGCGCCCTGACTTCAGACTATACTACAAAGTTACAGTAATCAAGACGGTATGGTACTGGCACATAGACAGATAGATCAATGGAACACGATAGAAAGCCTAGTGAGAAACCCCCACACATATGGTAACCTTATCTTTGATAAAGGAGGCAAGAATATACATTGGAGAAAAGACACCCTCTTCAATCAGTGGTGCTTGGAAAACTGGACAGCTACATGTAAAAGTATGAAATTAGAACACTCCCTAACACCATACACAAAAATAAGCTCAAAATGGATTAAAGACCTAAATGTAAGGCCAGAAACTGTCAAACTCTTAGAGGAAAACATAGGCAGAACACTCTATGACATAAATCACAGCAAGATCCTTTTTGACCTACCTCCTACAGAAATGGAAATAAAAACAAAAATAAACAAATGGGACCTAATGAAACTTCAATGCTTTTGCACAGCAAAGGCAACCATAAACAAGACCAAAAGACAACCCTCAGAATGGGAGAAAATATTTTCAAATGAAGCAACTGACAAAGGATTAGTCTCCAAAATTTACAAGCTGCTCATGCAGCTCAACAGCAGAAAAACAAACAACACAATCCAAAAATGGGCAGAAGACCTAAATAGACATTTCTCCAAAGAAGATATACAGAGTGCCAACAAACATGTGAAAGAATGCTCAACATCATTAATCATTAGAAAAATGCAAATCAAAACTAAAATGAAATATCATCTCACACTGGTCAGAAAGGCCATCATCAAAAAACCTAGAAACAATAAATGCTAGAGAGGGTGTGGAGAAAAGGGAACCCTCCTGCACTGTTGGTGGGAATGTAAATTGATACAGCCACTATGGAGAACAGTATGGAGGTTCCTTAAAAAACTAAAAATAGAATTAGCACACGACCCCCCAATCCCACTACTGGGCATATACCCTGGGAAAACCATAATTCAAAAAGAGTCATGTACCAAAATGTTCATTGCAGCTCTATTTACAATAGCCAGGACATGGAAGCAACCTAAGTGTCCATCAACAGATGAGTGGATAAAGAAGATGTGGCACATATGTACAATGGAATATTACTCAGCCATAAAAAGAAGTGAAATTGAGTTATTTGTAGTGAGGTGGATGGACCTAGAGACTGTCATACAGAATGAAGTAAGTCAGAAAGAGAAAAACAAATACCATATGCTAACACATATATATGGAATCTAAAATAAAAAAAAAAAATGGTCATGAAGAACCTCGGGGCTGGATGGGAATAAAGATGCAGACCTACTAGAGAATGGACTTGAGGACACAGGGAGGGGCAACGGTAAGCTGGGATGAAGTGAGAGAGTGGCATGGACATATATACACTACCAAATGTAAAATAGATAGCTAGTGGGAAGCAGCCGCATAGCACAGGGAGATCTGCTTGGTGCTTTGTGGCCATCTAGAGGGGTGTGATAGGGAGGTTGGGAGGGAGGGAGACGCAAGAGGGAAGAGATATGGGGATATATGTATATGTATGTCTGATTCACTTTGTTATAAAGCAGAAACTAACACAATGGTAAAGCAATTGTACTCAAAGATGTTAAAAATAAATAAATAGAATTTTTTAATAAAGGGTGACATTTTGTCATTTGTGACCACATGGATCAACCTGGAGGGTATTATGCTTAGTGAAATAAGTCAGACAGAGAAAGACAAATACTGTATGTCATCACTTATATGTGGAGTCTAAAAAATGAAAGAAATGAATAAATATAACAAACTGAAACAGACTCACAGATATAGAGAACAAACTAGTAGTTACCAGTGGGAAGAGATATGGAGGGGAAGGATATGCTAGGAGAGGGGAGTAAGAGGTACAAACTACTGTATATAAAATAAGATAAAAGGATATATATTGTACAGTACAGGGAATATAGCCAATATTTCTTAATAACTTTAAATTGAGTATAATGTATAAAGATATTTAATCACTATGTTGAATACGTGAAACTAATATAATGTTGTAAATCAACTATGCTTTATTAAAAAATGAAAACATTGTATTGCCTTTCAAATAAAAATGTCCGATTAAGCACAAGCATTTACTTCCTAAGCCTATTGTACCACATTGAAAAGGAGCCAAAAGATAGAACAGTACAGTGTAGGAAGTTTATCAGAGGACAGTGCTTTTCTGGAAGGAGAAGGCTGATGGAAATGTGTGACAAGTACTGAAATGCTGTGGAGGAAGAAAGTATGAGGATGCTCTATTGGATCCCAGAAGCTAGAAACTGGATTCAGAGTAACCTGGGATAAAAAGAGGAGCCAAAAGCAGAGGGGTACAGGACAAATGTGGCTGCTTTCCAACCCAACAATGCTCATCATTTCCATACACAGGTATTTATTCCAAGACCTAAAGGCGGCCAGGCGTTTATTCTAAGACCTAAAAACCCAGGGCATATCTCCACGAAAAGTAATTCTAGAAAACATGATTTTGCTTCTAAATTTTGGTATGTGAGAACTCAAAGCCTCTTGGACACTTCTGCTCAGCAATACGAAGTTACACTTTAATTAATTCTGCTGATATAGACAGACCTTCTAGTAGTTAAGGGCCTAGATTCTGAGGCCAGAATGCCTGAAGTTCAGTGGGGCTTATAAGAGTAATAATACATTTGAAGTTCTACAAAGTTCTCAATAAGTGCTCAATTAAATTAGTTGCTGATATTATTATAAATTTAGGGAAGATGTCTAAAGGACATTAGCCCTATTTGTATAACCACAGAAGAAGAGTAGTAGATTTTTAGATCAGGGTTCAGCAAACTTTTTCTATAAAGAGTCAGATAGTAAATATTTTTGCCTTTGTAGGCCATGAGATCTTTATTGCAATTATTCAACTCTGTTTATGGCAAAAAAGAAGCCATAGGCAATGCAAAAGTAAATGGGTGTGGTTTTGTTTGAATATATCTTTATTAAAAAAAAAAAAAGACAATGCGGGCTTCCCTGGTGGTGCAGTGGTTGAGAGTCCGCCTGCCGATGCAGGGGACACGGGTTTGTGCCCCGGTCCGGGAGGATCCCACATGCCGCGGAGCGGCTGGGCCCGGGAGCCATGGCCGCTGAGCCTGCGCGTCCGGAGCCTGTGCTCCGCAACGGGAGAGGCCACAGCAGTGAGAGGCCCGCGTACCGCAAAAAAAAAAAAAAGACAATGCGCCAGGCCAGATTTGGCTTTGGGTTCTAGTTTGATGACCCTTGTTGTAGAATAAATGACTTGGTTTTTAAATATAAGAGTAAAAAAAAAAAGGATCACTAGACACAGGAGATGTGGAGGACACTGAAGAACTTCCCAGATACTCCTCCTTCAAGGAAGGACCTGGGCCTCACATGTTGGGACGGTTGTGGACACATGGAATTTAGCTGCCAGCCTCTTCAGTGATTGTCCCAGCTGGAGAGTGTCTCACCCAAGGTCACATCCTTTCCTGGAGTGTTCCACATTCTGTAACTGCCAGATGTGACAGTATATGTATGTCTGACCGTCTCCACCCATCCGGGGATATTCTAAATGCTCATTCAATTCCAGAGCTGTTCTTGAGGCAGTCTTTTAAGGCTGCACTGCAGATCAACTTCTTCCTCTGCTCAATCCTGCTTTCTTCCCCTCTCTTCTGCTGGTGTTGATCCCAAAGGCACCCCTTAATACATATTTTGCCCGCTAAATTCTGTTTCATGGTCTACTTTCCTGGGAGCCTATGATTTGAGGAAAACAGGGATTCTGAAAGAAAGATCAAGATAAACCCACAGACAATCTTACCTTGCAAGAAAAAGAGAGAATTGAGAGAATAGAGGGGAAAGTAAAAGAAATTAAATAAATAAAAAACAATGCACAAAGAATTAAGAAGATACTTCAGCCATAAAATTATGAGATCCAAAAATAAACTGAATAAAATTTATAGACTAAAGAACATAAGAGTTGAACATAAAACATCTGAGGATATAGGGAAAGTCAGAGAGGACCTATCTAAGCGAGAATACTTTTTCCAATGGGAGTTTTAAAAAAAGAAAAGAGAAAATGGAGGACACTAAAATATTAAAGAAATATTATCATGTACCTAAAATGAATCCCCAAACTAAATTGTGGAAGATATTTAATTTTCAGTAACAACCTAACTTTCCTTTTAAGCTTCATTTTGTGGAAAAACTTAATGGGGTATGAAATGGAGAATTCTTGCAGTTTTTAATTAGCATTTCCTAATTACTGATAAGATTGAGCCCCTTGTCATACAGTTACTGGCCATTTAGAAATTGTCTATTGTAAATTGTCAGTTCAAGTCTGATGCCCATTTTTTAGTGTGTTACCTGTCTTCTCTTTATTGATTTATGTGTTACTTATATAACTCATATATAACCTCTTTGTAGGTTATGTGTATTGCAAACGGCTTATATCATTCTGAGTTACCTGTTCATTCTTTAGTAGTTTATTTTGATGAATAACCCAATTTATCAATCTTTGTCTTTATGGTTAGTGCTTTTCTGTGTATAATACTTAAGAAATTTTGCCTACCCCAAGTCTTGAAAATACTATGTTTTCTTTTAGAAGCTTTATTGTTTTACTCTTTATATTCTCATATAGAATTGATTTTCTGTATGGTTTGAGAGATTATATGGGTATGTAAATGACCCAAAGCTATTTATTTATAAGTCTGTTTATTCTCCTATTGTTGTCTAGTGCCACTTTCATCATAAATCAAGTGTTCAAACACGTTAGTGTCTTTGTAGACTCTATCATGTGCAATTAGAGTATTTACCTATTGAGCCTATTCTATACTGTTTATGTCCTTTAAACTTCTTTTTTTTTTTTCAATATTGCCTTGGTTATTCTTTTTCTCACTGTTGTGGCCTCTCCCGTTGCGGAGCACAGGCTCCAGACGCGCAGGCTCAGCAGTCATGGCTCACGGGCCCAGCCGCTCCGCGGCATGTGGGATCTTCCCCGACCGGGGCACGAACCTGTGTCCCCTGCATCGGCAGGCAGACTTTCAACCACTGCGCCACCAGGGAAGCCCCCTGCCTTGGTTATTCTTAACCTTTTGAATAAGCCTTTAAATTTGCAGACATCCACACACACATACACACAAAACTACAGGAATTTTTACTGATATTTCTTTAATCTATAGGCCACTTTGGAAAGAATTATCATATTTACAATTCTGAGACTTTGATTTATAACTATGGTACATCCCTCCATTTATTTAATTTCTCTAATATTTTGCATTTATTTTTTTTCTATAGGGTATTTGATATTACTTGATACTAATGAAAAGGATACATTTTAAATTTTTATTTTCTAATTTCTATTGAGCTATATTTTAATTTTTATATTAAACATATACAGAGTGACCTTGCTAAATCTACAATTATATTCTTCTGTACATTTTTTTGTATTTCTCTGTACAAAATTATGACTTTTATAACTAATTTTAGTGTTTTTTTTCTTTCTTTACAATCCTTATACCTTTCCATCCCTTGTCTTATTATGCTCAAAGTGATCCTTAGAAGAATATTGAACAGAAGGGGTGATACAGATCATCTTTATCTCATTCTTCATTTCAGGGGAAATTGTTCAGTATTTCACCGTTTCATCACCTATCAAGATGTTAGCTGATTTCTGCTTTTTAACATTTTGTTTCTAGACATTTTTTATCTGATTAAGAGTTTTTTTATTTCATAGTTTATTATCAAATGGCTTCTTTGCATTCACTGAGATATTTTCCCAGTATTCTCTCTGTTCTTTCTCTATGTTGAGTTGCATTGATTTTTAAATATTAAATGCCCTTGACTCTCTAAACTAAATCCTATTTATTTATGATATATTATTTTTTGTATTTACTGGTGACTTAGTTTACTAATTTTTTCTCTCTTTTTTAGGATTTTTATACTATATCCAGGGGAGGAGTATGTTATTTTCATTTAATCTCATTTCCTATTAAGATTTTATATTTTGTAATGTTTGGGCTTTGATTTTTGATTTATATCCTGTTGCTCCCATAAAAGAGGTGTCAACATTTGAGAAGACATAAGAAGAAACAGTGGTGTGGATAGAGGGGGTGGGTGGGTTTAGGACAATGTGGTAGGCCTTCTGATCTCTGAGGTTCATTTAAAATTTGTGTTCATGACTCTGGAGGGTGAACAGTTAGCATACTTGTAAGTCTTCATCCACTGCCAGATGTTCAGTTGCAGTATAATGTAGATGGAGAGTTGGATGTGGTGGTAACAGCTTTGATACAAAAGAGAGAAAGTCATGGGATGAGAACAGGAGGAAAGAGTGTGCTGAGAGGGAGACTTTTGGAATAAAAAGAGAAGTTACAAAACAGTCTGATTATAAAGGTAGATAAATATGAAAATATGATAAACACATGCTAAACTTTTACCCATAGACACATGGCATATAAATAAAATAATTAAAACTGAGAAAAATAAAATCCAACACAAAACCAAAAGTAAAAGATCTAATTAAAGAAAACAAAGTTCTACATATGGAGCAATGTAAGGTGTTTCATCATTTTAAGCAATTGGTGGAATGTTCCAAATGGGAGTTGCAGTGATCTTGATGCTAAGAATATGCTCCTTAGAGTATCTCAGTGTTATGATATTGGGATACCAGCACACCATCTGGTTTTATAATAATCAATAGCCACATGGTTTTACTTATATACTGATGTTCATGGGTTTTCAACTTTAAGAATCAAGATGAAACAAGACTTCATTGTGATTTCCTATTTGTATATACATATTATCTTTAAAGAAATTGATCATTGGATAAGGTTCAAGGTGAAAAGGAGGATGAAAGGGCTGAGTCAAGAGCTTTCATCAGTAAAAAGAAAGGTGTTATTGAATGTTAAAATGGTAACCTACAGTGTAAATAGATATTGTCTTAGTGGTATGCTAGAGCTGGCCTGCATTGGATTGCTAGAGTTAATGGCTAAATTTTCAGGACTTTTTCAAGTCAGTTCTCTGGTAACTTGAAATTAGCCATGGTGGGAATATTCACGAAATATTCCCACTATAGAAGTCAGCAAAGGCTACAAATTGGGTTTTTTTTTTTTTTTTTCTCCTCAGTGAACGCACTGTTAAAATTTTACCAGCACATCCCTGGTTATAACCATGGAACAACTGTAAAGGTAGAGATAATTACCTAGATTTTTTAAGTAAGACAAATCTCTCACTGTCAACTCTTGTGAGGGAGTAATTAGATATTACCGAAATGCATAAATCAGGAAATACAGCCTTGAGCTACTAGAAAACAGAAAAAGAAATGTTTAAAAGAAATTGATTCAGCAGATTGTAATTGGGATTAGGAAGATTGGGGTGAGAGATTAATTTTTTGTTAAGACATTTTCTGTTCTATATGCTCACTAACCACGTCACACTGGAATTTCTTTTTCTTTTTTTTTTTTTGCGGTACGCAGGCCTCTCACTGCTGTGGCCTCTCCCGTTGCGGAGCATAGGCTCCGGACGCGCAGGCTCAGTGGCCATGGCTCACGGGCCCAGCCACTCCGCGGCATGTGGGATCTTCCCGGACCGGGGCACGAACCCGTGTCCCCTGCATCGGCAGGCGGACTCTCAACCACTGTGCCACCAGGGAAGCCCTGGAATTACTTTTAATAAGTCTAAATATATTAATTATGTAATGAAATATATAGATTTATGAATTAAATTTAAAGCTGCTTTCCTAGAGAAATGAATCATTCCATGCCTCCGATTTTATTTTCCCATTATTACTGCCAGTCATCATTTAGACATAAAAATTGAGAAATGCACATAAATATGAAATATAATTATAAATAGTGTCTACCCTCATAGTTACCTAAATCATGTCAATGGGTTAAGTGCTTTCAATTCACTTCTCAGGCATAAGGATGATGTTCCTGACATTCTTTGGGGGATTCTAATCTCCTTTCCTCCCTGTGGAAGTCTCATTTGTCTTTCTAAATGCAGAAGGTGGGCTGTGGTTGAAGTGCAGCTGCCTTGAGGTAAGCAGAGCAAAATACATACAGCAAAGGAATCACAACCTTTCTGCAGATATGTTCCTGTAAGGGGAGAAGCAGATCTTGAAGTTCCAGCTGAAATTATTCTAGAATGGTATGAGAACTGAATTGTATTTTCCTTCTCTCCACTCTGAATTATTATTTTATTGCTTCCTTCACAAATTACCTGGCCTTTTCTCCTCATTTTAATTTTTATTGCTATGAGACTGTAGAATCTATTTTTTTATAGGGCATGTTCCAGGAAGAAATTCATTTGCATGTGTTTCTTATTTTCAGATTGACTTTTATGCTAGTTTCAATGTGAACTTGAGAACCCAGCTGAATTTCAGAGATGAACTCTTGATGGGAAAAGAAAAAAATTTGTTTCGGATATGAGTCACGGTGTGTCAAAATCATATGAAAAGGGGAAAACATATTTTTGGGTATCCCTCACAGTTATAAAATTTGTAATGTGCAATCAATTATGTTTATGAATGTATGTGACTTAAAAGAAATCATTTTTTAAACATCATTATTGGAGTATAATTGCTTTACAATGGTGTGTTAGTTTCTGCTTTATAACAAAGTGAATCAGCTATACATATACATATATCCCCATATCTCCTCCCTCTTACATCTCCCTCCCACCCTCTCTATCCCACCCCTCTAGGTAGTCACAAAGCACCGAGCTGATCTCTGTAGGGAATTTTTTTTTTTTTTTTTTTGCGGTACGTGGGCCTCTCCCGCTGCGGAGCACAGGCTCCGGACGCTCAGGCTCAGCAGCCATGGCTCACGGGCCCAGCCGCTCCGCCGCATGCGGGATCCTCCCAGACCAGGGCACGAACCCGTGTTCCCTGCAACGGCAGGCAGACTCTCAACCACTGTGCCACCAGGGAAGCCCTGTGGGGAATATTTTTAAGTGGACTTAAAACTTTACCTTTTTGGGGAAGAAAAACCTCTATATTTAAATACACATTATTAAAAACTGGAAAATTACCTACTTATTTCCCAAAAGAGAAATAAAAATGTCTTAACTTACTTTTCAAATCTGTCACAAGAAAATATTTTCAAATCTGTGTTCACAGTAAACAGAAAACTGTCACATTCAGTAGAAAAATCAGGTTTTATATTTGGTTGTCAAAATAGGTAAGTGGCAACTATGACGCAAGATTAAATTTTATCTTTCCTTGGTGCACAATAACATAGCTAAAATTTATAGGCTGGGACTATGGTGGAAGTATAACCTATCAATTTTTAGAGTTTAAAATATGACTTATACTGAATCAGAATATTAAAGATAGGAGGCTTCTTAATCACAATTTAATCACTTTCCTCCAATTTAGTTGTAATAAAATTGACATAAACACAGTTTCAATGTGATTAGTTCTGTATTGTGGTACTGTAGGAACAGAAGAGAGAAGCAGCTAACATAAGGTGACATGGTTTGAGGAAAAAAATGTCCAATGTGCTGGCTCTGGTAGCCACCCAAGTAAAGAATGAAGGAAATACATTCCAAGTAGAAGAAAATGTACATGAATAGTTATTTATGGGGTAGAGTCTGTACCACTTATGTAACTTGTAACAGAAATCCAAAAGACAACTGGCTTTGACAATAAAGCTATAATTTATGTCACTTAACAGAATGTTAAAAAATGTAGTGGCATCCATTTGTGATATGAATTACTCTCTGGCTTAATTCCTTACCTATTTTTGTAGTGTGTTGTATGTTTTCTTAGTTTTTTGTGAGTGTTTTATTTCTTTGATTGACCAGATGGTTGCTCATAGCAGCTGGAAAATATGTTTTTATACTGCAGTCTAGTAACAATGGAAGAATACTTCTCACAGAATATTGGAATGCAAATCCTTCAGACTGATTGGGCACTGTGCCCAAAGCTGGATGCATCATAGTTGCCAGGGGAATTTTATGAGTTAATTGCATTTAGCTTTGGATCCATTGGCATTGGCAAGAAGTTTTGGATTACGATGACTAAAACAAATAAGTGTCCTCTTGAATCTAGCAAGAGGGTTAGCTTCCCATTAATCAGACAAATTTAATGGAAAAGAGTGGATATCTTGATACTGCAGGCACTGTAGGAAGTTTCTATACCTACATATTGCTCTCCCCAACACCATCCCCCTCTTCTGTGCTTTGTTTTGTTCTTATATCACTATTTATGAGGTTTATATGTTATTTAATTTTTCTATTCATTTTCTGTCTTTTCACAATTAAATATGAAATCCATAAAACAGAGATTTTTATCAGTTTTTATAATGGATAAATCGCTAGTTGATAGTCAATAAATATGACTTGACTAAATGAAAGAATAAATACAAGTAGAACAGAAAAATCTAGGGTTGCTTCCACAACGTGTGATTACATGGATTTAGTGACCTCTAAAAAATTAGCAATTGGGTTAGAGATAATACCATCAAGGATGTACATGTCAAGAGTTACCACCTGTCCCTAGGAAACTGAAATGACTGGCCACCCTAGTATCAAGGTGCCTGGGAGAAATATGTCCAGAGAATGAGTATTTGTTGAGTTATAAACATTTAAGTGTGATTTTAATAGGGTAATGAGTTTTCCCAAGATTGTGTCGATGTGGAAGAGACAGTTATCTTCCTGTCTAATGTCCAGAGTGTAGGCTTAAAGGCTTGTTATGCATTTTGCTTTGTAGGTGAATTGTGAGCGCTAGAAGAATGGTCTGAAAATTCCATAGGTCTGGCTCTGTCCTTGCTTTAAGAGTATGAGTTAAATGCAGTGTTTGAAGTTTCTACCCTCTCAAGATCAGCTAACTAAGAAAGATTCCAGGCAGAAGCATCATATAAAAGGAAATAAAATATCATGGAAGGAGTATCTTAGGACACAAGAGAAGCAGTTATCAAGCAAATTTTGATTTTCTGGAGAGGTTAGCAAACTTTTCAAGATAAAGAAACCCTAAGTTGCCCTTATTTCAAAAGTCACAATGAACTACATGAAAAGTCTTGTTTTCTCTACACTTTTGGCAGCAGAACTAGTTGCAGTTGATCCCCTGGTCTGCAAGTTACATTACAGATTTGCAAATAATGAAAGCACTTAATACTAGAGTTTGAGATATTGGGACTAATGAAATACCAGCAGTGACACTGAAAGGCAAATGGATATATGGATCTCAATTTTAAAACACTGCCTGGGACTCTGTTGGAAAACCTTAGTGTTTTGATTAATTTGATTAAATGTTGAAATAATATTTTGCATTGATTGTGTTTACAACAGAAGATTAAAATGATTTCACACGTTTCTTCTTGCCTATTTAATGTGTTTACTAGAAAAATTTTAAAAGATATGATTTGCAATTGTGGCTCACATATAATTTCTATTGGACAATGTTATTCTATACTTGTTAATCTCTCTCAATTCAACTACAAATACAAAATGAGAGAATACATTGTGTGTGTGTGTGTGTGTGTGTGTGTGTGTGTGTTGGCATGGTTGGAATTATTAACAAGTTAGTAATCATATTGTTTCCCCTCATCCATCTAGAGCTTTCGTCTGATCCTAAATTTAAAATACTAAATACCAGTGACATATCATGAAAGTACTTTTAGCTTCTTTATACACATAAAATGAATATTAAATAGAGTACATTATGGAGTGGAATTGCCATTTTATTTCTAAATAGAGAAAATGTTTTGTAGAAGTATAGAGTAAATCTTGGAACAATTTCCCCTAACTTTTATACAGCACTCTCTTAAGAAGAGAGAGCAATTTAAAGCATACGTCGCAGATGTTACAAGTATTATTTTAATGAGAGCTTTCAAATATTGATACCATTTATCATGTAAAATCTTCTAAACTCTGAGATCATGTTGAAATTCCATAAACTATATTATTACAGTGTTCATGTTTAGTAATGTGGTACTTGCTGAATTTTGTACACAATTCTAAATTAGAAAATATAAATAAAGATTGTCTTCAACTTTATAATAATAAATATTTACATCATTCTTTCCATGAAAAGAATCATGAAAGGGAAGAACCTGCAACCAAGAATACTCTATCCAGCAAGGCCCTCATTCAGATTTGATAGAAAAATCAAAAGCTTTACAGACAAGCAAAAACTAAGAGAATTCAGCACCACCAAACCAGCTTTGCAACAAATGCTTAAGGAGCTTCTCTAAGAGAAAAAGCAACAACTAGAAACAGGAAAATTAAGAATGGAAAAGCTCATTGGTAAAGGCAAATATACAGTAAAGGTAGGAAATCATCCACACACAAATATGATATCAAAACCAGCAATTGTGAGAAGAGGAGAGCACAAATGTAGGATATTGGAACTGCATTGACATGTACACACTGCTGTATTTAAAATAGATAACCAACAGGGACCAACTGTAAAAAAAATAAATAAATTAAAAATAGAAAGGAATCATTTGAAATGATTATGTGCCAAATACTTTCCTAAGTTGAATTCTCACAAAACTATAATTGTTTACTATAAATACTCTTTTTTTTACAAACCAGGCAACAGATATACAGAGAGGTTGACTAACTTATACAAGGTCTCCCAGCTAGTCAAAGAGTAGATTGGGGATTCAGCCCTGGAAGTCTGGTACCAAAGTCTCTACCTAATCATCATGATATACTCTCTCTCCTAGCAATGATATTTTGATAATATTTTGATCATATTTCATATCTAAACTATTTTGATAATCATAAAATATAGCTCATTATAATTACATTTAAACTTTATAATTATACTTTTTAACAAAATAAAACAGACTAACATATTGAACACTGACCATGTGCCAGAGATAGTGATAAGAACTTTGCATTTATTATCTTGTTAAATCTCACAACTGGGACCCCCAATTTAAGGATGAGGAAGTTGACAACTCCATAGGTTGAGAGCACAAGCCCTGATTGTGCCTGAGGCCAAAATCCTGCTCTTTACTGCATAGAACTAGAGACAAATTGCAAGAGATAAAATCTTGGATGTTTGGAGACCACCAAATATAGAGTGGTGATGTGAATTTTAAATATAGGACTTGTGGCAAAATTTAATATGAAGTAAAGAAAGGACAAACTACTGGGCATAAGAACAGAGAATGAGAAAAAATAAGTGAAAATGCACAAATAGAAGCTAACTTTAAAAAATAATTGGTTCTTTCATTTAACCACATAAGTGGGAAAAAAATGAGTTCCAAGAGAAAATCAGATGGTAAAGATATAGGAATATAGGTAAAATTCTTATATATTACAGTATATATTCCTTTGAAGTTACTCATTATATAGTATCTTTATAATGATTATCTTTATGATCTTTATACTAGTTTGAGATGCTCACATTTGTTTTAACTAGGTCACCTTCAGTGCGTTCTTGAATACAAACTGCTTTTGATTCATTGAAATGTGTGCTCTGAGGCCCTGAAGGAGGTTTTCTGAACAAAGAGGAATTATCATGCTCTTGGTACTATTTGCTCTTTTCCTGTGGGTTTCACTTAAAGGTTGATTGAGCCAAACTCTCTGTAACATCCCTATTCTAGAAAAAGATTCAATCCATTTGGTAATTAGTGAGATAGGGACTTTGGTGGTTAGTAGAGCAGGTAGTAAAGATATTTATGGCTTGCACAATATAAGAGGTTATAAAACCACAAGATCAGATCTCTTCGCTTCACCCTTTTTGCCTGTGGTCTTTAGGACCCTGTAAATGAACTAACTGCTCTTTGTAGCATAGAGCGTGAACTCAGATTATGAGCAGTGGGCAGTAGGCGTGTGCAGCTATGTGTTTAAATGTACTCGAAGGTTAATAATGTCAGAGAAAGGAAACAAATGTTATTTATGAGGACCTTGTGGGGTTTAGACTCTGCATTATAACATGGTGTCCTCACAACAACTCTCTAAAACAGGTATTATTACCTTTTTGCATTTGGGAAACTAAGGGACAGGGAGGTTAGATAACTTGTCAAATAACACACAGCAAATAACTGATGGGATTGGGCCTCAAACTCCAGTCATTTTTATTTTAAAACTCAGTTGCTGCAAATAAGCAGTTCCTCAGGGGAATACAACTTAGTTGAAGACTTACAAATTCTCACCCATGTATTATTTAGTCTTTTAGAAAACACTTATGGTTTCAAATTTACAGCCAGCTCCACACTTGACACATAGTGGACTGAAAGCTACTGGTTTGGGGCTTCATTTTGGAAACACCACTATCATAAGCAAAAAGGAATTTATTTGGACTTTGTCTCAGAATGACTAATCAAAAAAATTATCAGATACCTCAAAGATGAATAGCATAGTGGCAGACATAGGCCACACAACTGAGTGTTTTGTACTACATTTTCTTTTTGAATTTTATTATTTTTTTATACAGCAGGTTCTTACATTTGCTCTCTACATCTGTGTCTCAATTCCTGCCCTGCAAAACGGTTCATCTGTACCATTTTTCTAGGTTCCACATATATGAGTTAATATACAATATTTGTTTTTCTCTTTCTGACTTACTTCACTCTGTATGACAGTCTCTAGATTCATCCACATCTCTACAAATGACCTAATTTCGTTCCTTTCTATGGCTGAGTAGTATTCCATTGTATATATGTACCACATCTTCTTTATCCATTCATCTGTTAATGGGCATTTAGGTTGCTTCCATGACCTGGCTATTGTAAAGAGTGCTGCAATGAACATTGGGGTGCATGTGTCTTTTTCAATTATGGTTTTCTCTAGGTATATGCCCAGTAGTATTGCTGGGTCATATGGTAGTTCTATTTTTAGTTTTTTAAGGAACCTCCATACTGTTCTCCATAGTGGCAGTATCAATTTACATTCCCACCAACAGTGCAAGTGGGTTCCTTTTTCTCCACATCCTCTCCAGCATTTGTTGTTTGTAGATCTTCTGATGATGCCCATTCTAACTGGTGTGAGTTGATACCTCATTGTAGTTTTGATTTGCATTTCTCTAATAATTAGTGATGTTGAGCAGCTTTTTATGTGCTTCTTGACCATCTGTATGTCTTCTTTGGAGAAATGTCTTTTTAGGTCTTCTGCCCATTTTTGGATTCTTTTTTTTTTTTTTTTTTTTTTTAATATTGAGCAGCATGAGCTGTTTATATATTTTGGAGATTAATCCTTTGTCTGTTGATTTGTTTGCAAATATTTTCTCCCATTCTGAGGGTTGTATTTTCATCTTGTTTGCTTTGCAAAAGCTTTTAAGTTTCATTAGGTCCCATTTTTAATTTTCGTTTTTATTTCCATTACTCTAGGAGGTGGATCAAAAGAGATCTTGCTGTGATTTATGTCAAAGAGTGCTTTTCCTATGTTTTCCTCTAAGAGTTTTATAGTGTCTGGACTTACATTTAGGTCTCTAATCCATTTTGAGTTTATTTTTTTTTTATGGTGTGAGGGAGTGTTCTACTTTCATTCTCCTACATGTAGCTGCCCAGTTTTCCCAGCACCACTTATTGAAGAGGCTGTCTTTTTTCCATTGTATATCCTTGCCTCCTTTATCATATTTTAATTGACCATAGGTACGTGAGTTTATCTCTCGGCTTTTTATACTGTTCCATTGATCTATATTTCTGTTTTTGTGCCAGTACCATATTGTCATGATTACTGTAGCTTTGTAGTATAGACTGAAGTCAGGGATTCTGATTCCTCCAGCTCCATTTTTTTCCCTCAAGATTGTTTTGGGTATTCGGGGTCTTTTGTGTCTCCATTCAAATTTTAAGATTTTTTGTTCTAGTTCTGTAAAAAAAATGCCATTGGTAATTTGATAGGGATTGCACTGAATCTGTAGATTGCTTTGGGTAGTATAGTCATTTTCACAATATTGAATCTTCCAATCCAAGAGCATGGTATATCTCTCCATCTGTTGGTATCATCTTTAATTTCTTTCATCAGTGTCTTATAGTTTTCTGCATACAGGTCTTTTGTCTCCCTAGGTAGGTTTATTCCTAGGTATTTTATTCTTTTTGTTGCAGTGGTAAATGGGAGTGCTTCCTTAATTTCTCTTTCAGAATTTTCATCATTAATGTATAGGAATGCAAGAGATTCTGTGCATTAATTTTGGATCCTGCAACTTTACCGAATTCACTGATTAGCTCTAGTAATTTTCTGGTGGCATCTTTAGGATTCTCTATATATAGTATCATGTCATCTGCAAACAGTGACAGTTTTACTTCTTCTATTCCAACTTGTATTCCTTTTATTTCTTTTTCTTCTCTGATGGACATGGGTAGGACTTCCAAAACTATGTTGAATAATAGTGGTGAGAGTGGACATCCTTGTCTTCTTCCTTATCTTAGAGGAAATGCTTTCAGTTTTTCACCATTGAGAATAATGTTGGCTGTGGGTTTGTCGTATATGGCCTTTATTATGTTGAGGTAGGTTCCCTCTGTGCCCACTTTCTGTAGAGTTTTTATCATAAATAGGTGTTGAATTTTGTCAAAAGCTTTTTCTGCATCTATTGAGATGATCATATAGTTTTTATTCTTCAATTTGTTAATATGGTGTATCACATCGATTGATTTGCATATATTGAAGGATCCTCACATCCCTGGGATAAATCCCACTTGATCATGGTGTATGATCCTTTTAGTATGCTTTTGGATTCTGTTTTTTTGTATTTTGTTGAGGATTTTTGCATCTATGTTCAACAGTTATATTGGCCTGTAGTATTCTTTCTTTGTGACATCTTTGTCTGGTTTTGGTATAAGGGTGATGGTGGCGTCATAGAATGAGTTTAGGAGTGTTCCGTCCTCTGCCGATTTTTTGAAGAGTTTAGAAGGATGGGTGTGAGCTCTTCTCTAAATGTTTGATAGAATTCACCTGTGAAGCCATTTGTTCCTGGACTTTTGTTTGCTGGAAGATTTTTAATCACAGTTTGAATTTCATTACTTGTGCTTGGTCTGTTCATATTTTCTCTTTCTTCCTGGTTCAGTCTTGGAAGGCTATACCTTTCTAAGAATTTGTCCATTTCTTCCAGGTTGTCCATTTTGTTGGCATAGTGCTAAGCTTAGCCTTTTTAACATTAGGTGTCTCAATTTTGTCTTTTTAACATTAGGTGTCTCAATTTTGTCCTGCATTCAAGTCCAGGAAGAAAACTTTGGAGAGACAAACTTTGGAGAGACCAATTTTGAAGTCAAGGGAATAGTGTGGTGGTGCAGGTATTGTCTGCTTCCTGAGGGAACATGACTGAGAAATTTTAAAAATTCAACACAGAATTAAATACCATGACCTACAGAGCACACAGAAGGCTCTTTGGCTCTCATGGTCCATAAAGACACAGATTTCAGAATCAGCAGTAGTAGCTTCCATCCAGAAATCTGCTCAGGGTGACTTTGCTGCTGAAGCAGTAAGGTAAGGAGAAAGCTAGACCTAGGAGGCATACATCTCAGGCTTAAACAATTCCCTAACAGACAATCACAGACATTTTTGTGGTGTACACACTAAAAATGCTTTTATTCATAAGGCATTTTAGGGGTTCTATAACTAAAGCAACCTGCAATGCAGAGTGACAATCATGAACCAATAGTTCACAGGAGGTGGTGTGAATACACTGGATTGAATGTATATTAGTATCCTGCATGTTTTGGCTCATGGACCCTTTCTTCATCTTCAGACTCTGCATCAGTCCAGTCTCTGCTTCCATCATCATATCTGCTTTCTACTTGGAACCTCCTGATTCCCTCTCATAAGGACTCTTGTGATTACATCGGGTCCACCTGCATAATCCAGGATTATCTCCCCATCTCAAGACTCTTAATTTAATAAGATCTACAAAGTCCCTTTGCCATGTAACTAATAGGTTTATAGGTCCAGAAATTAGGATGTGGTTATCTTTGGGGTCATTATTTAGCCTAACACCACAACAAAAAGTGTCTCAAATAAAATCTTGTGACTAGTGTGCCATGCTCACAATGCTGTTTGAGAGGAGATGAATATCTTTATGCATTTTGTTATTGGAGTATTAATTGTCATTTAATCTAATGGAAGGGGCTCTGAGATATTAGTGAATATAGTCGGACATTACTTGGGATAGAAAGTACAATAAGAAAATATTTTTCATTTCTGACTAAATCATGGCCTTGGATTTAATGTGCTATCCTTAGTCATTTCTGAAGTTTGGAGGTCAATAGATAAAAAGGCAAATGTGGAGACAGGAAGGTCCTCAAGGAAGCAGTGACCCCATGGATGATGTAACATGGGTTCCCTCTCCTAAGGGGCCTGAGTACACAAAGAATGATTTAAGAGTAAGGATTAGCCCATAGGTGAAGACAACTAGAAGCTGGGGAATATTAAGAAGGCTTTCTACTCCAGTTCTGATATTTCCTTCCTTGTTTGAGATAGCCCAGTTTGTATAACACATGGTCTTTCTCCTCCCATTTACTCAATCCTCCTCCTCTGGAAAGTTGGGGTGATTTATCTGGATGGTATATTTTAAAAGAATAACTGGGAGGGTTTGGTTCAACTTCAGTCTTCTAAATTCTTTGAAGTCCACCTGCTCACAGAGAGCTGTGGCCTTTATTTTGTCCTAGGGCCAGTTCTCTTGATATGGAGAGAGGCCTGCCTTATTCCAGCACTACTGTAATTTGGTAGATATGCCTTATTAATTCCAGGGTTCAGTTAGCATACCCATTCGTCCTATTTCTCAATTTATAAAACATCCAGTGGGAATGGAGGATGTTATTTATTTGGTCACCTTAAAGATCACAGAAAACAGTGAGAACAAAACAGAGATTTAGCTCAGGATTTCCATGCAGCATCTGTGTTTCAGCAAACTGTTTTCTGAGATGTTTTCTCAGGAAAGTTGTTTTATATTCAAATATTTTTGGAAAACATTGGGTTAAACAAAGTTGAACAAGAGTTTTACAATTTCATTTAATCTACATTAGGAATTCTCAAAGTCTTTGATATGCTATTAGGTATTGTGATTCTCTGAAGCATATGGAGTTTTTGAAATTTATTTGTTTTTCCATAGACCATTGTTTGTTTTTCCATAGATTGTTTTTGCTCCCTTGGGGTTTAAAAACTTATATACAATATTTGGAAACTTGACTATTGGGTTAAATAATGCTTTCCAAATATACTTGACTTTTTATTCAAATGAAACTTCTTCAATTACCTTGGAAAAATCATACCCCGAAGAATTTTTAACATGTATAGGTATACACAATAACTAAAATAACTAATGAAGCCTGCCATTTTGAAAAAATACAGAGCTATATTTTCTGCATTAATGAAAATAAAAAATGGTTTAAGAACTGTTTATTAAGTTTGTAAACTATGATGAAAACTTGCTTAACGAACTACCCAGTACATTTAATATCACAGGTCACAAAACTCCAAGTGAGAAAATGCACACTACATTTAACCTCATGAGCTAAAAAACTCCAAATGAGTTTCTGTGCATTGGCAATGACACGAGAAAAAACTGCTTTGTTGTGCATTTGCTAACTGTGGGAGGTTTCTTTTGGTTTCATAATGAAGGTAGTTGATGTCACGTTTTCTCCTTTGTGTTTGGATTTCTTAAAAAAGCATCAACTCAAGAAGTTAGAAAAGCAAATCTTGGATGAACTTAAAGAAGAAGGCATAAATAAAATAAGATAATAGTAGAAATTAATATAACAGAAAAAAAATATCAAAAAGACAAGAGCATCAAATAGACAAGATTATCATATCCAATACCTGATTCCTTAAAAGACTAATAAAATAAACAAATTAAATTCAATATTAATTAAGAGAAAAAAGAAATCACAAAGAAGTAATGAAGAGAATTTAAAAACACAAAACTATATGAGAAATAAAACTAAAAATTACAAGTGACTACAAAAACAGCTTTGCATCATTAAGCTTGAAAGATTAGATGAGAAGATTAATTTCCTTGAAAATATAATTTAAAAAACCTGTTTTAAAAAGAAATCTAAAAATGGCAAAGGCATTCCCAAGTTAAAATTTTTCCTACCCCAAATTCCAAACACAGTTTTTATAGGCAAGCTGATATCAAGAGAGATATGAGTCCTAACTTTTATAAGCTCTCTAGGCAATAAAGTAGAAGATTCACAAACTCATTTACTGGATGTAATACAATTTTGAAACAAAAAGAAAGAGATCAAACTGTGAAAGGAAAATTATACAAACATCACTCTGATATAAATATAAAATCCTGTAAGCACATTGACAAAAGGAATTCAGAAGTAGCTCAAAAAAAGAAAAAGATACATGACTAGATTTACTTGCAAGCCATAGAAAATCCATTAATATAAATCTCAACACTACAGGGAAAAAATCATATCAATTTGACTGCAATGATTTGATAGTTGCCAAAAGCAGTTGAACTATTCAAAGCTCACTTGTGATTGATGAAATAAAAAGCAAAACTTTTTGTTAACTAGGATGTGAGGCTTAAGATCCTGGTCAAAGTAAATCAGCCACCCCACCCGCATTCTCTATTTCTATTTCTATAGCTCTTTCAACTGAATGGAAGCAATTGATATTGGAAACAATTGATTTAATTTTGTAATATGGCAGAAATTCCTGTTAATAACACATTTTTCAGCAATGTACTAGAGGTAGTGAGTGAAATAAATCAAGAGAAATAAAATATATGACTGAATAAGACCCAAACCTTAGATAAATAATTGAGGAGGATATACTGTCACACTTTACTACCTAATAAAAAACTCAAAAAGTTTGATGGAGGAAAGATCCATACTTAAAAATCAATTCTATTTCTTAAATTGGTAATAAGTTGTTAGAATATGAAGTTTTTTAAAAGGCAAAATTCATAATAGCAAAAAATTTATTATCTAGAAATGATTTATATAAAACTGTAAAACCTTGGGTGGCAAAAATCTAATTTTTGTTTGTTTATATAAACAATATAATTCACCAATTTTTGTACCTTTTATTCAGCAGTAAATGATATTGTTCATAGGGCTTCCGTGGTGGCACAGTGGTTGAGGGTCCGCCTGCCGATGCAGGGGACACGGCTTCGTGCCCCGGTTGGGGAAGATCCCACATGCCGCGGAGCGGCTGGGCCCGTCAGCCATGGCCGCTGAGCCTGCGCGTCCGAAGCCTGTGCTCCGCAACGGGAGAGGCCACAACAGTGACAGGCTCACGTACCGCAAAAAAAAAAAAAAAAAAATGATATTGCTCATATATACTTATATATGCAATCAAAATGTAAAAACTCATTCTGAAATGGTATATATCAAGTGCAGAACAGTGGTTATTTCTAGAGAAGGAGCATACAGGTGACAATGTAAATTTTAAAGAACTTTTTAAACAGATCTGATTTATTTTTAAGAGGGCTTTTTAAAGAGAGATTTTGAAGAGATCTGTATTTCCTTATGGCATCAGGAACAATTGTATCTAACTTTTAAATTTGTTTCCAATATCTTCTGTAAAGCATCACTTCATCACAAGAAGAGTAGCATATAGTGTTTTTCTTGATCACTGGTAAGGCACAACTGTGGACTAATTTTTTTCCCCAGAAATTTAAGTGATAAAACTCTACAATCTCTTTAAATCTTCTTTTTAGCCACAATTGGTCAAGGTCAGATTTGTAATTGTAAAACAATAAATTGGCTAACGTTTAATTTGGGGTCAATTCATTGATCTTGGTGTCCCTGGGATAACATTTGAATCAATAGTGACAGCAAACTTTGATTTTGAAATAGTTCTTTCTCCTATAACCTAGGCCCCATGAAGTATATTTTAAATATTTTACAAATAATATGAGGCCCAAAATAATAACCCCAAGTTAGCCATTTGTTAATGGTGAATAACCATTTATGGATACCTCAGTTTGTGCTGCCTAAATGTGCTTCATTAAAGAAGAAGTGTACATTTCCTGTGGGGCGTGATCTCAGTTAGATTCTCACATGAACTGCATGAAGATTCTTTTCATTTTACAATTAAGGAACAATTAGTTTAATAAAGGTTAAGTAACTTTCTCAAGTATGTATGGGCAGATTTTTTAAAAGGGCTCATAAATAGTAGCAGGAAGTTAAACCCACATTATCTGACTCTAAATTCTGGGCTGGTTCCACTATATATTACTAAATATGAAAACACACCAATGTTTGATTATGGTTTCTTAGGCTGGATGTTGACCTACTTTGGAGGGTCATTATCAAGAACAAAGTATATTGCTACTTATGCTGGGAAGTTGCCATAGTTTTGTTTTTTCTTTACTCCTGCTCAGTGTCTTTGATCCATCACATTCCGGAGGAAAGATGACTCAGCAATAAAACCTGTGATGGACTGCCTGGGCTGATACACTCCGATCCATAAAGGTTGCAAGTACTGCTGCATACTGGCAGCTGTAGGTATTGCAGTGCTCCCTCTTCCTGACATGAATGCAGTCCCAGATTTGCTTGCTTTCTCGGTATCTCTAGCTCTAGCTTTCACTTTTCCTTTCTTTCTCATACATGTTCTATGACATAGGTTCTCCCTGATGATGGATTTTGATGGAATACACATTTTTGTAATTGAATTTTCAGAAAAATATGCCTTCTAAAATTCAACTACCTGCTATGATACTTTAAACATCTCAAAATTGTCAAGATTAGGAGGTCACTGTAGGTTTCAATATTATTTTTAAAAGGTTAATGTTCACATTAAAAAAAATTATGGCTTAGTTTGATTTCTACTGTTAGTTTGATTTGTAGCTTCAGAATCATCATAGGTTTGATGATATAAGATTATGGACTTGGAATTATCAAAATTAAGGTCTTATTTTCATAAGACTTTATGTATTAATGAAATCTTACATATAACATTTTTCTCCACATTTTATATATTAGACACTAAATATTAAGAGGTTCTCAAAGCAAATGAAAATGATCAAGACCAAGAATAAACCATTTTAAGTTCTGCTGTCTTCTCTATAATTCTAAAAAATTGTCAGTCATGTTGATGAAATATACTTTGAGGATGTCATGGGTCCAGTACTTAGGGAAACTATGATATCTCCATGTCCTTCCCCTTTTTTACCAATCCCTCTTATTACACTTTATTTTTTTTTTTATAGAAGAAAGAATAATATTAAAAATAAGCTCAGGTGAGTTATTTTTTTCTTTTTTTTTAAAAAGCAGAATCACTATTGTCCTAAAAAAGAGTAAAATGAAATTGAATTAATAAAATGTATATACTTTAACTTTTCATATGGTAGACTGGGATAATACAGGCAAGAAATCATATTCAATGGAAGTAATGGGAATCCCTTATTGTGAACTTCCTACATGAATAACACTTTCATTTAATCTCAAGTAATCTTCACAGCAAACTCACTCTTCACACTTCAGTATTATTGTCATTGCTATATTCCAGGAAACAATACAAGCTGTTGCTTGCCCAAGGTCAGGTAGCTAGTAAACGTGCAGTCAAGATATAGACCCAGCTATTTTGGACTATAGTACCCATACTTGCTATTACTCTATAATGCCACAGTGAGTTTCAGAAAGCCATTTGCTAACTTGGATTATCATTTCATACATATCACGAGTCCTGTTTTTCAGTTTGTAAGACATGTGAGACAATCAGATAGAAGCCACAGAGTCATGATATCTGCATGATAACTAAGTTAGAAGGTAATTAGGGAGATGCATGATCATTTGCCATTTTAATTTAAACGAAAGGTAATGAAATGCTGTGATTTGAGTAACATCTAAGAGCACAAACGAAATTATTATTAAATCAGCGTGCATGTGGTTTATAGACAGAACTAGTAGAGAAAACTATATTGTCATTTGCATTCTTCTAAGAAGCATATTTTTTCGTTTAATTTTATGTAATGTCTTATTTTATTAGTGTTATTAAAACATTATCCAAAACCTGACATTTTCATGAAAATTGTCCTAGTTTTCAAAAATCAACTTTTTAATACGCAAGAAAGATATAAGTGATCTGGCATGATTTCTCCTCACCTGACAGCTGTGGGTTTACCTTCATCTCAGACCCAGAAATATGGTAGATATGAGTCCAAAGTGTAGATATAATCACCCAGGCATTTAAATGGTTAGGCTGTCTTATTATACAGATAGTCCTTCTTTTTTCATTAAGTCAGAAACTATGAAAGGGACAGTAATTTACAGTCCAAACTGAAGGAAAATAGAGGTCATAGACCTATGCAAATGAAAGAAAAGCCTGGAACAGGAAGATAACAATTTTTTACCTGCAAGTTTCTAAATTATTGTTTAAGGTGAGGAAGTTGAGAAGCTTAGTCTTAGTTAGAGAGCTGACCAAGCAGGCTGGTGTCAGTTCACATCCTGAGGTATTCAGGAGTGGAATGAGCCCAAAAGAATGTGCATGAGCTGGAAACAGGCATGGGGTGAGAAGCTGGGCAGAAGTGAACAGAAGAGGGCTCAGCTCAATAGTGCATTTTGTCTATAGTGCAGGGGGTGGGATGCTCTGACTTAAAAAAAAATCACAGTACACAAGAAGGTATGATAAGTGAGGTGTGAAGAAATTAATCATTTCTAAGTAAGCAAGTAAAAATAAGTGTAAAAGGACAATAAGAGTGTTAAAATTGAGATTCCAGATGTTAAAATTAGACAGATTTTTAAAAATGTATTCACCAAATTCTTGGATTCGTCCATCCATGTGTATATCTAACCATCCATTTAACAAAAATTCTTTGTGAGATAGTAGGATGCTTGGGATTCTGCATGAATATAACAGATATGGTCCCTGTCATCACTAATTTTACATTCTTCAGAGATATAAATTAAACAAATAATCTCATGCAACTAAATAGTTATAACTGAAATATATGCTGTAAATGCCAAGGACAGGATGCTGTGAGAACGAATTAGCAGTGAAATAACCTGAAGTTTGTGAGATCAATGAATAGCTCTTTGAGCAATGTCACTTAACCAGAAAGAAAAGGAGGTAACCAGGAAATGGGACATAGGAAGTGAGCTTCCATACAAAGCCCCTGATTATTTGCAGAAGGAAGAGATCATTTTGGCTGAACTAGTAACAGAGGGAATAGAGTGACATAAAACGATTTTGAAAAGATAAGCAGTGACAGATCATTCAGGATATTTTAGGACATTTTTTAGAGGTACTTAACTTTCTTAGCCAAAAACCTTCCTAGTATGAACACAGACCTCAATCCACGTAAGAAAAAATAGCCATGGTGTTTCAGGAAAATATTCAAAATGCTCAGCTTTAATAAATATTCTGGCTAAATTAATGAATATCAAGATAGGAAAAAAACCTGAAAACTTTTAGGTAGTAAGAGTTCCCCTCTACTTAGATTGGGGACAACCAACTTCGCTTTAGACTTTCACACAGCAACATTCAATGCTAGAAGACAAAGTAGTAATACACGCATAGTTCCAAACCATAGGAGATATTAGCAAGGAATATTAACCCAACCTCAAAGTAATTCAAGGATAAAGACAAAGCAGATATTTTCAAACACCAAGTGGTTAAGGAATATGGAATCCATGAGTGCTCCTTAAAAAAAAAAATCCACTGTATAAGGAAATGTACTCAATTAAATACCCCAGATAAGCAAACCAGAGAGCTGTAGTAGTGACGTCAAACAGCAATAAAAATAGCCAACCCTTCTTAAATGGCTCCTATGTGATAGGTGTGTCCTAAGTGGTTTATATGTGTTCCTTCATTTGTTCCTTATATGGCCTCATAAGATAATTCATGCCATTAACCTGCTCTTATGAATAGGGTAACTAAGACACAGGGAGGTCAAGACCTTTCTCCAAGGTCATGGAACCAGTGACTAGAAGAGCTCAGGTTCAAACCTAGGTATCTACTCCAGAGCTGCTTGATATACCATTATGAGAGCTGCTCTTCTAGGCTAGATATATCCTGTTTGCCTTCTAGATCCACTTTTTACCATTCTTCATTTTGACTAAATAGACAGTTATCAACAGGCTCACTTGCCTTCTAGCCCCCTCTAGGGCTTGGCCAATGAGGGACACCATCAAGAGATGAGAAAGTGAGAGGGGAGTGCGGTCAGGGCTTAAACTAAGCCATGAAATTTTATTTTGAATGTGAAATTAGCTTTTCAAAAAATAACACTGAAACCTATAATGACTTCCCAACCTTGTCAATTTTCGATATGTTTAAAGTTTAACTGCAGAGATTTGAATTTGAGAAGGTGTATTTTTCCAAAAAATCAATTACGGAACTGATTACCTTGGCACCCACCTTGCCACATTATTGTGAAATGGCTATGTCTTTCTACAAAGACCAGAGTTCCTTTAGGTGACCTCTTCATTCTGTCATCTGGTCCATGTTTCAATCACCATAACTTGTCCCTTCAGGTTTAGGGTTGGTGAGATCATCAATGTTACTAGCCTCAGGGGCTCTGCACTATCTCTTTTTGGTTTACCTGAATCCTTACATACCTTGTAAATAGTCCTTTTATTCAACTCTTATCAAATTATCCAGTTCAATTGTTCTATCTCTTTCTTACCAGAATCATGTCTGAAAAATCCTCTAATAAAACATTCAATTATGTTTTAGGAAAGGTTATGCCATCATGTCAAATGGTGATGCCTTATTTTGTCAAATACATGGCAAGCACTTTAATGCTTAGCACATAGTGAAGTGCTTAATTAGTTAAGTTTAGTTTAGTTTCATAAAGTATGATTTCCATAAGGGTCTAAAGTCAAAATAGACTATAAGAAAGAGGTGTTCATTCTTGCCCAATAATACTGAAAGACACTACAGTTGACCCTTGAACACTGTGGGGATTAGAGATGCCAACCCTCCACACGGTAAAAAAATTCCAGTATAACTTTACAGTTGGCCCACCATATCAGCGGTTCCTGCCTCTGTGGAGCCAGCCAACCACAGATCGTGAAGTTCTGTAGCACATACTTAGTGAAGAAAATCTGTGTATAAGTGGACCTGTGCAGTTCAAACCTGTGTTGTTCAAGGGTCACCTGTATTTTGAGTGATTGCTTTGAGCAATAGCTTATCTTTACCTCCGATTCTGGAAGACCCTAATATAAATCCATGATGGAGAACTCCTCATTGTGGAAAAAATAAATGCTCATCTAAGAAGGGACTGGAAGAAATAGATATATTTACTTAGAGATTATTTAATCCCAAATTATTATTCCTTGAGGCCCTGAGAAATAGAGTAAGTACACCGTTTTCTGGAGTCTTAAATTATTATTCTTTCCAGTATATCCCACCCCTCTATGGACAGGATGCCAGTGAGAATGTATACTTCTCTACAGTTGTTACAAATGGTTAAGTTTAAAAGTTTTGTACATTTACATTGTAGGCAGCTGCTAAGCAACATTGAGAGATGGTTCCTTAAAGAGAAAGCCCCTTACTTTTAAAAGGGTCCACATAACTGTGTGGCACCCTGGAAAATGGAAGCCAGGAATGCCACTTCCAGGCCTGGCCCTCCAGAGCCTCCCATGTGATCCCACAGTCTCCCTATCTCTCACTTGGTGTCTGTCAGCCAAATATAAAGAATGCAGCAAAGAACATACAAAACCTAGGGAATGGAGGATCGTTTGATTAAGGGATCCTGGATCATCGAAGGGATACATGAATGGGATCCACTTATGCCAACCAGATTTTAATCTGTGATTTGAGCACAACTTTTTTTTTTTTTTTTTTTTTTTGCGGTACGCGGGCCTCTCACTGCTGTGGCCTCTCCCACCGCGGAGCACAGGCTACGGACCCGCAGGCTCAGCGGCCATGGCTCACGGGCCCAGCCGCTCCGCGGCACGTGGGATCCTCCCAGACCGGGGCACGAACCCGCGTACCCTGCATCGGCAGGCGGACTCCCAACCACTGCGCCACCAGGGAAGCCCCTGAGCACAACTTTTAAGTTAAGATACTGGTGTTTGTGGTGTTTGTTGTATTATACTTAGACTTCCCTGATTCATATAGAAATTTAGGGTAACTCTTATCTTGATAGAAGCAGTCTACAAAATAATAATACTTTTAGCAATCATGGAATACTAAAAGGATGCTTATTAAAAGTTTATTCAAAATTGAATGATTAGTCCTCAACAATGCAAGAAAATAATAATTGATAAAAGGAAAAGAATGGGTAAAGTCAAAATTGTCATTAGTGATAAGAAATGAGAAATTAATAGAATTAATATAAAGATTTAGAATTACTTAATATAAGATTGTAATTATCAGTTGCATTTCTATATTAGAGCAACAAACAGAATGTTTGTTACTTTACCAAAAACAGTGACATATAGGTTTAAATCTAACGAAGAATAACAGAAGGAATAAATTTAACAAAGGTGTGTAGGAACTTTTATGTTGAAAAACAGACAGTGAAAGAATTTTAAAATACCTAAATAAATGGAGAGATATGCAATGCTCGTGGATAAAATGGCTCAGTATCATAAAAATGCCATTTGATACCAAATTGATCTTTAGATTCACTGCATTTTCAATAAAATAGCAACATGGTTTTAGGGGATCTTGTCAAGCTGTTCTCAAATTTATGACGAAGATCAAAAGCCCCAAATTGTCAATACTCCTGAAAAAAATCACTTACTTAGGAGAGGGAGGGAGTTATGCTCAACCACTTATTAAGTTTTATAAATTAATAATATTAACAAAATTTGGCAAAGTTATTGGCACAGGGGTATGGAATTAGGTTTTAATAAAACAGAATAGAACAGAATAGAGAGCCAGAAGCATACGATATGACACAAATCAACTTTGCTGATCTGTGGGGGAAATTCACCGTTGCATAATTGTACTAGAACATTTGGTTATCTTTGCAGAAAAAATAAAATGTATCTCTTAGTATTCAAAGAGTGAAAACAAAGAAAAATATTGAAACATTTGATAATATTAAGAGCTAAACCTTCTTTTGATTAAAATACATTATAAAAATGTAATAAGATAAGACAATCTGGGAACTGGCATTTGTAATGCAAATAACTAAATGAAATGTCTTATAGAAAACTCCTAATTTTTAAAACTAATAATTTAATAGAATAATGAGCAAAAGTCATGAGCAGATATTTAAAAAGAAAGGAAACATGAATGGCCAATAAAATATGAAAAGATATTCAACCATGTTTACACTTAGAGAAACGCAAGTTAAAACGACATTGAAATACTTCACACCCAAAAGAGCTGCAAAAATGTAAAAAAGCCTGACAATACTAAATGTTAGCAATGACGTGAAACAACAGGAATTATATTACCCTGCTATCGGGAGTGTAAATTGATCTAGCCACTGTGAAAAACGTCCTCACGTTACCTAGTAAAATTTAATGTATGTATCTGATGACCTTGAAATTTCACTTTTTATGTGCAAATTCTGGAGAATAGAGCATCTAAGACATATACAAGGATATCCATCATGATATTAGTTGTAGTAGCAGAAAACCAGAAACAACTTAAAACTTTACCAGTAGTAGTGTGAACAAAAGCAAGATTTTAAGACACCAAACAATGGAATACTATGTGAAATGGAATGAATTACAAAAAATCTATCCACATGGCTCAGTTTTAAAATTTTATACTGAGAGAACATGCAAGTAATACAGAAATATACACATATGACTCTGTTTATAAATAGGTCTAGCATAAAAATAAATGCTTTTAGGGAAAATGTACATTTTTGGTAAAGCTATATAAAGGAGATGATTATCCTGAAATTCAAGAAAGTGGCTTCCTATAAGATTAGGTAGGGAAGCAACATAGGGGGACTTAAAAGTGAGTGATATTGTTATATTTCTTATACACTATGTATATAGGCATTCTTCCTATTTATTATTATACAAACCTATTATATGTATATATATGCATACATATACAATTAAAATTTTTATATGTGTAATCTTATACAATTAAATATGTAATCTTATGTGAATAATTTTTCTCAATTAAAAATTAAGAGAAAAAAGTATGAGAAATAAATTATGAACTATTGTTTTGCATGTTTAGGGAGAGAGAGCTACAATGCGGTGCTGTGAGTAGTTTTTATGGGAGTGAGATAATTGAGTTTGTTTACAGACTGAAAGGCAAGTGCAGAAGTGAGGATAAGATTGAAAATATAGATGCAAAATGAAATAATGGATGAAGAAGGGCTTCTAAAGAAATGAAGCGGAAGAAACCTTAGTGCAAGGAGAAACATGTATTTTCTCAGAAGAGTCATCTCTATTTCCAAGATGAGAGGTAAGCAGGGGCAGGTGAGTACAGTCACAGGTAACTCGGTTACTTTTGCCTTAGGTATGGAGGGAATTCACACTATTTAGTTTTAATTCTTGTTTATGAAAAAGAGTCAAGTCCTTTGGTTCAGGGATTTTGAACGCTGAATTACTTTTTATCCTTGTGACTGAGATCTGTCAGTACATTTTTTATTCATACTATCTTGTCTTTGGTATCAGGGGTGATTTGACTTCAGAAAAAACTTTCAACATGGACTTGGGGATTACTTATTAAGAAATGTTATACACATTAAAATGCATGGGAAATATAATGGAGCTTGTGTTTTGCTGGGACTGGCCAGAAAGGCAGATGTATAGGAACTGGGGCAGGTCAGCTGTGGAAGAAGGAATAGGTGGTAGGAGAACAGGAACTCATTCAGGTTGAGTTCTGGGATTGAGACGGACCAGAAATGGCAGTTTACATGAGTATCACACACAGAGGCTTTAGGTATAGCTAGATGAAATAGAAGACAACAATAAAAGGTCAGAAAAGAGTGGAGAGCTACTATTAAAATATGTAACCTCAGAAGTGGATTGAAGAGTACCAGTTACTCAGAAAATTCTCAAAATGAGTAACATATAAGGAGTTTTGAACACTTGACATTTAAAAAAATACTTTACTGAGGTATAATTGACATTAACTGTAACATATTTAATGGATACAACTTATTGAGTTTGGGGGTAAGTATACACATGTGAAACCATCACCAAATCTATGCCATAAACTAATCCATTATCTCCAAAAGTTTCCACCCAACTCTTTCTTTCTTTCTCTTCCTTCCTTCCTTTCTTATTATATTGTATACATATTTATATATTATTCTTTTTTTGTGATAAGAACACAACATAAGACTCCCTCAGCAAATTTTCAAGTATATAATACAGTACTGTTTACTATAGGCACTATGCTGTATTTCTTCATCTATTGATCTTGTGTAACTGAAACTCTGACTAATACATTCCATTTCTCCATCCCCTCAGCCCTTAAGAACCAGCATTGCACTCTGCTTCCATGAGTTTGACATCTATTTTAGATTTCTCCTATAAGTGGTAGCATATAGTATTTGTCCTTCTGTGTCTGGCTTATTTCACTTTGCATAACGTCTTCCAGGTTCATCCATGTTGTTGCAAACAGCAGGATTTTCTTGTTTTTTAAGGTTGAATAATATTCCTTTGTGTGTCTATACCACATTTTCTTTATCCGTCATCCTTTTATGGACATTTAGGTTGCTACCATGTCTTGGCTATTGTGAAAATGCTGCAATAAACATGGGGGTGCAGATAAATCTCTTCAAGATCCTGATTTCAATTCCTTTGCGTATATACTCAGAAGTGGGATTGCTGGACCATCTGATAGTTCTATTTTTAATTTTTTGAGGAACCTAAGATAACAATGTTGGTGAGAATGTGGAGAAAAGGAAACTCTCATACACTGTTGCTGAGGATGTAAATTGGTGCAGCCACTGTGGAGAATAGTGCTTGACACAGTAAGTGCCCTCTCTCTCCCTCCCTATACCCCTCTCTCTCCCTCTTTTGTTCTCTTCCTCTAATAGAGATAATTATACTTACATAATTATGGTTAATTACATTCAAAATCATTCTATATATTTTATTATTATTAAATATTTATTATTATATGGAATAAACTTTTCTCTAAAAATTCCTTCCTGAACTTTGGTTTTGTGACTTATATCTTAAAGACACAGTAAAGAGCTTTTGAAAACACTAGGTTCAATGACATGCTAAAGTTTAGCTAATTCCTTTATAATGGGTGATATTTTTATAAATCTTTTTCATCCAAAAAAGAACTAGTTACACAAATACACACTGTAGAAAAACTACATATAGTTTAAAAAGGTTTTAAACACCAAGAATTTCAAAGCATCTTTTTTCTCCCAATTTTTGGTAATAATACTGATTTAGGATTTTCTACAATTTTTGAAAATTACTGTCCAAATTTATTTATTCATCAAAAGTGACAAGCATTCTTTAAGTCAGGTGCAAAATGTTTAAAGTTTTATATTTTAAAAAATTCTTCAGTTGGGGAGAAAGACAAAACACATTTACAATTAGAAATGTATCTTGGGTCCTGCTATAAATTTGAAAGGCCAATTATGAGGACAAGATGTCGCTTTAGCCATTTAAACATAAGTTAGTTATACCTAGCTGTTTGTTACACCTGGCAAACCAAGATGAACATCTTATAGAGCAACCTGTTGTCACTTGTACTGCCTGCAGTAATGTGAGATTTTCATTTTCCTGGAGAGTGCTGCCTCACTGTGGACAGATTAGGAATCACGGAAGTTTGACAAGGGATTAGCTTTGGCAAATATGCTTCATCGAGCTTTGTCTACAAATTTTTCTCACATGTAATATGAAGAAATATCCTCCCATTTTACAAGAAATGTAAAAGATGGTATCTTCTCCAGGGAGAGCTACTTAATTATAACTAGTAAACAGGCCTTTTCTGATTTACAATATCTTACGGATTTTGCTTCACAAGATGTTTCTAAGGCATCAAGATAGAATAGTGGAAAGAAGTAATATACATAATCATAATCTCTTCTCAGATAAGTTAGTACATTTAATCTCAACTACTGCAAATTCAGGATGCTGTCTACTCTTGTAATGAACTCATTTTCACATTTAATTTTGTTTTTTACATTATTTTGATTGATTCTAAGGCTGCCGTGATTGAACCTAAATAATGAAGATGATGAATTAAATTACATTATCATGGCTGATTTCATCAGAGTGATTCCACAAAAAGTTGACACTAGTAATAAAAATGGAGTTAATAATTCAATCAATGACAATGAGGCCATTATCTATTTCCCATTTTATTTTAGTACATCTGTACCTTCATAACACTGAAATAATTCTCTTCAGGTTATAAAAGCAAGTCACAGTAGACTAAATCACTTTCTTTTGCACATTAGAACTATGTTACAGAATCATGGGCTTAAATAATATTCTTAACAATCCATTCTTCAACAACCCTGATTATAGATATAAAATTTCTCTTAATTCTTTGCTCTTCTTACTATTCTATAGATTTACAGGTCACAGTTCTTATTCTAAAATATTCACTTATTATCCAGAGACACATTGTTTGGAATGATGGTGATTTTGGAAATAATTAAGTAGCTCCTGTGATTTATTTTTTAAACATCTTTATTGGAGTATAACTGCTTTACAATCGTGTGTTAGTTTCTGCTTTATAACAAAGTGAATCAGCTATACATATACATATATCCCCATATCTCTTCCCTCTTGCGTCTCTTTCCCACCCGCCCTATCTCACCCCTCTATGCAGTCAAAAAGCATGGAGCTGATCTCCCTGTGCGATGTGGCTGTTTCCCACTAGCTATCTATTTTACATTTGGCAGTGTATATATGCCCATGCCACTCTTTCACTTCGTCCCAGCTTACCCTTCCCCCTCCCTGTGTCCTCAAGTCCATTCTCTACGAATGTGTCTTTATTCCTGTCCTGTCCCTAGGTTCTTCATAAACTTGGTTTTTAGATTCCATATATATGTGTTAGCATATGTTATTTATTTTTCTCTTTTTGACTTACTTCATTCTGTATGACAGTCTCTAGGTCCATCCACCTCACTACAAATAACTCAATTTCACTTCTTTTTATGGCTGAGTAATATTCCATTGTATATATGTGCCACATCTTCTTTATCCATTCATCTGTCGATGGACACTTAGGTTGCTTCCATGTCCTGACTTTTGTAAATAGAGCTTCAATGAACATTGTGGTACATGACTTTGAATTATGGTTTTCTCAGGGTATATGCCCAGTAGTGGGATTGCTGAGTCATATGGTAGTTCTATTTTTAGTTTTGTAAGGAACCTCCATACTCTTCTCCATAGTGGCTGTATCAATTTACACTCCCACCAACAGTGCAAGAGGGTTCCCTTTTCTCCACACCCTCTCCATCATTTATTGTTTGTAGATTTTTTGATGATGGCCATTCTGACTGGTGTGAGGTGATATCTCATTGCAGTTTTGATTTGCATTTCTCTAATGATTAGTGATGTTGAGCAAACTTTCATGTGTTTCTTGGCAATCTGTATATCTTCTTTGGAGAAATGTCTATTTAGGTCTTCTGCCCATTTTTGGATTGAGTTTTTTTTTGATATTGAACTGCATGAGCTATTTGCAATTTTGGAGATAAATCCTTTGTCAGTTGCTTCATTTGCAAATATTTTCTCCCATTCTGAGGGTTGTCTTTTCATCTTGTTTATGGTTTTCTTTGATGCGCAAAAGCTTTTAAGTTTCATTAGGTCCTATTTCTTTATTTTTGTTTTTAATTCCATTACTCTAGGAGGTGGGTCAGAAAGGATCTTGCTGTGATTTATGTCATGGAGTGTTTTACCTATGTTTTCCTCTAAGAGTTTGATAGTGTCTGGCCTTACATTTAGGTCTTTAATCCACTTTGAGTTTATTTTTTTGTATGGTGTTAGGGAGTGTTCTAATTTCATTCTTTTACATGTAGCTGTCCAGTTTTCCCAGCACCACTTATTGAAGAGGCTATCTTTTCTCCATTGTATATATTCTTGCCTCTTTTATCAAAAATAAGGTGACCATATGTGCGTGGGTTTATCTCTGGGCTTTCTATCCTGTTCCATTGATCTATCTTTCTGTTTTTATGCCAATACCATACTGTCTTGATTACTGTAGCTTTGTAGTAGAATCTGAAGTGTGGGAGTCTGATTCTTCCAGCTCCATTTTTCTTTCTCAAGATTGCTTTGGTTCTTCGGGGATTTTTGTGTTTCCATATAGATTGTGAAATTTTTGTTCTATTCTGTGAAAAATGCCATTGGTAATTTGATAGGGATTGCACTGAATCTGTAGATTGCTTTGGGTAGTAATGTCATTTTCACAATGTTGATTCTTCCAGTCCAGGAACAAGGTATATCTCTCCATCTATTTGTATAACCTTTAATTTCTTGCATCAGTGTCTTATAGTTTTCTGCATACAGGTCTTTTGTCTCCCTAGGTAAGTTTATTCCTAGGATTTTATTCTTTCTGTTGCAATGGTAAATGGGAGTGTTTCCTTAATTTCTCTTTCAGATTTTTCATCATTAGTGTATAGGAATACAAGAGATTTCTGTGCATTAATTTTGTATCCTGCTACTTTACCAAATTCATTGATTAGTTCTAGTAGTTTTCTGGTGGCATCTTTAGGATTCTCTATGTATAGTATGTCATCTGCAAACGGTGACAGTTTTACTTCCTTTCCAATTTATATTCCTTTTATTTCATTTTCTTCTCTGATTGCTGTGACTAAAACTTGCAAAACTATGTTGAATAAGAGTGGTGAGAGAGGACAACCTTGTCCTGTTCCTGATCTTCAAGGAAATGGTTTCAGTTTTTCACCATTGAGAACGATGTTGACTGTGGGTTTGTCATATATCACCTTTATTATGTTGAGGTAAGTTCCCTCTATGCCTACTTTCTGGAGGGTTTTTATCATAAATGGGTGTTGAGTTTTGTCAAAAGTTTTTTCGGCATCTATTGAGATGATCATATGGTTTTTATCCTTCAATTTGTAATATGTTTTATCACATTGATTGATTTGCATATATTGAAGAATCCTTGCATTCCTGGAATAAACCCCACTTGATCATGGTGTATGATCCTTTTAATGTGCTGTTGGATTCTGTTTGCTAGTATTTTGTTGAGGATTTTTGCATCTATGTTCATCAGTGATATTGGGCTGTGATTTTCTTTCTTTGTGACATCTTTGTCTGGTCTTGGTATCATGGTGATGGTGGCCTCGTAGAATGAGTTTGGGAGTGTTCCTCCCTCTGCTATATCTTGGAAGAGTTTGAGAAGGATAGGTGTTAGCTCTTCTCTAAATATTTGATAGAATTCGCCTGTGAAGCCATCTGGTCCTGGGCTTTTGTTTGTGGAAAGATTTTTAATCACAGTTTCAATATCAGTGCTTGTGATTGGTCTGTTTATATTTTCTATTTCTTCCTGGTTCAGTCTTGGAAGGTGCTTTTCTTTTCAGTGCTTTTCTAAGAATGTGTACATTTCTTCTAGGTTGTCCCTTTTATTGGCATATAGTTGCTTGTACTAATCGCTCATGATTCTTTGTATTTCTGCAGTGTCAGTTGTTCATATCTAATTCTGTTGATTTGAGTCTTCTCCCTTTTTTTCTCCTTGATGAGTCTGGCTAATGGTTTATCAATTTTGTTTACCTTCTCAAAGAACCAGCTTATAGTTTTATTGATCTTTGCTACTGTTTCCTTCATTTCTTTTTCATTTTTTTCTGATCTGATCTTTATGATTTCTTTCCTAACACCTTTTGTTTTTAGCAGAAGGAAAGAAATCATAAGCCCATGCACCACAACTACTGAGCCCATGAGCCTAGAGCCTGTGTTCCACAGCAAGAGAAGCCACCGCAATGAGAAGCCCAAGAACCACAATGAAGAGGAGCCCCCTCTCACTGCAACTAGAGAAAGCCCGCGCACAGCAACAACAACCCAATGCAGCCAAAAATAAAAATAAATAAAAAGATAAAAAATTAAAATTAAAAAATTAAAATTGCTTTTTTGTTCTTCTTTCTCTAATTGCTTTAGGTGTAAGGTTAGGTTGTTTGAGATGTTTCTTGTTTCTTGAGGTAGCATTGTATTGCTATAAACTTCCCTCTTCGAACTGCTTTTGCTGCATCCCATAGGTTTTGGGTCATTGTGTTTTTATTGTCATTTGTTTCTAGGTATTTTTTGATTTCTCTTTGATTTCTTTAGTGATCTCTTGGTTATTAAGTAGTGTATTGTTTAGCCTCTATGTGTTTGTTTATTTTACAGATTTTTTTCCTGTAACTGATATCTAGTTTCATAGCGTTGTGGTCAGAAAAGATACTTGATACGATTTCAATTTTCTTAAATTTATGAAGGCTTGATTTGTTACACAAGGTATCATCTATCCTGCAGAATGTTCCATGAGCACTTGAGAGGAAAGTGTATTCTGTTGTTTTTGGATGGAATGTCCTATAAATGTCAATTAAGTCCATCTTGTTTAATGTATCATTTAAAGCTTGTGCTTCTTTATTTTCATTTTGATCTGTTCATTGGTGAAAGTGGGGTGTTAAAGTCCCCTACTATGATTGTGTTACTGTCGATTTCCCCTTTTATGGCTGTTAGCATTTGCCTTATGTATTGAGGTGCTTGTATGTTGGGTGTATAAATATTTACAATTGTATATTTTCTTCTTGGTTTGATCCCTTGATCATTATGTAGTGTCCTTTGTCTCTTGTAATAGTCTTTATTTTAAATTCTATTTTGTGTGATATGAGAATTGCTACTCCAGCTTTAAGTATTTTAAATATGTCTATATACAATATAGTAAAGATATTACTTAGTAGAGATTTCTTGAGTTTGTGATATTTTGTAACCAGGAAATAGAAATTCAACTTGATCTAGTTTTGACCCTCTTCTGGAACACCTGTGTAACTTAGGGATCAAGGAAGTGTTGAGCATCAGCGTTTAAGAAAAGCATGGAGAATGCTCAACCAGGCATGACTGGCGTTAGGGGCCTTCATGCCCAGATAACTTTCCTGTCCCTTTTCCCTGCTTCTTTCAATACACTGATTTCATTCTATTTCAGTGTGGAGCATCTTGCTCTGTTGCCAGAATATATTAATACCTCACTGAGATTTCTTGAGTTCAGTAGTTCACAATTTTAGCCAAGAATAGAAACTCTCACAAATTCAGTTCTAAAAACCTTGGGGAAAGACTCTCAAGGGTAAGGTTCAGTTGGTGTCCAATGCTAGGCCAGAACTCAGAGAACAGGTGACCCTGTGCTAATGTGGTTATGCCCACTAAGCCCACAATGAACAGTGCTAAGAAAAGGGTTGATGGGGAGAAATTTCATAGATCTTCACCGTTCCAGGATTAGATACCACTATCCATTGAGAAAAGGGACATTAACTCTTCATTAACTTTCTTACAGGCCAATATCAGCTAGGTATCCTCTTCTTGGAAATTCAGATCTGTTTATATGAATGTGCTAACTGTTTTTGATTGTTCAAAATCCAGAGCCTCTCCATAATTTACCTGAATTCCTGGCAGCTTATGCACTCCTGCTTCTAGGGCTCTCTTGTTCATCCACTTTTGTCAGTCTGCACAGGAAGCCCAGACTCTTCAATTTTGGTGGGGAGGATGGAATCAGTTTGCACAAAGCTCTGTGTGTGTTGGGGCATGTAGGGAGTGAGCTTTATAAACATAGAAAGTGCAGGTAGAAGGAAAGACTCAAACTTCTGAGTGCAAGCATACTGCCCCTATGTCAACACCCCCTAATTATCTCCTCTCTCATGCCTCAATTAGTTCTGAGGAAACCCTCTTCTGTTCATACATGGAACATTCCTCTATGTTTAAGAAACCTCCCTGTAAACAGCATTAGGATCTCATTTTCTAGGTACTCAAATATTCATTTTCTCAAAGCTCATTTCTTTTTCCAAAAAGGGATTCCGATTGCCAAAATGTTCTCACCATCTTATTTCACTATAGCCATCAATTTTGACAGTTTCTGATGTGCTGTGTTAGTAATCTGGGTTCCAAGCTGAAGTTTCTGATACATTTGAACAACAACAACAACAAAAAACTGTATATATATATATATATATATATATATATATATATATATATATATATATACACACACACACATATATATAACACATATTATTTGTTTCAAATGTAAATACATATACACATATAATAACATATATTGCATGTTTTTAATATATATGTTATACATGTGTATATATAAATATATACGTGTGTGTATGTATATATACATACATATAACCTCTACTGTGGTCTACTGTGAACAGGGCTCTGAGAACTTTTATAAAGGTAGTGGAGGTGAGTGTAATGGACCTTTAGCAGATCACAGTGTTAGCTATCAAGGAATGATACAAGAATGTTACTAATAGCAATAATAGCTGGCACTTACCTAGCCCTTGCTATTAGCTAGGCACTGTTCTAATTGCTTCATATACAATAATTATCCTAATTCCTACAACCTCCATTTAAATACCTATTTTTATTATTTCTCTTTCACAGACGGGGGACTGAAAAACAGAGAAATTAAATAATTTGTTCTGGTCACACAGCTCAAAATTGGGATTTAAACCCAGGCAATCTGACCCTGTGTCTCTGCTTTTAACAGAACAGTAGCATCAATATAAGAAGATGCAGAACAGTGCTAGTCACTGAAGTCCTTAGAGAGATGCTAAGCACAGGCGACCTGGAAGGGATGCTCACTGAAAGTGAAGATGCCATCCCAAGAGACTGGGCTGCATTTCTTAGGGTGATGACCTTGGTAGAGACGGTTACGTGGCAGGACTGGGGTTTGGGGGAAGAGACATGGTGGGTAAATGAAAATGATGAAGGATCCTGAGTAGTGTAAGCTGTGTTTCCTCCACAATCTTCAGTGCATCACCAGAAATATGGAAGACACATCTCTAAAAGAGTAATTAGTAATTTGTGGAAGATAGCAATATGGTCATGGTTAACATAATGGTCAGCATGGGACCAAAAGATAGAACTCACTTGAATTAGGTGTGGGCACAGAGGAAACCATGGTGAAATAAATTTAGGAACTCACAGAAATTTTAGGTATTTGCATATATGTAAAGCATAATTTGGAATATATATCAGTAAAAGGGAAATGTATTTCAATGTATGTATTAAAAGTTGACAATTTTGTTCAAGAAGCCATGCCAGGAAAACTTATGAAGCAGTTTGTACACCAAGTCTAGAAGGGGCAAGTAAATACACAACTGAATTATTGAGGAGCCTTACTAGAAAGCCTTTAGACTTCATGAAGAACAAGAGGACCCCTTGAATTCATGCTGCTAGTGTAACTAACTGGAAATGAGGGGAGAAAATAGACAACATAGGAGGAATCTGTTTTCATTTGAAAGGCTGGATTTGCCATGGGTACTACTCAGCATTCAGAAGTGAAATCTTGGTGAGTAAGGATCCTAAATGTGGCAATAAGCAGATCATTCCTTTTTGGTCACAGGTTTCCCTAAAATAAACAATGGCTCTGAAGAGACATCCTGATTTTCCTCTGCTTGGTGAGACTTGACATGTGGGATGACCTGGAAGATCCCAGTAATAGCTAGTTACACAGCTGTGGCATGATTTATGGAGTATTTATGAAGTATTATGAAGTATCATAGGAAGAAAAGGTATTGCCCAAAAGTCAAAGAAGACTTCATAGAAGAAAGGGTGTTTCACTTGAGTTTTAAAAAATGGGTGTGATTTCAACAGACAGGGATGCAAGAGTTTTTCCATTCAAAGGAACAAGCAGAAATAAAATAAGAACAACAATTCCATTTTCCATCACATCAAAAAGAATAAAATACCTGGGAATAAACCTAAGGAGGCAAAAGACCTGTAGTCAGAAAACTATAAGATGCTGATGAAAGAAATCAAAGATGACACAAACAGATGGAGAGATATACCACATTCTTGGTTGGAAGAATCAATATTGTCAAAATGGGTATACTACCCAAAGCAATCTACAGATTCAATGCAATCCTTATCAGATTACCAATGGCATTTTTCACTGAATTAGAACAAAAAAATTTACAATTTGTATGGAAACACAAAAGATCCTGAAAAACCAAAGCAATCTTGAGAAAGAAAAACAAAGCAGGAGGAATCAGGCTCCCTGACTTCAGACTATACTACAAAGCTACAGTCATCAAAAGAGTATGGTACCAGCACAAAAACAGAAATATAGATCAATGGAACAGGATAGAAAGTCCAGAGATAACCCATGCACCTATGGTCACCTAAATCTATGACAAAGGAGGCAAGAATATACAATGGAGAAAAGACAGCCTCTTCAATAAGTGGCGCTGGGAAAACTGGACAGCTACTTGTCAAGGATGAAATTAGAGCACTCCCTAACACCATACACAAAAGTAAACTCAAAATGGGTTAAAGATCTAAATGTAAGGCTGGATACTATAAAACTCTTAGAGGAAAACACAGGCAGAACACTCTTTGACATAAATCACAGCAAGATCTTCTTTGATTCATCTCCTAGAGTAATGCAAGTAAAAACAAAAATAAACAAATGGAACCTAATTAAACTTAAAAGTTCTTGCTTTTTAAGCAAAGAAAATCATAAACAAACAAAAGAACAACACTCAGAATGGGAGAAAATATTTGCAAATGAAGCAAGTGACAAGGGATTAATCTCCAAAATATACAAAGAGCTCATGCAGCTCAATATCCAAAAAAAAAAAAAAAAAACCTAATAAAAAAATGGGTGGAAGATCTAAGTAGACATTTCTCCAAAGAAGACATACAGGTGGCCAAAAAGCATATGAAAAGATGCTCAGCATCACTAATTATTAGATAAATGCAAACCAAAATTACAATGAGGTATCACCTCACACTGGTCAGAATGGCCATCATCAAAAAATCTATAAACAATAAATGCTGGAGAGGGTGTGGAGAAAAGGGAACCCTCCTACACTGTTGGTGGGAGTGGAAATTGGTACAGCTACTATGGAGAACAGTATGGAGGTTCCTTAAAAAACTAAAAATAGAGCTACCATATGATCCAGCAATCCTATTCCTGGCATATATCTGGAGAAAAATGTAATTTGAAAAGACACATGCACCCCAATGCTCACTGCAGCACTATTTACAATAGCCAAGACATGGAAGCAACCTAAAAGTCCATCAACAGAGGAATGGATAAAGAAGATGTGGTACATATGCACAATGGAATATCACTCAGCCATGAAAAAGAGTGAAATAATGCCATTTGCAGCAACATGGATGACCCTAGAGATTATCATACTAAGTGAGACAGAGCAAGACAAATATCATATCACTTACATGTGGAATGTAAAAAAATGGTACAAATGAACTTATTTACAAAACAGAAATACAGTTACAGATATAGAAAACAAACGTATGGTTATCAAAGAGGAAAGGGGGGAGGGATAAATTACGAGACTGGGATTAATATATACACACTACTATATATAAAATAGATAACTTATAAGGACTTACTGTATAGCACCGGGAAATCTACTCAATATTCTGTAATAACCTATATGGGAAAAGAAACTAAAAAGAATGGATATATTTATATGTATAACTGATTTACTTTGCTACTTTGCTGTACACCTGAAACTAATACAACACTGTAAATCAACTATGCTCCAATTTAAAAAAATGAATGAAAGGAAAATCGGGTTGGTGTGGGGAACAGCAAAGTGTTGAATTTAGCTAAAATGTGAGCTACAAGTTAGGAAGGATGTGGTGAGTAATCCAGAGGAAAAGATATGTCCAGGTGACATTAAAGAGAATTTACATATCAGGATATTAAATAACGTTGGTATCTTATCAATTATGTATGAAGTAGTAACTAAACATTTTGAACCAGTAATGGTACGACTGATTGAAATAGACTATTTCAAATTCAGCTTTCTCCTAAAATGGTTCATTAAGTGACAGAAATAATAGTTATAAAATATTTTAAGAACTCACAGCATGGCTTAAGAATCAGCTGAGTGAGTATATTTTTAAATCTTCTTATTTGGTTGAATAAAGGATAGATTTATTCTTTTAGAAGAGAAAGTTATGTGGCATCAAAAAGGCCACAGAGATAATATATATAACCTATATATAACAATATTTTATAATAATCACATTTATCCTCTTTTAATTAACATTTTCACTTGCTTAATTATCAAATATTATACATTGGGATCATTAAGTCTGTGTTTTGAAAATTATATATGTTTTCCTCAGGAGTTTATACTTTACAATTCAAATTGCCAGCAATCCTACAATTTCTCTTAGAAGAACAAAGGAACTTTGTTACATATGTACACTTATATAATAGTACAAATGTATCAGCCTGCTTATAAAATTTTACTTGATTAATTTTGGTATAATTTTTATTATCTCATAAGATACATATAGCATAAGATACCTATGCAGTAAGATACCTAGTTTATTATAGCATAGATTATCTGAGTACCTATACTTGAACATACATGAAGTATACAGCACAATGAAATTTTTGCAAAGAGAATACAGCTGTGTAACCACCATGCAGATCAAGAGGTAGAAATCACTGAAACCCCAGATTCCTCCTTGTTCTTTTTCTTAGCCATTAACCTTGTCCCACAAGTATAACCATTATTCTTAATTTATGACATGGATTGTTTGTTTTCTTTTCTGTATTTGAGCTGCATATATACATGGAATCACATAGTATTTATTTTCTGTTTGATATCTTTCATTTAACATAACTGTGTTCAGTTTCACCCAATTTGTTTCATGTAGCAATAGTCCATTTTGTTCCTTTTTGTTCTCCTTTATTCTGTATGTTATGACACTGTATGAATATACTAACGTCTACTTAATTATGATACTTTTGTCTTTAGTAAAGTTGCCAGATTTTTATTATTATGCATAAAGCTGCTAAGAACAGTCTTGTTTGTGTCACCTCATGTGTCAATGTACTCATTACTCATTTGTGTTTAGTATATCGGGGGGAATTATTGGAATATAGGGTATGTATATATTCAGCCTTAGTTTAACTTGAATCTTTATATTTACCCTGTCCAGGGGTCATTGGAGGATGCATTTGTCATCATTCTGGTAGAACAAAAAATGGCTCTTTTGTGGTTGCTCTGGCAACATCACTGGTACTGTTGTATTTAGTACTTATTTTTAGGACACTACGGAAATTTCATATGTAAATACAGAAGTAAAGCCAGCAAAGTATAACAATTTGATTAATGCCATATATAAAGTAAGAGATTTGGAAATTAACTCAGAATATGCAAACCCTCAAGTCATCATAAAATTCCACTTAAAAATTGATCAAAAGGCAAAATGTTCTGGTGGAATGAGCATGGCTTAGGAGTCAGAGGAACTAGCTGGATTCCTGTGTTTGCCACTTAGTGTCAAGAACTCTGAGGAGTCTGAGATTTTACCTTACTTGCATGCTAACAATTTTGCCTGTCCAAGCTTCATGGATACTGGTAGAAGTCAAAGACAAAGGACAGTTTATTACTTACAGTAATAGCATTAGCCAGAGTATAGTCATACCTACGTATACGTGGGGAATTGGTCCCAGGACCCCTGCAGATACCAAAATCTGTGAATGCTCAAGTCACTTATATAAGATAGCATATTTACATATAACCTATGAACATTCTCCTATATACTTCAAATAATCTCTAGATTAATTATGTAACTTAATATAACATAAATGTTACGTAAATAGTTGCTGGTGAGTGGCAAATTCAAGTTTTGCTTTTTTGAACTTTCTGGAATTTTTTTTTCCAAATATTTTTGATTCATGGTTGGTTGAATCCTCAGCTGTGGAACCCATGGATATGAAGGGCTGACTGTGTAAACATATTTGGACTAGTTCCCCAAGGCTTGATCCCCAGAAAGTGACATGACGAGGGCAAGATGACACCTGCACACACAGTTGGTTGCATTTCTCTGAGTTTAAGGAACCCATCTTTCATAAAGGGCAATAAACATGTCTGCTCTCTGCTCCAGGTGGACACTATCTTATCTTCCATGGCTGTGAGACAACCTGCATTTTGCTTTAGAGGGAGACACTGTATCTTCAAAGACTTAGCTACACAAATGTCCTAGAAAAGGTAATTTGGAAAAAAGATTATTCAGTGCTTTGCTTACAAGATAGGCAAAAATGCAAGAGAATTATCTCCCAGTAATAATGACTCTATTTTTACACTATCCTGGCTTTTGGCAAGTTTTCCCACACATATACTACTCTGTTGGCTACTCTGACTCATCTTTCTGGCAGGAGTTGTGACAATGTCTGCTAAATTTATCTTCTATAGCATTTACTTAAGGCTACACTCAATAGGACATCAAGCATCAGAATGAGGTCAACTTATAGGAATTACCATAACTTTGCCCCCAGGATCCTAGACCCAACTAGGTCCAAACTAGGCTTTCTTAGAGTTGCCCTTAGGAGAAAGAAATAGGCATTATACTCAGAAATAGTCAAGGGAGAATCCCAGATTTTCAAAATAGATCTGTATAACTCCCCATCCCTTTTGTCTTAATAACTAGTCAGCTGGCATTCAAGACAAGATAATCTCTTTCTGTGAATAATCACATTTAATGATCAACTACCTTACTAAGGACTGTGGACCAAGAAGTGATAAGGAAGGCAGAGTCAGAACTATACTGTGTCTACTTTGAGGAACACGCTCAATAATATCAGATCCTTGTGACGTTAGGCAGCATGGAAGGTCCATTGAATTCCTTGATTATCATCCCACTGTTGAGTGAAGTTTACAATAAAAGGACACGTTTGTGAGTCTGCAAAAGGTTGTAAAAGCTGAAAGCATGACACAGATAGCTTTAAAGACCATGATGGTACGGCCAGAGTCAATTGTTCCCATTGGAGCAGGAGCTCTGTAACTTGAAAAAAATGTCAACAGTGGCTGGGGTACCACTTGATCTCCCTGGGTTTGGGGTGGGGTGGTCAAAGGTTCAATGTCGGAAATCTTCCTGCAGTGGGTAGGAGCGTTGCTCCATACATAGGCAGCCTCTCTCATCATCAGAAAAATGGATAAACTTTTGGCCGGAGTCGTATGTCTGACATACAATAATAGACTCTGCTTAGAAACATGGAGTCCTTTACCTTGTGTGCAGGCTGTGATGGTGGATGTGTTGCCATTTCTAGTGCACTGATGGATACAGGCAGTAATGGTGGAAATCTGGGTGGTGTCGACTTTTCAGGAGCTTGATTCTAATTAGTCCCATCAGAAAATGGGTCCTTGTTGTGGGCATCTAACATGAATGGTCTAGATGGTTCAATCAGAAACAGCAGTTTGTTTCTGTATTTTCCAGCTCATTAGAGGTTGTCTTCAGTCTTTCAGTAGTTTTCAAGTGGGAGAAAAAAATAACTTGGCCATTGGCAATAGCCCAAGAGCCAGAAAAAAGTATATAACAAAGTTTGTCTTTGGTAGTATTGGCCAGAGCTTTGAGAACAGCATTGGGTTTTGTTCATTGAGCAGAGTGACCGTGTCCTTTTTCATGGGGTGGGCCCAGCCCAGGCAGCCCACCTTCAGATTTCAGCACAGCTAATCATCAGTAAATCAGGCCCAGGCATTTAGGGGAACCTCTCTGAATTGAAGCCACTGCTAAGGCAGTGGCTGTCCTTCAGAGGGTGGAGTAGGGAATAAAGTCTGCCCCCCTTCAAAAAAAATATAGCTATGAAGTTGACACTTTTCATATGCAGCTGAGGGCCAGTGGGGCCAGGACAGCTGCATTCTTGAATACATTATTCAATTTAACAAATAGATCTGGTTGGGTCTTTCCCATATTGCTAATAACTGAGTCTGAGTTGAGTCACCCCAAAAATGCAGACATGAAGCAGGAGAGTCACAAAGGTTACAGGGGTTAGACACTCAGTTTTGACCAGAACCCAGTAGCAAGCTAATGGCTGTTTTTCTGGAGCGCCGTGCTGGTCACTGTGTGTGAGTAGTGACAAGGCCAGTACCCAGAGGGGCACTTCTGGATGGAGATTTCCTCTCTATTCCAGAGACACCAAACAGCACAGTCATCAATCACAGAGACTTGTAACTCAAAGGGAGCATTAGCATTGGGAGGCCTCCATGGTAGAACGAATACCACAGTTTGCTGAACAGCTTTCCACTCAGACCAACTCAAAGATGCTGGTTTTCCAGCTGGCTGATATAAAGGCCCAAGTAGAATTCCTAAGTGAGGTGCACCCTTTCTCCTGCAACTAGAGTGCAATCAGGGGCTCAGCTTCTTTTTTCTTGGTCGGGGACTGAACAGACAGCAGTTTTTCGCTGACTGCAGAAACCTAAGAGATCCATGAGGAATTGTCTTCCTACACCTAACAGCTGTAAAATTTAAGAAAGTCTCCACACACTTCTGGCTCTCAACTTCTTTGTACAGAATATGGAGATATTATAAAATGTTGAGATATTTATTAAATGCCTGTTAAATAGGTTTTCAGTAAGTTGAGAAAAATTGTGCAGAAAAATTTGTGTGGATACATACAATAATAAGATAGATATATGGATTAAATGTTAAATACTATAACCTTCAGTTAGAATTCGAACTTTCTATTAAAGAAGCTAATCACATTATTCTTAGCAATGTGAATTTATTGTGTCATTCACTTGTGACTAAGTGCTGAATGTGAAGATGTCTTTCTATGAAGTCCCAGATCTCAAGACCTTCTCTTAAACAACAACACATATTGCCAGCTTGTATGTATTCTTTGGTTTAAATGCACATTCACATACACATGTATATTAATAAAACCAGACAGCCCTCAAGATGAAAAAAAAAATTTTAAATCAGGTCTGTGTTTTCTAAGTTCACTCTATGTGTCTCTGTGTTTTTTTCTCTTTATTAAAATTAATACACTTCTTAGAAACTATCCTGCAGATTGTTTCTTAACTTTTACACTATTACCCTTTCTTCATATTCATTCATGCAATTCATTCATTCAGGCATTGGTCAAGCATACTGATGTATCATTCTTTTACCATTTCTCGGTACCATCCACTTCATCAGAAATTTGAATGGATATTACGGAGATATAAGAAATAATTTGTACTGACCAGTTATTAGCAATATAATTGTGGAGACCAATACATGGTGTTGCAAGTAAAAGGGTTAAGGGTAAGATAACATTAAAGAGAGGAAGGATGAGTAAATGTGAACTAGATAGGTTAGAGAATGCTACAAAGAGAAGCCCAAATTTAAAGAAAAATGAAATTTATGAAGGACAGAAAGGTGGAATTTGTAAAGCATTCAGAGGACACGTAAAATGAAAAGTATTGTCATCTGTGAAGAGAATAGATTGGCTCTAGGAAAGCTGCTGCTTTAACAGTGGCCTAGCTTTTGCATCCTTGGGTCAGTGGTGAAACCTCATAGTTGATCCAGATATGAATTTAGAGAAGACTGTGGAACGTATATTTAATAAACATTAAATAACTTTTCCTTATAAAATTGACTGTCAGGTATGACAGTAATTATTAGCTATCTACTATTTGTGCTCCCCTTCCATTAAATAATTTTGCTCTAGGAAGTGGCCTGCTATTTCCCAGCACCTACTACCACACCCTTATCTCTAAGTGGGGACTTGTAATTAGTTCCAGCCAATGGAAGGTGAGGGGTACTGGTGTGTGTTATTTTCAGACTGTCTAGAAATGGTTAAGAAATGAGTATGTTTGTATACATTCCTCATAGAAATGTGTGAATGCATTTCTCATGGTCTCTTTCCTCATCTATTAGCTGAACAGAGGATTTCAAGGCCTTAGAAAAAGGCAGAGACACAAGATGGAAACCTGGGTCCCTGAAGGATCATATGGAATGATCAGGTCAGGAAGAAATAAATACTACTGGGTTAAGCCACTGAGATTTTGGAGTTGGTCTTTGCAGCACCTAGCTAATACAGCAGTATATTTGTCTCAACTAATCAGACAATTAAATTTTAATAATAATGTTATCAGAGCACTGTATTTTTATTCTTCTTTAGAAAGAGAGCAACCAAAATTTGACTTAATGTGACTCAATACACAGAATTCCTTTTAATAGTCCATTCTCTGAAAGTCAATGTTCTAAAACAATAGAAATAACTTTTTAGAAATAAATTTATGTATGGAGGCAAAACCCCCCACAAACAAAACAAAACAATAACAACAAGCCATGTAGCTAGGAAGACCGAATACTAGCGTGAGGATCTAAAGGATGGTGTGCTGAAAACTGTACAGGTGGACAATGCAGGCGAACTCTGTAAAATATGTTTATTTCAAAGTCTACTGCAAGGTGATTTAGGAAGCATTTCCTTTTTATAGCCTCATTTTAGGCAGTGTCCAGTGTCTTTTAGCCAACAATTTACCTGCTTCAGTAGATTTTATTGCTTCTTTCTAAATTTGTCAAGTTGTCCTTTGCCTATAGCCTAGAATATATATAGCTAGAATATATAGGTGGAATGGATGGCAAGAGAATTGCCTCCAGCTGTGATTGCTCTGTTTCCCTATGACACCCCGAGCCCTCAGTGTTAAGGCTTTTCCCAATGCTGTATCAACACTCAGATTCAAAGATTACTTTGTTTTGTTGTTAGCTGGTGGTATATCATCCCCTGAGCTCATCATTTCAGGAAGTTTATCCTCTGTTATAGTGTCCTTATGTCCTAAACCCTCAGTGCATTATTTATATTACTAGCAAATAGACCTGATTTTAAAATGTAGGGCTCTGTTTTATCTTATTCGTTCCCTTTCTCTTTTTGCCACCTAACTAGTGATAGGTACAACTTTATAGTATCTGAAAAAGCATGAGTACTTTTAGCCTAATCTGGCATATTAGATGTAGACTTGTAAATTTAAAATCTGCAATATTTCCTTCAATGTGGAAATGTAATAGATGTGATTAAGACTAAATTTATGTTTTCATTAGGTAGTAAACATTCAATACATTCCAATCTAGTGCATAAGTGTGAAGAGAAGGTTAAAAAAATGTGTGACTGTTTATAGGTATCTTGTAAATAATGACCACTTATTGATTAAGAAAAACAATCTAGGCTTTGCTACACTAAATTAATCTTACATGACCTTATATAAAATGTTTGAAAGACATTGTATCCTTGCTATAACATCTTCTTAAATTGTAAACACATAGTAGGATTTTATAAGCATTTTATTGTTTTATCTGTGTGTATATCATGCCCCTTTTTATAAAGATCTGAAGAAACTTTCTTTTTAAAAAGACCTTTCTAACAAATTTAACTAAATGGAGATACAAAGGGAAATGAAGATGAAGGAAAAGAAGAAAGTATTCTAACTATGGCTAACTCCAAAGTTACAAGGATGAGAGAACAATTTGTGTCCGGGCTTCCGCAAAGCCATGTCAACTGTGTCATTCCAGAAGCACCAGTCTGAGAATCAAGCTCAAGTTCAAGTTCCTGTTCTGCAGGTCAGCAAGTTTGGGCAAATCACATTGCTTCTTCAAGCCTCAGTTTCCTCATATGGAAAATAATGGGTTAAACTAGGTCACTTCCAAAGTGTCTTCTAGATGGAAAACTGCTCACTGTATTTGCTAACAGAAACTCATAACTTTCTTGTAAATGAATTCATGAGAATGCTCAGTCGGGAATTTGCTATTTGTTCCCTAGCCATTATGCTAATATCCCTACGATTCCCCTCTCCCCCAACCTAACTTCAGAATATACTAATAAATCTCAGAATACTAAAACTTACTATGGAAAGTATTTTTTTTGTTGTTTTAACTGAATTCTTTTCTATGAATATGGCTTATTCGAGTAAACTTATAAAAAAAAAGATGTTTGACCTGGCAGAAGAGGCAAATGAGGAATAACCCTACATCTGGTTAAGTTAAAAACACCAAGATTATTGTGCATATAGAAGGAAATCTCATTTAATTAGTTCTTCTCAATCAGAAGTAGAAGAACCTTTGAATAGAGCATGACATTTATTTTCCATTGTATTAACTTTGTGGCAAAATACTACTTGAACAAAAAAAGTTCAATTTGTTAAATGCATTTAAGAAATGCATTTCTTAAAGTATGGAGAAAATGCTCTTTGACATCTTAGAAACTGCTGTTTCTACTTAAAAACAAATTATACCAAATACAAATGATACCAGGCTTATAAATAGGCTTTTCTTAAAGTGCCCCTTAAACAGAAACAAAGTAATTGCTTCCATACTCCTAGATATTTCATCAAAATTCTCTTTTACCTCAAGTTTCTTAAAAAGTTACTTGGATAAATTTTGGGTTTTGACCTTTATGAATATTTAGTCTAGCTACCACACCATCCCTGATTGCTATATCCTCTTATGTATATGTATTTTTTGTCTATGGAGGCATTTACCCTCACTTTTTATTTAGTAGTTTTTTTCCATTAATACCTGTATCTTTTTGTGTTTTCTGTTGAAGGTCAAGGAACGATTTTTGATACCTTAAAAACGTAGTTTTACTATGTGGTGGAGCTATTTTCTACTTTCACACCAACCCACCACCACCTATTCCTTGAGCCTCTTAACATTCATTGGGCTGCTGAGCATATTTAATAGTATCATGATAGCAGAAATCTAATTTTTCTTTAAAAACAATTATATGGTTTATATGTCTTTGCTAGAGGTTAATATGCTGAATCAAGTTTTGTTTTATTTTTGATAACATTGATAATTTCAACAATTATCATTTAAAGTAATATTGGGTGTAGTAGGTATTAAGTTGCAGGAAGACTTGCATTTCTAAGAAGTTTTATCAGTTAAAAAGGATTTGGGTTGGGTAAGATAGAAAATCCAATTAATAGTGCCTCGAAAATGTCAGGAATTTATATATTTTAACTGTGATGACCAAGGAACTGTTTAAAAGTGACATAAATGAGATATCCAGAATAGACAATGTTTAGGTTTGTCCTTGGCCTGGAATTACACTTCCATCTTTCTATAAATTCAGTACCCCTTGGTAAAAAATCATAGATATTTAGTGAACATTTCTATGTAAGTACTCAGTGGAAACTTTCATTTTGAAATTCCAGTGTCATACAATGTCTTGGACCGTATTTAAGTTATACCAAACAATACTTAGGTAGGCAAATATTGCCACGATTGGTAGTATTGAGAGTGAAACCTACTGTCCTGCTGAAATAGTCTGATGACCTTCAGGGAAGATGTGAAAGACGAAACAATTATTTCTGAACATTACTGACTATTTTAAAAGGCTACGAATTTTGACTCCTAAACATACCCAACATGACTGTTCGTTCCAACCCTCTTTCTTAGGTGAAAGGCAAAGGATAAGTTCTTGTATCTCACAGAATAATTAAATGTATGTAATTAAATAGGCCTTAAAGACAAGTATATATGATCATAGTTATCCAAATATTCAAGGGAGAACAAAACAAACAGGATTCCCATTTTTTCTTATATAATCCAGATAACTGAAAAAAAAGTAGCCACCTATTTTTGAGAGTATTTCAGCACGTAAATCTCTTGACTGTTGTCAGTTGTCTGATGTACTTCAAATCATGGAGACCTGGTGTTCATTGCAAAATGTTACAACAGGAAAAAAAAAAAAGTATGTTCTCTGCTATTATTAATCAATAGCCCATAATACCAACAAATGCTTAACTCAATCTATGCTGTCATTAATTCTATATAAAATGCTTTTGTTAGTTTAATGCAGTTGAATATTCACATCTCTGTAAAAGATCTTACCAGTCCCATTTTTTTAGCTGATTGGAGATTTTAAAGAGTTTACCTAATTTGACATGGATATGAGATAGCAGATAAAAAATTGCACATGCCCTGTATTACTCTCCAATTTATTTTACTCCATTATTCTAAATCTCTAGGTCATAGGGGTTTCAGGTCTAAATAGAGCAATTCAGACTCACTATGATTTAAGACCGATTATATCCATCGTTTGTACTGAATTCTAATTATACATATTAATAAAAAGAAATAGTGGCACAGTGACATGAGTTACCAAAAATCATTTTTTGGTGTATGTGTGTGTGTGTGTGTGTGTGTGTGTGTTTTCTCTAAAACATGTCTGTATAGGAACTTTTTAGTGGTTGCGTCTGATATTCTTGGAACTTGTCAAACCTTGAATAAAATAATTAAACCACATGTGGAACAGTTATTTTAGAGAAATGCAGAGAGCTACTTAATTTTTTCACTATGTCTCTTATTTAGTTATGGCACTATACTATTCAATCTATGCTGTGATGGAACAGTATTGACTTTCAGTAACAATTTAAACACTTTTTCTTAGAGAAATCTGCACTTTCTTTGTAGATTCCCTGTTGTCCTGACATTCCTCACTTTGGATGAACCCAACTCTATTGGTTAGGAGGAAAACAATTTAACAGTAAGCTATCACAATTCCTTTAGTCTTAACCCAGTTTATATAAGAATCAGGAGAATGAGCCTCAATCATTCTCGGTCTTGGAATTTTTTTACAGCTGGTGGATAGAATGAGCAAGGCAACCTAGCTATGCAGATCTTTGTTTTAACACCTACCTTGATGTGACCATTTAGCAGGAGAAATGGCATGTCTATGGTACCCAAAGGTTCTTTTGAATTTGAAGGTCTGAGTCAATTCTTTCAACCTCCATTAAAATGTCTTACCTTCTGCCCTTGGTTTTTTAGAATTCCACAACTTCCTTCCAAACTTCTCCCCAGATTACCCCAAGGTGAAGCTAGCTGTATGCAGGAAGGCTCAGCTTCCAACTAATGTTTACTTCATTTCCATGTTTGTTTTTGTTAAAGTATTATTATAATAGTGCACTTAGCATAACGAAGAGAATGATTTCTGTTAAGTAGCTGGGAGTAGGCATGTGAACAATTTGTCTTTCCTGGAAATTATCAATTCTCTGACTTCTTTTTTTCCATGATTTTTCTCACTCATATTCATTTTTTCCTCATCAACTGACACTGATGCTCTTCCTTCCTCCTGTGTGATAGATTCCTCAATTCCCCTCTGAATTCTCCTTCTAATTATTAACTCCTTAGAAATTAGGTTGAACATCTACTTCCTTGTGTCTAAAAGCAACATGCTAGTGATGTAAAGGCAAGATACTAAGGCTTACTAAATTTTATACTCATTTATTCTCTTTAGTGCTTGCATCTCTTGAAAACTATAAATCTTTATCATGCAGTCTGACTGTAAGTCAACACTGTAAAACTTCCATTGCTTTATGTACACAGAAAAGATTCAGAACTCCCAGAATCTGAGGGGAAAGTGTGCCTTGCCATTGTTGCATTAATTGTGTGTCTCAAGCAGGGTGATCTACAGCTGTTGTTCGTCCTGCTTTTAAATTATGGGATGCTGTAATTTTCACTTTGTCTTTATCAACTTAGTTTTGGATTATTTAGTGCACTTTCCAATTTGTAGTGAATATATGAATTTTGATTTAAAATTTTCCAATTAATAGACTTTAAGATGTAAATATTGAAGTTCAAAGATGAATTATTCATACTCGTATTACTAAAGCAGAAAAGTACGTATTCCCAACATATTGACAGCTTCACTGGTTATCTTCTACCTATGCATTTATGCTATTTAAATAACTTGCAATATATGATTAAATAAATGTAGTAAATTTACTAGATTATTTTATGTCATAGCACATTATTTTATTATAAAATTCATATATATGGTCATATTCATCTCTTGAAATATTAATAAAACTCATGAGCATCATTGATAGAGTGAACACTACGGAGATTTAAGTGCTTCGGAGGTAGCTTGAAAGCTTATCTCAGTAACTTAATAGAAAGTTTACACAGAAATGAATTGGAAATACGATATGTGTGTCCTGTGGTTGTATGCAGAACAGGAGGTAATATGTGTAAATCATTATCCTCTACTCCTCTTAGTTCTTGATGCTGATCTAAAATTCAACTGCCTGAAATTCTATCTGTGGTCCTAGTTCACGCCTTTAAATTGATACTGAGTTGGATCTGATTCAGTTTGCACCTAACAGATATTTAATTATTTAAAATAGTTATTATGTTCTCTCTGCCTAAGGACCTGGGGAGACAGGGTTGGTTGCAACAGGGTCTCAAGTGGCTCTGAGCATCCTAACAGTGGAGAGAAAGTTGCAAATAGGGGATAGCGTTGATTGTCTTTCTGGGCATGGAGAGAGAAAGGTTTGATAAGTTTGATTCACTTTCCAGCAGGTTCAAGTATTAAGAGCAAGCCTGGTTTAACCCTAGTACACTGGGAGGATCCCATACTTTGCCCAGGAAACTTTTTCATACTAGTTTTCTGTACTCACTGAAATTCTGCCACTGGAATATCCTGGGAAGGCTGGAAATACTCCCTAGTTTAGCCTGGCTGCATGATTTAGACAAGCTACTCATGTCTCTAGATCTCTGCTCATCTATGAAGGAGGAATCATTATGGTCTCTCCTACCCTAAACATTTTATGATTCTGATGTGGTACCCCTGCATAAAATATATCATCTTACTTTGATATAGATTGGAATAATGTTATTCGATGGAATCTCAGAATTAGTGATCCTATTTTTTATGAATACAAAGCAAAAATAAGCAGGAATTTTACTTTATTTATTAGAATAAGAGTTGAAAATATGACATGATTTTATAGACCTGGGGACTAGCATAATATAAATGTGGAGGTAATTGTATTTTGAGAGGAAACACTTTCCTTTATTTAGATGTTACATGTGTGTATAAACACCCATTCTCATATTGCCCTAATAATCTATGTGTACATAGGTATAAATGTATGTGTATGTAGGTATTTGTACACATGTATATATGTATGCATTTCCTATTTTCTATGTAGTTGTATCACTGTTAGCTTTGTTCTGCTTGTAGCTTGTTGTAGGCTAGAGACAGCAAGCTGCTGATGGCAGCATTTCTTTTAGGCTTAGACGTAGCTCTGAATTGGGCAAAATTTGTATCCAATTTGATCCTCCTTTCCTGGCCTGTTATATTTTGTTTTCTTTTTGGTATTTCCTTTTCAAACACCTGGGAAAGTCATTTTCAAATACTACCACAGGAGAAAATAGATTATTAAACTTGTTTACAATGAGTCAGGGAGAGAGACTAATAAGGGTATTAAATCAAAACATAAAGACTAAGTTTCTAATGATTGGATTTCAAACATTAGGAAGAGAGTAAAGAGTGAATTCACCAACCTCTTCAAAACCTACAGCTCCTATACGTGCCTAATATCTCCATCTACATGAGTCTTACCCAAAGGAGAACTGAAGTATTAAAATTTTAAGTCACTTCATGTTTAAAAATAGCCACACTCCATAGGTTTTAAATATTTGATGTAGAAGGTATCCTATATGTCGAGAAAGAAAAAATACATGTGAATTTGATAAAATTACATTAGCAGCTACTAATAAAACAATCCATATTTCCTCTCACTATCTGGCAGGTCCCCAGTCCCTTTAACATTTGAAATCTGAGTGGGGACAGACAAGGCTTGTGGTATGGAGAGTATTATTAGCCTACATAAACCTTGCTAGGCTTACCTACCATACCTTAAAATGCAGACTCAGAATTTCTAGATTCACTGGAGTTCTTTGATAATGTAGACTGTATACACTTAACTCCTAAAGCCTGATAGATCTAGATTATCATTAAGCTCATCAGTCTCAGACTCTATTCTACTGATATTGCATGGCAAATAGTAGTGCTGTGTCTTCTTTGACATACTTCGAATGTCTAAGATGTCTGAGTAACTCTAAGAGGGAATTGCCAAAATACATAAGAATTAGAGTTTCATTTACTGCACACTACATTCTCAGCACGAATCTTTAAGTGCTGACTGCAATTTGGCATTAGGCCATGAATGAGTAGTTACTGAACATGTTGGAAAGTCACTGTATTTGGATTGCTGTGGTTAAAATACTGTAATTGGACAAACTAAAAACTGTAACTGTTGTTTGTGTGTATATGTATGTTTGTGTGTATTTGTAAGTCGTGTTGTGATATGATCTTAATTCCTTGGGAAACTTAAATCATGTTATTTAAGAAAACACATTATTTCACTATGTATATATTTATTATTTATTATTATACTAGGCTCACTACTTTTGGGGGGCCTAGATAAGACGGATTTTTTTCCTATTTGTATTTTCCTATTTTAGGCAAGCACCTAAAATTTGCTTAGTAGTCATGTTAACAAGTTAATCACCTTCCCTATTGGTATGTTTGTCAAATTTCAAAAGTATGTCCTCTTACTTTCAGAAGAGAGGTAGTTTATTCCAATCCAACCAGGACCACCTAACCCTTATACCCCAAAAGGCACTTGGCTGCTTTTTGACCAAGAGAAAAGAACATTTAAAATTGAAAACTAAGTATCAAATAATTAAATACATCTCTTAAACATCATTTTGCTTTTGACAAGCAGCTTGCCCTTGATTTCTTTCTATAGAAGAATGAGAGCTTCATGCCAAAACTATAAAGTCAAAGGTGATGCCTTCTCCTTTCACAATCTAACCAAGGAAAACTAAGCCGTGATAACAATCCCTAGCTTTTGCTATCAAGTTGTAAAAGAAGAAAACAAGAAATGCCATGGATCTTTACCTCTGTCCTTTGAATAGGATTTCTTTAAACCAGAATGTGGGATGGGGAATCCTATAGAGATCCTAGTTTTCAATTTTAGATAATTATTTTCTTCACACATTTAATATTTTTATTAACTTCCATGAGAACAGGTACAACATTGGCAATGTTTGTATTTCTTCCGACAATAAAAAACTACCTTTTCTCAATGACCTCTTCCTGGACAAGCCTCATCCATTTTATAAAGTGGCAGGAGTAGTCCTCCTCAGCTCAATTCTGGAAGGAGGCTCTTCCTTGAACACTGCAGCCAGAGACATAGAAAGCACATTTCCTTGTGTAACGGGGTGTAAGAGAATTAGTCACAGCAGGAAAACAAGAGTGATTCAGGGTAGATGCCATGGTTCTTTTGAAGCATAAGCTGAGGTGATACCATAAACTGGCAAGAAGGTGCAGTTCCTGCTATTTTCTACAATACATGGATGCGACTGATGGAAAATTTACTCTCTGTTCATAATATCACCTACTCAAGGAACAGACTTAACTACGTACACCACTGTTCCCTCTCATAAGCATTTAAAATAGTGCATTTTTAAAATTCTCACTTTTGAAAGAGATTTTTAGCATTACTAGATTAAAGTTACTTAACGTTTAGATCATGGACTTAATAATCTGATGAAGGTTATTTTCTGTCTCTCTAGAAAAATGTGGATATATTGTATATATATCCACATTTTTATATATATCCACATATATATATCCACATATACCCACATTTTTATATATCTACATATATATCCACATTTTTATATATTCACATGTATATCCACAATATATCCACATATTGTATATATATCCACATTTTTACATATAAATTTTCAAGAGTTTACTGAATCCGTACAGCCCACGGACCCCAGGTTACAGACTGGTATCTGAGATTACAAAATGTGAACTTTGATCTTTGTTTTAAGCATTAAAGAGTTAAGATTAAGTAACTCTAATCTTGTGTGTAGTAAAAACAAAACATTTCAATAAGCCAGCATTTTCAAAGTGTGTTCTGCAGATAAATAGTTTTGTTGAATGTTAAGATATTTTACATTGAAAGTATTTCCTTGGTTTCATTGTCAAATAAGCTTTTAAGAAATGCTGAGTTAAACAAAAGTTAACAATTATAAACAGCTTTCTCTTGAACAGGGATTTCTCACAGCTTTTAATATTCTAATCTATGTTTTGATTCTTCAAGAAGGGAAATAAGCTCAGAGAGTTTGCAGAATATGTTTGCACATTGAACCTTTTTCTGTCATTGAGCATCTCAGAGGAATGGTATTTCTCTGAATCTCAAGAATTTGGGAAATGTTGCAATAACCTTTTCCAAATCATGCCACAAATATTTCTTTTAGAAATGTAACTCCTTTGGACAGCTCTTTTAAGTTGTTTGAACACAGCTGAATCACATTGATTCAAGCATACTGATACATCTTGAAGCTCTCACAAATGAGTTTCATTGATATTTCAAATTTTAACTGGCACTGACATGCAAACCGATCAATAGGGTATTCCTCTTATAAACATGATCACATTGTATTTAAAAAACACAAGAATCTAAAATAAGTGAATGTGAGGCACTTTTGATTGCATTCATTGAATAAGCCCATTTAATAAGTGAAACTGCAAATTGATTTCTTAAGAAACAGATCCAATATATGTTTAGTGTCTTGAGTGGAAAGTCCCTTAGAGGATTCAGAACCAAATTCCAATCATACTCTGATTCTGAACTTAATTAAAAGCTCTTCTGTGTGTCAGATTAGAGTCATTTCTACTTATTTGGTTTTATTGGAGTTATATGAACATGGAAAGATGAAAGAGTCATTAATCTAGGACAACATCTAAAGATGCTAGACTATTAGTCCTATTCAGCATCTAAAACAGTAAATATATATATAATTTAGATCAAGATCAGTGTGTTACAGTATAAGCTGATCCAATGGTAAATGGACTGAGCCAATTTTGCTTAAGTATATAAGCTTCTTACATGGAATAAGTTGATTGTTTTTGAAACAATCAATTAAGTTATGACATTTAAATTTACCACTTCGGTGACTTGATGAATTTAATGACACTTCCAAAGTACTTAAGATATCTTCATTTAACAGCTAACCAGGAGAATTTAGGCCAGAGTATGTGTAAGTATTCAGAAATCTTTGAATAAAACTTACTCTAAGAAAAAGACAAATACCATATGATACCACTTATATGTGGAATCTAAAATATAACACAAATGAACTTATCTATGAAACAAAAACAGACTCATAGACGGAGAACAGACTTGTGGTTGCCAAGGGGGTGGGGGGGGTAGGGGAGAGATAGACTGGGAGTTTGAGATTAGCAGATATAAACTGTTATATACAGAATGGTTAAACAAGTTCCTACTGTATAACACAGGGAACTATATTCAATATCCTATGATAGACCATAATGGAAAAGAATATGAAAAGGAATGTACATGTATGTGTCTGAATGTAACTGAATCACTTGGCTGCACAGCAGAAATTAACACAACATTGTAAATCAACTAGACTTCAGTAAAAAAAAAAAAAAAAAAAAAAGGTTGCTCTTCCTCCATCTTGGTCTCTATTTCCGCCTCTGTCCCCATCTCTATCTCTGCCACATCTACTTCTGTATCCACATCTACAGCTACATGTGTACCAGCATATAGTGTCCCTCTCTCCCAGCCAAGATCTTAGGAAATATAGCTTTTCCTCTTACAGATTTTTGTCCTTTTGCAAATAACTCATTCATATTTATAAAACACATTTTCAGACAGGAATTATTTCTAATGTCTAACTTAAAAATGTGATTTTAATATCTTGGTTCCCTTATTTCCCAGATTACATTCCACTATAGATTAGGTACAAGCATATTCTATCAGGACTCATAATTATAAATGAAATTGCTCCAGAATAGTTTTGTCTGTGATGAAATCATCTTACCTTTAGTTATGTCCTTGGACGGATATAGCCTAATTACCAGCTCTCAACTGAAAATGAGTACCCCAAGCTCCTGCTGCTATGGGGCCTGCATTTCATTTGTTTCATTTTTCTCATCAATGAGGCAAGTGTAGCATAAATCTGTGAGACACAAAACTGAGACCAGAGATTCAACACTTTCTATGGCTAAATTAAGCAGAATGTCATAAAAGCAAATGCACTGCTGTCTGCAAAGTTAAGGGAGTGGAGTTTATAAAAATCCAATATTCTGGTCAAGAGAGAGTCTCTGTATCACAGCTGTATAAAATTATACATTTCCAAAGAATTAGAATGTGATGAAAACCATAACTCTAAATGTATAACAATAGCTTGACTTTTCTTTGATTCATAAATGGAATTCTCTGGGTCTTGGAGTCATTATTAATAGCTGCAATCATGAAAAGAATAAATACAGAGTGTTAAATAGACATTTTAAATCCTGTAATTAATATACTGCTAGAAAAATAAAGGTTTGATATATTTTATTTACGTGTCAATAAAATACACTCTGCAAAACAGTTTACTCACTTTGGATTCATATTCCATACAAATGGCATTAGTTAAAGTCTTTCAGAATGTATGAATTTGGCTGGGAAAAATATGCATGAATGTTCTCAATTTCTATACTCTTCCTTTAATTGGCTGATAGGGGAGCGATAAATAATGATTGCATTTTCTTAGATTTCTGTATATAGGTTTATGCCTTATGTTCTCCCAAAGGTTGAGTTTCTAAAAGTATAGATATGTGAAACTTACTGAGAACTGTGTACTGAGTATTCAGAGAGAAAAGAGTATTGAGCCTAGAAAGTGTCATAATTATTCACGTTGTTTTCCTCCTTGCGGGAGTGATCATGGAGTGCTCTGAGTAGGGACAACAGGAAGTCTGCCTAATTCTAACTTTGTGGACTGAATTCTTCTGATTCTTGTACATGCAATTTATGCACACCAGATAACTGCTTAATCTCAGTATTGCTGAGTTGACTTAATTTGAAAAACAAAAGTATTTAGACAATGGTATAGAGTTTAATGCTTTCACAGAGAAGAAATCAAACATTAATTTTAGCTGCCTTGTTTAATATTTGCTTCCTTTATTTCTGTATGAATTACTATAGATCCTCTCTAATAAATTTTCTTTCAGCAAGTTATTGATTAGATTTGTAACATTTTTGGAACTGGGTTCCTGTTTTAACATAATATATCTCAGCTGAGCTATATGTTAATGTCATCACTGATCATATGTAAAGTCCTCCCTGGAGAATTTACATTTATGCTAGATGTGTTGGTAATTTATTGGAAAGAAAATCCATAGTATAATTATAAAACAACATGGGCGACCTATTTTTCTCCATTGATTCCAGTTAAAGCTATCGTTGTTTTGTTGGTTAAGCTTCAAGGTGGCTCTGTATCTGCTTACACTCAGAGTATAATAAAGAATTACCAGGATGAAAATAATAACAGAAAAGCACTTCTGAATATATTTTATCCTAGAGGATGATTTAAGTTTGGGGGTGAGATGTGGATGGTCATATCTGTCATGCAGTGGTAAGCTAGACTGCTGAGGATAACTTTCTTAAAGCATTCATTCAGTTGTACAAACAGAATACAATTTCTAATTAAAGAGAGTATTGTTAACATAATTAAATTGTAGGTTAAAAGAAAGGTGACTTGTATGTATCCATTCCTCTAAATAAAATGTACAGTGAAACTACACATCTAGGAAGTAGAAAAGTCTTTCTCAATCACCAGAGCCAATCATTATTCTCTGAATATTTTTAGACCAGCAGTGCCTAAGATTGGCAAGAACCATTTTCTAAGTCTGACTTGTAAATAAACTGGAATAAACTGGAAGTGTCATGCTGCTTCAATTCAAATTAAATATTTACTGAGTGCATATAATGGGGAACAGCAAATTGTAGGTGATAGAGAAGGTTTTCTTAAACTGACCCTTTTTCCCATTGGTGAAAATTATGTATATGGATATTTATGCCATTTTATTTTGGCTATATGAAATAACAACCAAAAAACTTAACAGAATTGAAGCATGGGTCATTGTAGGTAAATGAAACATCTAAATGAGAGCCATTTCAGAGAACCCTGGGTGTTTGAGCTAGTGGCTGAACTAAGGATGGCTATTTCCCTCAAGGTGTGCTAATTATTTCAGCCTTGCAAATTGACTGTGAACTAAAATAATTTTAACAGGAAATGGAAACTGGATGATAGGGGTATAGGAAATGAGGATCTCTGAAACAAGAAGACACTGTCTAGAAACCCTTCTAAGGGGGAAACAGAGCAGCTAGTCTTCTGATTGGCTTACACAGCCATTAATACAGGAAGATTGGAAATCCTAGATATAAAAATGCCAATATCCAGTGTGTGACAACTAAAATGTAAAGGACCTAAAAAAGCAAAAAATGTGAACAGGAGAAAAGTATGACTTGTAGAGTTTAAAGCCAACCATCTTCCCAACAGTGTGAGGGAGACTGTAGTAGACCAATGGAAGAACGACTGAAGCAGAGGGGACCCAGATCACAGGACTTTCTTTTCAATGGGGGGTGGGCAGAGGGAGTGGGTCACGGACTCCGGGGGCTAACAGAGAGGCTGCAAAGGGACATGAGTGCGGTATCTTAATATTCAGTGCAAAGTATCCTGCAGTGTAGGAATAAATTCAGTGGACAGAATATTCTCTATTTAAGAAGGTAAGGGAACAGGAAAGGAGTCAAGACCTAAGAAAAGACTGAGAAATTGCTACTGGCAAGGGCTGATGCTCAGTTCACATTTAAAAATGGGAATATTTTCTCAGTTAAAGTACAAGGCAGCTGATTGTCTTCCTGCATCCTGTAATGAGGCTTCTGGACATGACCTGGTGAGGAAATCAGGTACTCTAGATTGGAAATTAGGTCAACAAGAATTTTATAAGCCTTTCTCATCCACTGTAAATTCCCTACTTCCGTATTTTTGTGATTCTTCATTTCTTCAGATTGAGGATCTTCAAAATACTAAAGCCAAAAAGATGGGGATGATTTGGTAGCTGGGAATGTTTAGGCTCTTCTCCAAAGTCAATCTGTGGAGGAGAGGTATATCCCAAAATGGCAAAGAAAGCTAATAACTGTAAAATGGAAAAAGAAGTAGGCTGAATGCTTCAGAGTCAGTATGATGAAAAAGAGGGCTTCATAGGATATAGGCTTGCAAGTCTCTGGTACTTCATCTCAGGGAGACTGACATTAGTGGAGGACATGTCCCTATTGTGGTCATTTGTTATGTTTACTACTGTGCCTCCAGACACCCTGCCTATTAGAGGGAACTTCCAGGACAGCTGGCAAGTAGGCCCCTGACCAACTTCCCCAGCTTCTGGGAGCCGGGGCATGGGCATCAGCTAAAACGCTTGATACTCCTCTCTAGAGTTCTAAATGTGGGACAAGTGATGCAAAGAAGAGCTTAGAATTAATTCTAGTGAGAACAGCAGGAGTGGCATCTGGTGCTGCGGCAGCTGGGAAGTGGTGTATTCATGTCCGGTACCAGCCATGGTGCAAACGTCAGCAGGGGCAGCATGGCGGCCCATGAGCTACTCCTTTTGGATAAATTTTAGCTGCAGTTCCTGCTCCCTAGACAACTTAAGTTCTTTCCAGTTTTCCAAGTCTTTATTTTTAGCCTTTGTGTTGATTCTGTGAAATAATGCCATCTTGCTAATAACTTCTTTTCACCTAATATTAACCAGGGTAGCGCTTCTTGTATTTGAAACCAGGAATTCCGAAAAACCATTTTACTAAAGAAGAGATTGTTTGTTGCCATAATAGTGGAGGGAAGACCCAGCTTGAAAAGAAAGCCGTAGAAGTGATGAGTTATGTATAAGGAATCAGAGATCTCTTAATGCAGATATTGGCCTGGTGTGAACTGTAGGCCTTCAAATCCTGTCGCTACCTTATAGCTGCTATTTGCAAGTTAACGTCTTTAGATTTCTTTCTTTATAAGATGATAATACCTACCTTGTATAATCATTAAGAGGGTTAAATGACATACGTAAGATGCTTAGAAAGAGGCCTGGAACATAGTTACTACTTAATATTTATAATTATTGCCCTTATTTATTTGCAATCCTTTTCATACATTTTTATTGAATTATAATCACACACAAGATATACGCCAGGCACTGGTTTTGGCACTGCGGATAGAGGAGTGAACATGAGAGTTACAGACCCTCATGGAACTACATTCTAATAAGAGTAGAGGATTTCCATACTTAGAGATTGTGAGTGGGGCAGATGCTGGAAGGCATCCAGGATGAGCAAAGAAGCACAGAAGCCTGCAAGGCCAGCTCACATTTGGGGAATGGCAAGGGTCATGTGTGGCTTCTCCCTCATCCAGCTATGTGGGAGACACAGCAAAATATGCTGGGGCGAAGGAACCCAGCTGAATATCACTGATACACGAAAGTGTGCAAACTTTCCCACTGTCCACTGAGAGGCCTCGGACACAATTTTTTGCCCTCCTTCAGAAATTCTAAAGTGAGTCCTCCTCAGACTGGTAAAAGGTAAGGTGATTTTATAATAAAAAGTAGAAAGAGTAGCGTGAAGAGGGATTAAAAGCATCAAGGTTGGAGCCTGAGTTCTCACGGACTCAAGAGGAGCAGGAGTGGGCAGGAAGCAGTGGAATGTATGGCGTCGGTGTGTGGCCACACAGCAGTGAGAACGTTATACAACAAAGGCCTGTAGTAGCTGTGCAGAGCTCAATCAGTATACACGTCATCCCAGCCACATGACGCCTTTGCATTAATGTGCTTTTAGTTGGTAAAACTCAGAAAGAAGTGTTGGAGGGTGTTCCCCTGGTGATGCTTTCTGCTGCTTGACTTGCTCTGGGAAGCTTTACTGAGCGGGGCGGGTGTTGGGGGGGAGTTGAGAGAAGCAGCTCTCATGGGAAAACCTGGACATACCTTGACCCTGGTTTTCTTCTTTAACCACCGTTCTCTTTTTCTGTCCGACAGACCATATTCTGTGAAGAGTTTCAGAGTTGTGTTTTTGTACTGCTACATTTGAATTATTTTGAAACTACTTTTGGTTGAATGCATTATTTCTGTAGACCAACCAAGATGTCACTGCAGATTAAACCTAAGGGCTCGAGTCCTGAACAAAGTCGTGAAATGAAGAGAGGGCCAGATGAAGGAATGTGAACTTCATTCTGTACACAAGAGGCCACTTAGTGAGGCGACAAAAGCATGAGATTTGGGGTTACCTATACCTGTGTTCAAATAAATTTCTAGCTACAGGATTGTTCAAGCTGCTTAGGGTCTCCACAAAATAAACACTAACTCAAGATCAGGATTAGAATCAAGTGAGATAACATATATGGAGTACACTGTAATACCTAGCACCCAGGTGTAATGTTTATGGGGATTGAAGTGTGGGCCCGGAGGTGAGGAAGAAGAATACAGATAAATATTTGAAGAAATGATGGTGAAAGCTATGCACTAGAACAGGGATCAGTCAATGGCAACAGCCTGTCTCCTGTTTTTGTAAATATAACTTTATTGGAACACAGCTACCCCCATTCCTTTAAGTATTGTTAATGGCTCTTGTCATGCTGCAATGGCAGAGTTGAGTAGTTGTGACAGAGGCCATATGGCTCAGGAAATCTTTAATATTTGCTGTTTGACCCTTTACAGAAAAAGTTTTTTGACCTCTGGACTAGAGAAATAGATGGTTGGAAATAGATGGTTGGATAAGAAAATATGAAAAGAAAACTGAAGAGTCCTGAGCCTGTGTATAAGGAATGTCTAGGTACAGGATATATTTTTGTTTGTCTGTTTTTGTTTTTCGCGGTACGCAGGCCTCTCACTGTTGTGGCCTCTCCCGTTGCGGAGCACAGGCTCCGGACGCGCAGGCTCAGCGGCCATGGCTCACGGACCCAGCCGCTCCGCGGCATGTGGGATCTTCCCGGACTGGGGCACGAACCCGTGTCCCCTGCATCGGCAGGCGGACTCTCAACCACTGCGCCACCAGGGAAGCCCGGTACAGGATATTTTGCTTTCATTTTGGAGCTATCACTAGTACTTCCACATTTATAGAGAGAAGATAATAGGATCCTCAAAACAGTCTATTAAAAGGATAGTAGAGATAGATGAAAGTGTATCCTTTTACCAAGTCCTGCTCCTTTTGCATCAAGGAAATCCAAGCAGGGGCAGGATGTCTGCAGAATTCAGCCTTTCTAAAGAGGCTGAGTATTCTCTAGCTATAGGAGGAAATTCACAAAGGTAAAATTCCAGAGATTTCCTGTAACTGAGGCTATAGCTAAATCAGTAAAGGTTTATTAGTCAAAAACCTTGGTGGCAAAACTCACAGTACATCCACTGTCCTAATGAAAAATATATAAAAAGATAAATAGGTGATACATAGATTAACACTGTGCTATATATATCTTAAGCTTCATTGACAAAGTGAAATGACAAATATTGGTTTGGGTGATAATGTTTTCAATCTACCTCTCTATTTGGGATCTAGCTTAATCATATTTACTCCAACCTGGAAGACAGAAACTTAAATTGCAAAATGAAATTTGCAAAATTTCAAGCAACTGAACTAACTCTCCTACACATGGATGGTCCCTCAATTACTCTACATCTAATACTGTCTTATAACTTTCCCATTAAATTAAATGTGTTTGTTCTCCCGAAGACACCCTTGATGTTGGTATTTTGGCTTCAAGGTCCTGCAGATTTAATGTTTGTGAACTAACTTTAGATCTCATTGACATATCCTGACTGAGAATGTAGCCCCTGAATAATGCTTACTCATTTGGACATCTGCTCCTACACAAATATTACCGTCATTGTAAAAAAAATTACCAGAGCATACTTAATAACTATTATTTTAGGATCTAAGTGCCACATGACAAAGTCAATTTAAAGAAACAAAATTATTATCTGTTTGGTGAACTTTTACTCAATTAGTTCCATTCCAATTTCATATTTAGTTTTTATTTGTGTGTTTTCATTTGAAAGACTTTTATTTGAAAGCCTATTATACTTGAAAGTAAACAAGTAAAAAAATCCATTTTACTGATGTGGAAAAAGCTGGCATGACTTGAGCAAGGGATTTTTGTTTTTATTTTCCTAAAATCTTTTGATCATAAAATCATTTTTCCTAAATATTCAAGCATTATGCTTTTATCTATGCATCTTGATGTGTTCAGCATGAACGTTCGTTTTGGTTTTTGACTACTTGCTTAAGACCACAGATGAAGGTGAAAAAAGTTATGTGTCTCTGAGAAATTTATAGGAATATGTTAATGAAGATTTTCCATGCAGTTCACTCTTGATTTTTCTGAAGTCCACAGTAGATAAGTTTCCAGATGAAATTCTAGTTGAAGTTATAAAACATATGAAAATTGAAAACTCAATAAATCTTGCTTAAGTAGTCCAGGAAGAACATTCATCATGCTGCTCACATTCTCCAATCATCACATTCAGAATCCTTAAGCAATAATGTGAACTGTGTTCATTTGATTAAACAAAGATTACCTATTAACATGTCAAGACCAACTAAATGAAAGTCACATTCTCCAAAATAACTGTCCTAGTAATGACTTGTATGGATTCTAAATGAAATTGATTCTGTTACATTTATAGGAGAAAACTGCTACCAATTTGAATACAAAGTGGAAAACTGGCCTCATTATTTCACATCTTAAACAGTGGGGAAAATCAGAATATATTAAAAATATTTTTTAAAAAACAGATACTATTAAAAATTTATAAAGCATCTAGTTTCACAGGACATTGCTCAGCAGTCCTCTCACTGTTCTTCCTTTATTTATTAAAAATGGCACAACTCTTGAATATGAAGTGCCCAAAGACATAGTTGTTAAGTTGGACACACCATTTTAGTAGTAGCACCATTTTATGTAGTGGACACACCATTGGACACACCATTTTATGTAGTAGCACACACCATTTTGGACACACCATTTTATTGTGTGGACACACTATTTTATGTAGTAGCAACGTGACAGAAATATATTTCAGACCTGATATAAGTAGTTTAGTTTATCCTACTTTTTTTTGCCTATGTATATCAGCTGCTGCAGCTTAGATGTCTCTAAGGAGAGAATGAAGTGAAAAATTTTAAAGTATATGCTGTGAGCAGCTGAGGTTTAATTCAGGAATTTATAGACTCACCACTGGCAGTAAGCTCTAAGGAGGACACCTAATATAGTGCATTATGGCAGCATCATTCAATGTACTGTAGCTAAGGGCTTGTCAGCACTTCTATTTTAAACTCCTCTTTTCTGGTGTTTATGATTTGGCCAGTATGAATTGCTGAGGCTTGAAAATAACAGTTTGTGAAGATTGAGGTGGGCAGAAAATTGTTTCATTTTTGAGCAGTAGAATGAACGGCAAAGTGGTATAAAAGAGTCAAATCAGCTCAACTAATTTAGGACCTCACCTTGTAAAAGGAGGGGAGGGAGAAATCTCCAGCTTAGGCTCTTATGTGGATTGTTCACTAGATGTTTCAAATACGTAGTCAGAAGTGGGAGAATTTAACAAGAAATTGAGTTTGGGATTAAGAGGAAAAGCCAATTGAAAATGAAGAAAATCATCTTTTTTATAGCCTTGTTGTCATACGTGATACACACTTAACAAGATATCACTTATTTAACAAGAGAATGCTATCGTGTGAAACACAGTGTTAAGCTTTTGGGAAATGGGCTATATAAAAATGAGATATATTAATATCTGGCGTATCTAGGAATAAGGAGTTTGTGTCCTCTGTGGTGGTCGTCTATAGGCTACCATAGAGGTTTACATGCCATCTCAGAGTGCTGACTCTGAGCTTACATTCTAGCATTAAACCAGAGAAAAACACAGACAAAATAAAAATCTTTGTGTGTCTTTACTTCTATGTCAAGAGCAACAAGAGGGGAAAGTTGCGTGGTGGGAACAGAAGTGAGAGCCAACAATTAGATATCACGGTATAGAAAGAGACAGAAAAACAATCCCCTAACAATGTATATAGTACTACAGTCCATGGTTCCCATCAAAGACTGTTCTTATCCAATTGTAGTGGGTTCGATTCACTTCCCCCCTTTTCAGGAAAGTGCCATGACACCAACTCCTTAAATATCTAGTGTATATTCATAAACCGTGATTCTATAACCAAGCAGGACCCTATGGAGCCTTCCTGGAACAGATACCAATCCCCCACCTGCACTTCTGCCATATCCTTCACCTGCCTCTTGTCTGTAGAAAAATTTTAGCTTCCTAGGCGTTCCCCAAGTTCCAAAGAATAAATGTAATCATAGAAATGAGAAAGGAAAGCAGTCAAACAAAACAAAATAATAATACTCTAGCCATTAAATTAAGTCAAGGAAATTCAGTTCTTCCTCGAGGACTACAGTTAATATTCTTAGCTGTATCCTTTGAGCTATTTTGAAGATACTAAAATCCCCACTGGGTGGAAAAAGTTAACTGTATGCTGCCCACAAGCATGTAGACCTCAGACCAATTAAAACCAGAAGGTTGATGATGGTGACTCCGATTACCTTACCACCAACCAATCAGAAGAATGTCCATGGCCTGCTCACACACTCCACAATCTCCCTCCCTCACTGTACCTTTAAAAACCTTTCCCTGAAAGCCTTCAGGGAGCTCAAGCCTTTTGAACTCTAGCTACCTGGACTCTTTGCTTGGCACCCTGCAATAAATGCTACACTTTCCTTCACCAAAACCTGATGTCAGTAGATTGACTTTACTGAGCAAGGGCAAGAAGACCCAAGTTTGGTTTGGTAACAGATCCACTCCATGTCATCAGTAAATTGTTCAGATTGAGCCTCAGGACTGAGCTGAGTCAACTAGAATCACCTTCCCAAGGGCTGAGAATTAGGAAAAAAGGAGAAAGTGGCAAAGGATACTATTCTGCAGAGAGAAAGAGAGGAAGGGAGCAGACATACAGAGAGATGTAAAGATAATAGAACATAATCCTGGTAGATTCCTGATTCTGGTTTGTTCCTGAGGCTCAGCTGCATATCTGTTTTAGAATTTTCTTGATACTCCAGTAACCATTAAATTAATCCTCTTCTTGTGTTAAACTTCTTAGCACCTATTACTTAAACTAGCAATCTCGCTACTGGGCATATACCCTGAGAAAACCATAATTCAAAAAGAGTCATGTGGGCTTCCCTGGTGGCGCAGTGGTTGAGAGTCTGCCTGCCGATGCAGGGGACGCAGGTTCGTGCCCCAGTCCGGGAGGATCCCACATGCCGTGAAGGGGCTGGGCCCGTGAGCCATGGCCACTGAGCCTGCGCGGCCGGAGCCTGTGCTCCGCAACGGGAGAGGCCACAATAGTGAGAGGCCCGTGTACTGCAAAAAAAAAAAGTCATGTACGACAATGTTCATAGCAGCTCTATTTACAGTAGCCAGGACATGGAAGCAACCTAAGTGTTCAGCAACAGATGAATGGATAAAGAAGATGTGGCACATATATACAATGGGATATTACTCAGCCATAAAAAGAAATGAAATTGAGTTATTGGTAGTGAGGTGGATGGACCTAGAGTCTGTCATACAGAGTGAAGTAAGTCAGAAAGAGAAAAACAAATACCGTATGCTAACACAGATATTTGGAACCTAAAAAAAAAAAAAAAAAGGCTCTGAAGAACCTAGGGGCAGGGCAGGAATAAAGATGCAGATGTAGAGAATGGACTTGAGGACACGGGGTGGGGGGGAAGGGTAAGCTGGAACGAAGTGAGAGAGTGGCATGGACATATATACACTACCAGATGTAAAATAGATAGCTAGTGGGAAGCAGCTGCATAGCACAGGGAGGTCAGCTCCATGCTTTGTGACCACCTAGAGGGGTGGGATAGGGAGGGGGGGAGGGACACGCAAGAGGGAGGAGATATGGGGATATATGTATAGCTGATTCACTTTGTTATAAAGCAGAAACCAACACCCCATTGTGAAGCAATTATACTCCAATAAAGATGTTTAAAAAAGAAAAATTAAACTAGGATCCTAATGAATGCACAAGTTAACAAAACCATACCAATATGGTAGCAGTTATTATTCCATTTCATACAATCATAAGACTTGATTCATTTCTCCAATTTCTCATATATTAAGCTTTTCTACACTGTAGATCAAAGTAATGAACTATTCTTTTTTTTATAAATTTATTTATTTATTTTTGGCTGTGTACAGTCTTCGTTTCTGTGTGAGGGCTTTCTTTAGTTGCGGCGAGTGGGGGCCACTCTTCATCATGGTGCGCAGGCCTCTCACTGTCGCGGCCTCTCTTGTTGCTGAGCACAGGCTCCAGACTTGCAGGCTCAGTAGTTGTGGCTCACGGGCCTAGCCGCTCCGCGGCATGTGGGATCTTCCCAGACCAGGGCTCGAACCCGTGTCCCCTGCATTGGCAGGCAGATTCTCAACCACTGAGCTACCAGGGAAGCCCTAATGAACTATTCTTGATCTTAATGTTTCATTCAGATAGAGTCCAGATTTACTGAAGCCTATTTTTACCACAAATTTTCTCCTTTCCCTCCTCTGATTGTCTATTACTTTTTGATTTTTTCTCCTTGGTGTCTTTTCCTCTAAAATCTGAACTCTAAAGTCTTATTATTTACCTGAGATATAAAAGCTCCAGATGGCAGATGGATCCTAGTCTTTCATTTTGGTTTCTTTTGATGATAAAAGACAAAAGCAATACAAAAATAATAAAAACCTCAAACAGGATTAAATAATAAGGGATATATTTCAAACCTGGGTGAAAAAATAGGTCTTATTTCTAAGGAAACCAAGCCAAGTTAGCCTTTTAGGCCCCCTCTTTGGTAGCCCCCCAAAGTTCTAGTTTTTTTTGAATGAAGTTGCAACATGACTACAGCATTTCCAGGCTTTCTACAACACATTACAACATCCCAAGGAAAATAGAGAATCTTTTCCAGGAGCTCCCCCAAAAAGCATGGGATTCCTTTTAATGCATCGGTCCAGACTAGGTCAGGTGACCATCTGGGCCAAAGGGAATGAGATGAGCAAAACTGGCTTAAATCAGTAAAGGTCCGCTCTTAAAGTCAGGAAAAAGGAGAATCTCAGTGCAAAGGAAAATACACTTCTGATAATAGGAGAGAGATAACTTCTCAAAGAATAATCATAATATGCCTGGTGATATAAAGAGGGAAAGGGTGTTGGGAAGGCAACGAGAATACAGCCGCAGTACCATATATCTTCATCCTTTCCCAGAAGTGAGGTTAGTTTAGAGGATGTAGATCAGATGGTATGAAATCTCCATTTGTGTGAGAAGACGATGTATGGATGGGCCACAGAAGAAGAAAGATGCAGGATATAGGAGCTCCATGGCAACACAGGTGGTACTTACACAGGCAGATAATAGTGAGAATGCAGACCACTAGAATCAAGGCAAGAGGGGCATAGAACTGCTAAAGCAGAACGCAGCAGCAGCAATAAATCTGGGAGAATGTGAGCATCCCAAATCTGGATCTGAGCTCCCCAGACCACCAGGGAATGAAGGAATCAGTGTCAAAAGAGGAGAGACTCTGAGAAGTGTTCGCTAATAAACAGAACACTGTAATTTACTAATAGAGGAAAGGACTGTTACATACTTAAAAATGCAAGTTAAATTATACTGGATGACAGATGTCTTTACTTGGCTCTTCAGTCACTCGTTTCACAAGTTTGTACTGTTTACTTATTTACTGTGTCTCATGCTGGCTCCAGAATTTACAGATATAAAACAGACAGGACCCTGAGCCCCTGATGCTTATAGTCTAGGGAACCTAGAATTACACTATTAAAATACTCTAATAAACATCTCCCCAGATTGCTCTGGGAGCACGTAAGAAGGGCATCTAATTCACCCGGGAGGTAGAGATATTGGAAGGCTTTTGATGGAAGGGACGCTGCGGAAAATCCTAAGAAATTAGTAAGAGGTAGTTAGGTATGGAGAGTTGGCCAAAGTGTTCTAGACACAGGCAGTGCTTTTGTGCAGATCCTGATATAAAAAAAGAAGAAAAAAAAAGGTCAATCATCCTCCTATTTCTTCCCACCAGGGACAGACTTGAGTGGGGGTCTGAGAATTCATAAATATCCTATAATGATCCTTATGGGACCTGTGAACTACCCCTCAATTGTATCCAAAAATGTATTTGGGTAAAGGAATCCTTATCTAAACAAAAACTTTAACCCAATTATCATATCTGCAAAGAGGTTTATGACACACAAGAAAAGTTTAAGTGGAAAGAAAATTTCAAAAAAGAGTAGAGAATCTCTAACGGACAGGTCTTCTAGAGGAAAACAAGAGAGGATGATTAGAGCTTCTAAAGAAACTCACTGTTTCTAAAGGCCCTCCTGGAAGTAACTGATGTGACCCACCCAAGTGGTCTCAACTCTAGCCCCTTAGATGTTACCTATTTCTTTATACCTTTTAAAAGCTTCAATTCTGCTCTTACAAAACAGCTTTCTATAAACTGCCTGCAGGCTCCCCGTCCACATCCTCAGATTGTATTACCTCTCTGGGAATAGCTTCTCTGGTGTTTTGTTGATAGAGAAAATTAAAAGCATCTCGTCTTAGTTGCCTTTAACTGCTGTTGTAGTTCATTTGGTTCAGCCATGAGATGGAGATGGCTCCAATGTGCTCCACTGATGAGGGGTTTGTTCCCATGCAAATCTCCTAGGAGCCCTGAGGAGCCTGGCTACCTCTCCCCACTGAACTCCAAGTAGGGGCATCACAACACCTCCCATGATATATATGTCTCCTTGTTTGCCCTGCAGTGTAGTCTTGGCACTTCATTTCTTCTGTCCTCCACATAGACATGATGGACCCACATCCCATACACTCTGGGAGCTGGAATTTAAGAGAGTGGTCCTGACACTCTGTCTGGCCATTTCCCACCAGGTCACCTGATTCCAGTTCTCTTTTCTTCTGTGCTACATGTGGCACAGAGAACTTAGCAACAGTGCTGCCTAAGCGGACATTCCAATAGGGAATACAATTCTTGTCCTTCCTTCTTGAAGAAAATCCCAGTATCTATGATTGCTTTTCTTCAAGTCACATTCCAACTTCTCTTTGAATAGAAGGGGACTATTCTTTCTCCTGCTCCTCATAGAAAAAGGAAATAGTCACAATAGTCACTCACAAGGTTGGGGTGGTGATCTGGGGGACCTCAATTGTGGCATCTCTCAATAGACCCAGTGGAGGTTGCTGGTTTCAGTTGCTGGTGACTCCTTTGGAACATGGCAAGCTTTGCCGTTTTCATCGTACTCTTAAACCTACCTTGTCCTCTCCAGTTCTCATGGCTGGACCCACTGTTTACCTTACCTGCAGATTCAGCCTCGCTCAAATTCACTGGACAATCCAGAAAGAGAAACAAAATAGTACATTTGGGCACAGTGGAGTGGGACATTTAATAACTAAGCCTCTCTCTCATTTTGAAGGCAGATATAAAGCCTTAGTACAGGTCCATGTGCCATTATTTCTGAGAGGCAGACTTTTCCCACTTGTGATGATAGGGCTCTGAAGCAGTGGAGAAATGAAGTCTGATGTTGCACATATATTGCCTTGGGACACACGGGCTACAAAAGTCCTCATGAGCTGAGAGTGGGGGGTGGTTGGGTAGGGAACATATTACTGTGCCAAAGGACGGGAGACAAAGAGACACTGAGACCCTATTGAGCGGGCACAGGGAACTGGATGATCCACAGGTCCTATAGACTGTGGTCTATTTTTCTACTTATCTGAGGAGACTGCTGAATATCAGGAGGCAAACGTTCTATTCAGCAACTACTTTGATTGTAACCACCAGGTTTGTAAAATGCACGTTTACTGGATTTTTGCTTCATCCTTTTACAGAAATTGAAATCCTGGCTTACTCTCCTAGACCATCCCTGAGTGGTGATGATTTGCCAAGAAATCACAGACTGCTGCTGGCTTTCCCTTTGAAATATAGCTGTTTCAATCAATCTGTAAATGACCACATTTGAAACTTTAGTGGAAAATTGCCATTTAGTATCTGCTGTCTATGATCTGCTCCCCATTTTCCACTTCTATTGTAAGAGAAACCACTTTATGTCTTGGTGGAAAGCCGACCTTGCTACCCACACTCAAGGCTGTAAACGATGAATGCTCACTTTTCCCAACGCCCCTTTGAAGCCAGAGCATAACCACCCAACCTAGGCTTGGCTACTCCGATGCACCTGCCCTGAACTTTGATGGAGAGAAGCAAGGTGGTGGTGGGTGATGGCTAAGTCAATGGCAACAGTGAATCCCCAGGTCCAGCAGTTTCAGATTTTCCAGTGGGGATTGAAGTGTCTGGAGGCAATGCCAGTGGGGGACCAGACATGCTCAGCACCAGCCAGTCTTCAGGAGCAGTGGCATCATGTCCTTGCCAGGTGCCCTATCTTTGGTACAGTCCTTTTCAGTGGATTTGGCCATTGTTCAGTCTCCCTGGCCCCCACCAATTTCCAATCCTGGTTCTTCAGCATCCCAGGTGATTCTGAGAACTAGCCAAAATCCTATTCTGCTTAAATCAGCCAAAGACAATTTCTGACACTTGCAACTAAGACGATAAATTAAAATTTTTCTTAAGAAAAATATGGTGTTCCTCTTAAGTAAGAGGAACACCATATTCTGGCTGGCTGGGTGAATTTCTACTATCAGCTCATATAGCTGACTTTGCTCTCCAGTGAATTTCATATTTGGGGCTCTATTCCTTCCAGTCTATTTTCCTGGGGAGGAATTAAACCCGGAAAATCGTAGAAATAGAAGAAATAAAATTAATATGGTAATATTTATTATCTAGATACTTCTTTTAAGGAAATATTTTTAAAATGTGATTATACTTATAGAGATGAAGGATATATTATATTATTTGTGGAGATTATCTTCCAGGTGTGTGTGTGTGTGTATATATATATATATATGTATATATATATATATGTCAAAATGTATACAATGGTACATTTAATGTGCAATCTATTGTATGTTGATCACACATAAAGCTGTTAATATTTTATAGCACGTAAATACTTCTTTATTAGAAAAATTAATAACTAATGTTTGTAAATCTTTATACTCTGTAAATCATGCAAAGAAAATTCTTTCAAAAGAGTCTGAAAAGGATACCAGATAATTGGAAGTTGTTAAGTGATGACAGTGACAATATTTTTAATTGCTCAAACACATCACTTGGAGAATTAAAGAGTCTTTGCAATGAATCAATTTTTTCTGAGAAAGAAAGAAGCAGACCTTGCCAGAAGGGACCCTGCCTGGTACTCACAGCTGGGCTGTGATGTTTTCTTATTTAACATTAACAATTTCACCAAGAAGGCCACCATATTACCATGATGGATCAAGGTAAACACATGATCAATGTGCAGTTGCACGTGAACACACACAATAAAACCCAAACACCATCCAAGCCATAGAAAGGACTAAAGATCTCCCCGTCCTGGCTAATATGAGTCACTTCTGCCTCTTTACCAATCACAGTATAAGCCGCTCTCTATTCTTCTCCACTTCAGAAGAGAATGATCACCCCTGCTTTCTGACAGCATTCATTCCAGAGCAAAGCCCCACTACTACTTGAACACTCTCCCAAATCACCTTACACAAGCCTCAATCCTATAACATGTCCTCCTAACACCCTCTTACTGAGACACCTCACAGTTCCCACAGTGCACTTTCTCCATCATTGCAAAAAGTCAATCAATACAAATTTGTTCAATTACATGTATGTTTCTAGTGGTCTTTTGTTCAGGGCATTGGCAATCCAAATGTAAACTGTGCTAGTTTTAAAGTACACAATGGCCCAGAAGCATATCTGCATTTATCATTAATGCTTACTTTTCAGGGATATTTTTCCTACAAAGACATTATATGCAGTGAATAATATGATCCATAAAATTTTCTCAAAATTAGAAAACTTAACGTTATAGAAATAGGTAATTCTTTTTTGTTGGTCCATCAGAAATCAGGGTTTAAAAAACCCCACATTTTACAAATGGCTTTTTGTAACAGGTACATTTTTCTCTGCTGCCTTCTTGTTCCCGGTATTAATTACAGAACCGTAAAAGCAAATTATGCTTGTCAGGAGCCACCTGCTATTCTGTTGCTTGAATGTCATACTGCTATTTAGATTTAACTTCAAGTGCGATTTTCCAGTTGCAAAGGAAACCCAGACCATTTTTCTTTTACATCCAAAAAATCGCACTTGAATCTTTAGGTCTGAAGAGAATCTTATTTACACAAAAAGATAAGCTCATATTTCTACCAAAAGAATCTAAAGAAAAGAACTCTGCTGCCCTAACAAAACTGAATTTGCTAAAGTTCACATTGATGTTACTATCATTTTTAGATCTTCTGGTCTGGAATGTAAATTTATAGCAATTCTTTTCATTGATAATCTTTAAAAATAAACAGGTGAGAATAAATATTGATTTCTCACTGAAGGTAAATTTTAAGCTGAAGAAATATGCTTTCATCAGTCGTCTTGCCAGCAGCTATCAGCTTTGCACCAGTCCTAATAAATTTTACAGAACCACAGAGTGGAAGGCCTCCAACTGAAAGCAAGAAGGTGGGTGATGTTGCTCGTCATGCCTCAAATAGAGCGACATGATGCTCAACAGAAGAAAGGACAGACATTTTTTTATTTAGTTTTGCTACGGTCAAAGATGGATGCTGGAAACCTATAAGAGAAGGTCTTTAAAATATGCAAAATATTTGCAGGTGAATTCAGGTAGAGAATTGGAAATTCATTCAATTTTTAAAGAAACTGTTTTCTTAATGTATGTATGACATGTATTCCCACGTGCAAAGTTGAAAAAATTAGTATATTAGCCTATGTTCACAGAGAATGCAATTTAAATAATCCAGGTATATTAAAGTGCTTTGCGTCTTAGCAAACATAATTTTTCCGCAGTTATTAATCAAAGAGAGAAAGCCATAAGGCTTTTTGGATGAGAAATGTCAAAGGGTCATTTCTAATATGGTACAAACTGCTTGATCATTAAAAACTTCCAGCAGTGACTCTTAAAGTAACTCAGCTAACGATTTTAATAGATCCCACCCTCCCTACCCTACCTGTCTAGGTCATCGCAAAGCACCGAGCTGATCTCCCTGTGCTATACTGCTGCTTCCCACTAGCTATTTTACATTGGGCAGTGTATATATTTCACTGCTACTCTCACTCACTTCGCCCCAGCTTCCCCCTCCCACCCCGTGTCCTCAAGTCCATTCTCTACGTCTAGGTCTTTAATCCTGCCCTGCCACTAGGTTCACAGTACCATTTTTTTTTTGATTCCATATATATGTGTTAGCATATGGTATTTGTTTTTCTCTTTCTGACTTACTTCACTCTGTATGACAGACTCTAGGTCCATCCACCTCACTACAAATAACTCAATTTCATTTCTTTTTATGGCTGAGTAATATTCTATCGTATATATGTGCCACATCTTCTTTATCCATTTGTCTGTCGATGAACACTTAGATTGCTTCCATGTCCTGGCTATTGTAAATAGTGCTGCCATGAACATTGTGGTACATGACTCTTTTTGAATTATGGTTTTCTCAGGGTATATGCCCAGTAGTGGGATTGCTGGGTCATATGGTAGTTCTCTTTTTAGTTTGTTAAGGAAACTCCATGCTGTTTTTCATAGTGGTTGTATCAATTTACATTCCCACCAACAGTGCCAAGGAAACCATAAACAAGACGAAAAGACAACACTCAGAATGGGAGAAAATATTTGCAAATGATACAACAAACAAAGGATTAATCTCCAAAATATACAAACAGCTCATGGAGCTCAATATCAAAAAAACAAACAATCCAATTAAAAAATTGGCGGAAGACCTAAATAGACATTTCTCCAAAGAAGACATACAGGTGGCCAAGAGGCAAGTGAAAAGCTGCTCAACATCACTGAACATTAGAGAAATGCAAATCAGAACTACAATGAGGTATCACCTCACACCAGTCAGAATGGCCATCATCAAAAAATCTAGAAACAATAAATGCTGGAAAGGGTGTGGTGATTCACAATTCTTAACGCACATCAATGAATATTTTCTTCTCTATAAATATTACAGCAATAGTTTAACTCACAATATACCTGGAACAGGAGCTAGCAAAAAAGTATTGCATTGGTTGGTAAAGCTAACTAAAAACAAAACAAAAAAACAACAACAAAAATCTTTCTTTTCAGGTTAAGACTGTCTCCCTGATCCTGTGTACTCTGCACGCCTTCTTTTTGATTTCCAGTGCACTGACACACCAGGTCTCAGACTTCCAAGTATTTCTCCATTCAGAGTCAGAGACTTCCCATTTTTTTGTTTGATTTTTCTCTCTGTGTTCCATCAACCATTAGGCACCTCTGGCCTCTGCCTTTTCCACATGGTCTTGTCTGCGCTTTAGCTGATATCCTCCTCACATATAACTTGTTAGCATTCTCTGACATCTAGTAATGCCGCCATAGGGGTGGGTTGGAAAGGTATTTACTTGTGTGATACATATTCTTTTGGAGGATATGTAGCTAAATTCAGATTTAGCTGGCTGCCATTATCATATCAGAAGCATGAGGCCAAAAAATTGATTTTGTTGGGATGATCTTTACTTCTTTTGAACCACAGCCTAAGGACTGAGTTAATATAGGAGAAAAGATAAAACAAAATGCAAGCAATTTTATGTTTATTCTCCTTTCCACAGACTTTTTTCAAGAACAGTGCCTACCGCAAAGTAAAGGGTCAATAAATAGTTATTGAATGATGAACAAATGTTAAAGGAGAAAGGATTCATCTGATTTATATTCTTATTTTTATATTAAGTGACATTTATTGGTTAAATGTATACAAGGCATATGATATTTAAGGGACGTATAAATACCACATTGGAATAATAAATTTCCCAGTGTTCCCTTCATCTTCCCAAAAAAGCCTAGAGAGAGAGCCTTAAAAGGAAACATATATCAGTTTTGCAATCTGTACATCAGTTGATATGCATCATAGGACTATAGGACTTTATAGCTAGCTCTGTGTTTCCCTTTATATCCCTTAAAAGGAATATATTCTTTTATATATGCACTGATTTTTTGATACAAATAATTTTTTCATTTTAAAAAAATCCCTTTAAGTCTTTTAGACACTTGTTTGAAAGTACTGATGCACTGGGAAGATGAATCAATTCTAAGTGAGTCAATTTCATTTATTTTTATCAAGATCCCTTTTGAGAAAGAGACCTCTAATCATCACCATAAAAATTGCTAATAAAAAAAGAAAAATGTATTTTGTATTGATGAAATAATCATGAAATTTATACAGAATAATACTCTGAGCAATTATAGTTAATCAATGTAATCAGGTATCAGTTTGTCTAGTCTGCCCTTAGTAATAGAAACTAACAATAGTTGATTTTTAAAAGAAGACTTGACAGTAATAACCAATGATCTTTTCTAATTTATCCTGAAACATCTATCATTTATGATTTGTGGGTACAGACATCTTTAACTCAGAGTTTCATTAAAGACAGATAGGCTTGTCTGTGTACTGTTCCAAGCCCCTTAGGGTATTATTTGAAATAATTCATTGCATTCATTCATTGCATTCATGTTGCTTCAATTAATGAAAAATAATGATTATAGTCAAGCAAATTCAATTATTTTTAAACTAGTACAGCTTAATCATAGACTTTTTTTTCTGTGTTCTCTCTCCCGTGCCTTTTTCATTGACCTATAGCTTGACCACTTTCTCAAGTTACTAGTCTTATCTCAAGATTAAAAAGGGCAAAAACAACAGCAACAGCAATAAGAATTCTCTGTACTTGGTGAAAACTAGAGCACTCCATCTCTTCCAAAATATCAGGCACCTGAATATATGTAATGCTATGAACAAATTTATGTTGTGAATAAAAATATTTTGGTGTGCCAGATTGTTTTCCTGTTACACTTCTGATGTAGTTCTTCTGGTGAATTTCTGTTAAATTTCTGATATATTTCAGAATATTACCAAGAATAACAAAATTTAACTTTTTTACATCTTGAAAACTTCTTCAAGTAAAAGTTCATGCATTATCTTTAAAGAATGACTTGCCTATCCATGTAGCTTATGGGAGACAGAGATCTCATTTATTTACAATATTCATGTTTTCAGTGAGTGATTAGTAAACAATTAGAAAAGATATATGATCAAACTGACATAATAAGTGAATTTATTCATGTGTATCCAAAATGGCTAATTTCACTTACAAAAAAGGAAAAGAAAATCTAAAAATAACATAGTAACATAGCTGATATAGCATTATGCTAATTGCATCATTGAGTACCATGAAACTAAAAACTTAACTGCTTTTTATCCTTTTTAAAAAACTATATCAGATATTTTATCAATGAATAGGCAGAAGTGGTCATAGGCAGTGTTAAATTTGGGGAAAATAAACAACTACCACTAAAAGTTGAAAGTCCAAGTTATTCTTGTTTAGTTTAGCCCTGGGGGCAAGCCTGGTTTAGGGCAGGCTGAGGATGAACCCAAGCACAGCTGTCCACTGGTACCTATATTTGAGAATCCTCGGGTCAGACAAAAAAGACAGGATTATCTAGGAAACAATTAAATGTCACAAACATCCTTAAAATATAAGATAACATTTAAATGTTTCTTCTACTGTTTTGGGATAATTATGACAATAGAATATTTTGATTGTATTAAATATAATTTTTAAAAGAAGCTCAACCAAGTTTTATATCCCTCTCAAACCGATACATTTCACATCACAGGATAAGAGGAATTTGTAATGTTTACCAGTCTGAGAAAAATCTCTTTAAAATCGATCTTTGAAATTGAATGTTATAAGTTCTCTCTTGTTTAGAGAGAGCTGTGCATTAAACCTGGCCAAACTACATTAAAACAATCATGACTATATACCATTACTGTCAATCACATCTCTGCCAAGGATTATAAAAGGGGCAAGAACAACTCCTTCCCTTGAAATGACATCTAATTAAAGACAAAACAGCTGGCATTTGCTTTAAAAATATAAGTGGATTTTAGTTAGGCTTTTAGCCTATGAAGAAAAGACTAAATTTTATAAAAGATTTAAAACTAGTGTGGTAGTATCTAAAGTATTGTAATATTGTCTTTAGTATAGAACATAGGTAAGAAGAATACCATTTTGGTTAGTTTCTAGATCACATTTCGACCTGGTATATTTGCGTCATTGCTTATTTGAAAACAATGGATTCTTATGCTTGGGCTAGAGAAGGAAGCCATCACTGACATTTGGCAAGTAATAAATACAAGAGGTTGAGGGTGCCTGCTGTCGGGTTAAGAGGAAACATTATAACATGATGGAGAATATAAGTTATAGTAGGGAAAGAGAGCAAGAAGGATAAGCCTAGGTACACAAAAAGTTGATGAGAAAAAAAGAAGGGCAAAAAAATTGTAAGTTCTATATGTGGAATGGAAGGTTGGAATAGGAGATTAGAGACAAGTTCAAAATGCTTTTCTCATTGGGCTATAATTTGACCGTTTCATCAAGTTAGCAATCCTATATTACGTAAACAATTGGCTAAAACACATTTCTCTGTGATGATCGTACAATACTCAGTCTAGATTTAATGAGGCACTCAGTTCTTTCAAAAGATTAGAAAACCCAAATAACTAACTTCACAGTAAAATATAGCTGTTATCAATGAAAAGCTATCCTCCTGGTGAATCAGTTTTATGTATTTGTTTCAATCTAATCTCATGGATAGAAAGAGTTTGACCCGAAATTTCATTTATTTGTGAGTTGGCATGCTTTGCTGACCAACTGTGGAAGCTTATGGCCAATATTTTCATGAAGTCTGGAGGCTAAAGTGATCTCCAAGGCACATGGATGTAGACCAGAGGTATAGCATTTAGATTCTATTCTTGATTTGCTTAGAGATGGTGCAGGGAGGAAGTTGCAATGTTGAAGCAGACAACTTTTCAGGGCCAGAAACTTGCAGATGTGTGTTTGGGCAATAAGTACATAGTGATACTAATCAGTGGCACTGTTATGGAGTAAATTGTATCCCCTCTAATTCATATGTTGAAGCCCTAACCCCTATATGACTATATTTGGAGATGGGGCCTTAAAAGGGTAATTAAGGTAAAATGATATCATAAGGGTGGAGCTCTAATCCAATATGACTGGTGTTCTTACAAAGAGTATGAGACACCAGAGAACGCTGTCTCTGCCCTTGCACAGAAAAGGGGGTCCTTATAAAGACCCAGTGAGAAGGGAGCTCTCTACAAGCCAGGAAATGTCTCACCAGAAACCAACCCTGATGGAACCTTGATCTTGGACTAGTAGCCCCCAGAACTGTGGAAAAAATAATTTATGTTTTTGAAGCCACCAAGTCTGTGGTATTTTTTTTATGGTAACCCAAGTAGATTAATACAGGCACAGTATTTCAGGAGACATAACTAGAGTCAGAAATAACATTTGGGGTCATGGAAGGGTTATAGAACAATGGCCCATTTAAGGATGAAACTCTGCAATTTGGACTTATTGGCACCATATTATAATTAGTAAAACCCATAATTATTTGGTACTTTGCAAGTCTCTTTATACACAGACATTGTTTTATTTAATCCCATTAATAATTATATGAGGTACAGATTCTTAGCCTCTTCAAGAACAAGCCTTGGAAAGAAAGGTAAAGTAACTTGGTCATGTTTCACTGGCAATAATTCAACGAATCTGATTTTAAATCAAGGTCTCCATGACCCAAATCCTCTATGACTCTAGATTCTTTGCTACTCTGTTAACGAGTCACAATCTACAGTCACTTTAACGCAATGTCAGTAGTTCCCAAACCCAAGTGTATTGAAGAACAGGAACATCTAGAGACCATTTTAAAATGACCATTTTCAGGTCTGACAAATGCAGATTTTTAATTCAGTGGAACTGGGATACATCCCTAAAAGCAATTAGGATATTCCCCAATTCTTTTTCAATTCCCTTATTTACAAAGTAATGTCAAAATTTCTTTTCCTTTTCACTACTTCTCTTTAGAGCTGGGATGTCCAGTATGGTAGCTACTGGCAACATCTGGTTACTGAGCAATTAAATGTGGCTTGTCTGAATTGAGATACAAAATAAATGTAAAATACACATTAGATTGTAAAGACTTAGTATAAAAATAATGAAAATAACTAATACATTTTTGTTGGTTACTTTTTGAACTAATTTTTATATGTACTGTGTTAAATAAAATATTCTATGGAAATTAATTTCATCTGTTTATTTTAATTTTTTCCTCTTAGTAACACTGCTTTATGATTAAATACCAATTTAGAGCTAACTGCTTCTTTAGAAGAGACATTTCTAAAAGAGGGAAGTGCTTTGTGAAAAGGTAAAGGAAATGCAATTAGTTGGTTTTGCAATGCCCATTTATGAAATGTAATCATTCTAATTGGTAGGCCATATATACTCAACAGTAAAAACTAGGTAAAATTTTCTCTAGTGGTGCTCTACTATATACTTTAGTATTTCTCTTTTCATACTTGGAATTAGTGTTTCCTGATGAAAAGGGCTTTAGGAAAGACTTGAAAGAAACCATTAGCCCTAAAGTCCTTAGAGAAGTTATTAAAATCAGAATTTTTTGTTATAACATTACATTTTTTCTAATACTCAGTACTATTTACATAGGCATTCAAAGCATAGTGGATACAACATTTTTCTGTTTCTGCTGTTGCATGATAATTACATTATTTCTGATAGAGGTAAGCATTCATCTGAAAACACATTCTGCTGAAGCACAGAATTTCATATAAATGTCTTAGGTCACAGATTTACTGTAACACTGTACATTGACTGTAAAAAGTCTTAGTTTTATGATATTAAAGTCATATTATTAAATTTTTCTTAGAACTATGATTTCGAGAGTAATAAACTTCATTATTAATAGGACTCATACCCAGTTCTAAGATCTCTCATTTTTAGCTGGAGAACTTACATACTATCTGCATTTTAGGCTTTTCTTTTGTAATGAAACATTAAGATTATTTACTCTGTACGTTTTTTAAATGAAGTAATCGAGGTACTGCATCCATTTTCAAAGGTATTTGACAGAGAAAAATGCTGGTAATACAGCTTAATCTCTTGCTCCTCCTCTTTCTCCTTTTCTCCCTCATTTTCCTGTTCTGCAAACATTTTATATTTGGTTCCAGACTTATACCTCACCTTTTAAAATAGTTGCGAGATATATATATATATATATATATATATATATATATATATATATATATATATATATATATATATATATATATATATATTTTTTTTTTTTTACGGTACACGGGCCTCTCACGGTTGCGGCCTCTCCCGTTGCGGAGCACAGGCTCCGGACGCTCAGGCTCAGCGGCCATGGCTCACGGGCCCAGCCACTCCGCGGCATAGGGATCTTCCCGGATTGGGGCACGAACCCGTGTCCCCTGCATCGGCAGGCAGACTCTCAACCACTGCGCCACCAGGGAAGCCCAGTTGCGATATTTTTATACATAGAAAACAAAATCTCTACTTCAAAGAGCATATCTGTTATCAATGAGGTAATAAACCCCCCCGAACTTAGAATTCAAATCAAATTAACTCATGAATCTATAGGCTATGCTTAAGGCTGGTATACTAGTTCCTTACTGCTGCTGTAACAGATTACCACAAATTTAGTGGCTTGAAACAACACATATTTGTTATTTTATAGTTTTGGTGGTCAGAAGTCTGAAATGGGTCTAACAGGACTAAGATGAAGGTGTCCGCCGAGCTGTCTTCCTCCTAGAATCTCTGTGGGGAGCATCTGTTTCCTTCCTTCTCCAGTTTCTAGATGCCCTCTGCATTCTTGGGTCTATGGTCTCTTCTTATACCTTCAGAGCAGCAGTGTAGTATCATCCATCTCTCTTTCTCTCTGATCTCCTTCGCTGGCCTTCCTGCCTATCTCCTCTAAGAACCCTTGAGATTACATTAGACCTACCCAGATAATCCAGGACAATCTCCTCATATTAAGATTCTTAATCTAATCACATCTGAGACATCTTTTGTGTCATTTAGGTATCACTTATATATTTGCAGGTGCTAGGGATTACAACACGGATATCCTTGGGGATCATTATTCTGCCTACCAGCTGGGCACAGCTAATCCCCCTTAGGGTTCCACACTGGATTGAGGGTCAGCCAGCTCTGTTTTGGGGGCTTGTTGTTGGCTTTCTTCCAAGTGTCCCATCCTATGAGTCTACCACAAACCTGCATTCACAAAGGCCAGCCTTGTCATGTTCACACAGCACGAGCACAGTCAAATTGCCAAAGACACGGATTCAGGGAACCCATTAACTGGGACCATCAATGCAATTAGTCTACCACACACTAAAGCTTAGTTAAAGGAAAATATAATTATTTACACAAAATAAATTGACAATCTTGAATTGGTATCTATTTAATTTATCTAGCTCATGTAGCATAATTCCATTTAAAAATTAAAAGGTGCTTAGCTTTAGGTAGCCATATCTACGTCTCTCAAGTTACCAAGGGGATTATAAATTCAAATTGTACCTTGATTATAGCGGGCGACTCCTTAGTCTGAGGTCATCCCTCTTCAGACTACACTCTAGTGATTCAAATACCTTGCGTTTCTTTGTTTGTAGTTACTTGGACCTTGGATGTTTACATGAAAAAATAAGTCTTTTTTGAAAGGTGGCAGGTATCAGCTGCAGGTATCCAACCAGTCACAAACTGTGTGCCTTTGAGCACGTTATGTATTTTAAAATGTTAAGTGCTCAATAACTGTTCCCAATTATCAAGTATATTATATCCAATGTGATCGTCTAGGGATCCGTTTCTCCTGAGTGGCAGAGCACACCTAATAAACTGAGAAGGAACTGGAGGATATATGTTAATATAGGTTGGCATATACACATACTTGTGCAAAGATTATTTTGACTGTCAATTCTCACTATAAGATTTTCATAGTGAAATAGGAATGTCATGCCATATATAACACACACATTTTATGATGTGACCTGTGAATGAATGATCATTTTCAAAGGTTTCTGTTGACTGAGGAACTCTGTACCATGTACAGAGATTTTGACTTACAGCCAGCTGCTAAAATTTCAGGCTGAATTCCTTTTGCCCTATCCAGGTGATAGGACCAAGGGAGCACAAATATTAATTCAATCACTAACTTATTTGTGAACTAACCATTAAAAAACAGTATTTATTTGGCATTGAACATACTTTTATGAAGATGTAGAATCTCATATGATTCATCTAACACTGATTCTAAGAAAACTGTCCTGTCAAAAATTTTAACATGACTGCACTTGAGTAGCTAAATTAAGGACTATTTGTAAAACATGATTTTAGTTTAATTTACCTCTCAGAGAAAAATAAGTTAGTTACACTGTGGCAGATTTCTACTCTTAAAACAGTAATTTTAAAACATTTTAGATGTGTACGAATACAACGGATGAGAAAATGAATGTTTCATTACAATGTAAAGCCTGCCCTCTAGTGGTACCAGGCTGGTTATAAATTCAGGGAAAACAGTTTAATGGAAGATTATAATACTCAACAGTGGTTTATCATTTATTTTCTTTCAGAAGTAGCATGCTAAAAATATAACTACTATAAGCAAATGCATCAGCTCCACTGAAATGTTTATAATAGCAAAGTATCTCTACTGCAGATGCCACTTAACAAATTTTTAAAAACAAATGTATATTAAATGACATGGAATATTTATTAAAAGTTAAATTAAAACACAACTTTGGGTTTCACTTCTGGTTTTCCTTGTAACATTCCCCATATTACTTGTCCCAGTTTACTTGTTATTGTGATGATTGACATCGAATAGGAAGTCATTCTTAGTGGCACATGTGACCTGTAGTTGGGTCGTGTGGATAAGAAACCTGTATTAATAAGCTTGAATCTATTCCACTGACTTATCTGGTGACTGTGGCCTAAGTCACCAGATTATTTTTCTAAACTGCCTTTATAATAGTAATTAGAAATCTAATGGATAGAGAAAAATCTGGCTGAAAGATATTTGTTTATAAAAATAAAAGAACACAGGAAAATGCTTGCTTTAACATACTAGGCCCTTAACACCTTGTTAACTATAGAGGAGAGTCTAATTAAACTGGATAATTCTTGAACAATTTCAGAGGGCACATGGGGAAAAGAGGTTCCATTTCCTTGTTAATTCCACTGTGGAGATTTTAAAAATAAAGTGGTAGTTTGAGGCTCCAAGATACATTAAACTTATTGATCTATTACCCAAATTTGTTTCTGTTGTACTTTATGGGCTTAGCTTATTTGAAAGATTGCTTTTCTAGGCATTTTGCAAAAGTTTTATGTCCCTTTCCCTTGTTGAAATATTTATATGTATACAAAATGAGTTTTTAGAAAGGAGCAATCATTTTCCTGACCCTGTGCTTAGAAAAATGATCTGTTAATATACCTCTAGTCCGTGCAGAGTCACATGACCAACCTAACAAAAAATAAATAAAGTCTTGGCCCATAAAGGGGTTTCTAAAAGATTCTTAGAATGAAGGCTAAATATTTTAACTGTGTTTAGTGTTCAAGAAATACTATATGTAATTTTTGTCTGTTTCTTTTATGTTTTCTTCTTATCAAATTTAGAGACAAATACTGCATCCATTTAAAGAGAAAAATTAGATACAATTTTTATGGATGCATATACCGTGAAACCACCACCATGATTGATGTACAGGATATTTCCATCACTTCCCCCAAACTTCATTGTGCTGCTTTGCACTCTATCCTTCCCTCTGCCCCTGCCAGGCAATTGCTGATGTGCTATTTATCATCATAGGTTAGTTTCCATTTTCAGTAATTGTGTGATTTCATTTCTCTTGATTAAAGATCTAGGAGTGAAATGAGTAAGTAATATGTTAAGTGTTTGTACAATGTTTAGGAAACCTCCAAACACCCCATCAGCAGAGATTTTCAATGGTTTCACATTTTTGCCAACCCACTGTACTATCAGTCTTTAATTTTAGACATGCTAATATGTGTGTAGTAGTTTTTTGTTTTTTCATTTGCATTTCCTGATGACTAATGGGGTGGAGATCATTTACATGTGCTTATTTGCCATGTGTTTATTGTCTTTCAAGGGATTTTTCTATTTCAGCTAAAGTGTTGAATAATTTAGCCTACAATTGTTCATAACTTATTTTTTATTCTCTTAAAGTTTGTAGAATTTGTAGTGTTAGTCTTTCATTTACAATATTGACAAATTGTGTTCTCTCTCTTTTTTCTTCATCAGTCTAGCTCCGTGTTTATCCATTTTGTTGATCATCTCAGAGAATGAACTTTTGGCTTTGTTGAATTTAACAGTTTGTTAGTTTTCAGTTTCTTTGGTGTCTTCTCTTGTGCTTATTATCCTCTTTCTTTCACTTACTTTGACTGGATTTGTGGATTTGTGACTTTCTCCTTGTAGTTCTATTTGCAAATTTTTGCTTCTGTATCTTGAAACTCTTTTATTAGAAGAAAAAAGAAGCAACTCTCAGTTTCATTGATTTTCCTTTTGTTTTTCTAGTCTTGATTTCAGAAACTCTGGTTTTTATTATTTTTTCCTTCTGCTTTCTTTAAGATTTCTTTGCTCTTCTTTTTCTTGTTTCTTAAGGTGCTTAAGGTATTTATTGATTTTTTTTTATCTTCCTTCTTTTTGATTATAGACTTTTATAGCTATAAGTTTCCCTCTAAGCACTGAGTTTGCTGCATCCCATAACTTTGGTATGCTGTAGTTTCATTTTCATTCATTGCAAAGTACTTTCTATTTTTCGTTGTATTTTTTTGAACAGAATTGTTATTTAGGAGTGTGTTGTTTAATCTCCACATATTTGTATATTTCCCAAATTTACTTCTGTTAGTGATTTTTAATTTAATTCCATTGTGGTTGCAAAATATATCTTGTATGATTTCAATCTTTAAATTAATTGAAGCTTGCCTTTAAAGACTAAGATATAGTCTATCCTACAGAATGTTTCATGTGCACTTGAGAAGAATGTGTATTATGCTGTGGTGGGATGGAGTCTTCTATAGATGTATATTAGAGCCAATCAGTTTGTAGGTTTGTTCAAGTCTTCTACTTCCTTGCTGATCTTCTCCCCAATTGTTCTATCCATTATTGAAAGTGGTACACTGAGTTCTCTAACTCTTACTGTAAAATTGTCTACTTGTCTATTAGATTCTGCCATTTTTTCTTTGTGCATTTTTGGGCTATTTTTAGGTGTACACATGTTTATGTGTTATGTCACCCTGACTGATTGGTCCGTTTATCATTTTTAAATGTACTTTGTCCCTACTAACAATTTTTACCTTAACATCTATATTAGTATAACTATTCTGGCTCTCTTTTCCTTATTTTTAGCACAATATCTTTTTTCGTCTTTTTACTTTTAACTTATTTGTGTGTTTGTATCTAGGATGTGTCTCTTGTAGACAGCATATAGTTGGATCATGATCTTTTATCCATTTGATCCATTGCTACTATTGAAGTGTTTAGTTCATTTTTATTTAATGCAATTACTGATAAGGTAGGTTGATGTCTGTGATTTTTCCCCTGTTTTCTGTAAATCTTGTCTCGTCTGTTCTTCTATCCCTCCTTTACTTATTGTGTATTAAATAGATATTTTGTAGTATGTCATTTTTATTCCCTTGGTGTTTCTGTTACTATATTTTGTGAGTTATTTTCTTAGTGGTTTTCCTGCAGATTAAAATCAACATCTTTACTTATAATAATATATTTCAGACTAATATCAGCTAAATTTCAATAGTATTCAAAAACTTTCTCCAATATATCCCTGCTGTTCTCCCTTCTTTGTACTAACATTATCACAAAACTACATCCTTTTATACTATAATCCCATCAACACAGTTTTATAATTATTGTTATATGCAGTTATCTTAAATCATGCAGGAAAAAAGAATTACCAACAAAAATATACTTATATACCTTCTATATTTACCTATGTAGACTGGTGCTCTTTATTTCTTCACAAATGATATTGTCTAGTGTCCTTTTATTTCAGCCAGAAGGATTCCCTGAAGTATTTCTTATAAGGCAGGCCTGCTAACAATGAATTTTCTGTTTTTGTTTATGTTGGTATAATCTTAATTTCTCCTTCATTTTTGAAGGGTAGTTTTGCTGGATATAGATTTCTTGGTTGACAATCTTTTTCTTTTAGCACTTTGAATATGTCGTCCCATTGCCTGCTGGACTCCATGGTTTCTAATGGGAAGTAAGCTTTTAACCTCTTTGAGGATCCCTTGTACTTGATCAGTAACTTTCTTCTTGCTGCTTCTGAGATTCTCTTTTTAGTTTGGCTTTCAACAGTTGTCCTGTGATGTGTCTAGATATTTGTGCTAAGTTTATACTAGCTGGAAGTCATTGAGCTTCTTGGATATGAAAATGTTTTCCATTAAATTTGGAAAGTTATTGACCATTATTTCTTCAGAAAGTCTTTCTGTCCCTTTCTCTCTCTCTTTTCCCTAACAGACTCCCACTAGATCTTGTACATTTGATAGTGTCCCACAAGTCTTTAAGGCTCTGATAACTTTCCTTTATTATGTTTTCTTTATGTTACTAAGACTGGGAAAACTTATTTGACCTATGCCCTAGTTTGAGTATGGTCCCTCCAAAATTTGTGTCCATCTAGAACATGAGAATGTGAGCTGATTTGGAAAAAGAGTTTTTGTATATGTAATTAGTTAAGATGAGGTTACACTAAGTTAGGGTTGGCCCTAAATTCAATGATTGACATCATTATACATTTCTTTCCCTTCTGCATATATGAGTTTCTTTAACTCTTTGAATGTATTTGTAATAGTTGATTAAAGTCTCTGTCTAGCAATTTCAACATGTGGGCTGCCTCAGGGACTTTTTTTGTTGACTTATTTTTCTGTCTAGGCTTCATACTTTCCTATTTATTTGAATATCTCATAAATTTTTTGTAAACTAGATACTTTAAATAATATAGTATTATTCACAGTAGCCAAGCTATGGAAAAAACTCTAAATGTTCATCCATGGATGAATGGATAAAGAAAATGTAGTATATACACACAATAAAATCTTATTAAAAAAGAAGGAAATCCTGCCCTGTGTGACAACTGAAACTAGAGGACATTATGCTGAGTGAAATAAGCCAGTCACAGAAGGACAAATGCTGCATGATTCCATTTACATGAGGAATCTAAAATCGTCAAACTCAGAGAAGCAGAGAGTAGAATGGTGGTTTCCAGGGGTTGGAGGGAGGGAGAAATTGGGAGTTGTTCAATGAGTATAAAGTTTCATTTAGGCAGGATGAATAATTTTTAAAGATCTGCTGTACAATATTGTGCTTATAATTAACAATACTGTACTGTTCACTTAAAATTTTTGTTAAGAGAGTCAGTCTCTTAAGTGTTCTTACCACAAAATGAAACAAAAACAAAGGTTTATGAGGAAATTTTTGAAGGAAATTTTTGGAGTTGATGGATATATGTATTATCTTGATTTTGGTAATGGTTTCATGGGGGCATGCCCATACCCAAACTCATAAAATCATATAAAATAAATACGTTCAGTGTCTTATATATCAATTATACCTCAATAAGGCTATAAGAAAGAAAGAATGAAGGAAAGAAGGAAAAAAGTGAAAGAGAGAAAGAGAGAAAGAAAGAAAGAAAGGATGAAGGAAAGAAGGAAAGAAAGAAAGAAAGGCAATTCTAGAAATCAGATCCCCTCCTCCCCCGCGTTTTCTGTTGTTGCCTTTGTTGTCGCTGTTAGTTTACTGATTTTCCTGGATTAATTATATACAGTCTGTATTCTCTGTCATATGTGACCACTGAAATTTATGATTGAATTGTTTAGTGGTCAGCTAAAGATTGGACAGAAATTTCTTTAAATGCCTAAATCAAATAATTCCCACATTCTTTGCTGAGGAGCTGTGTGTATCTCTGCATTTGTGTTGTGGCTTTATATCAATGCTACGACAGGTAGTTTACCACTCTGAATTAGCCTTCACTTCCTGCTTGCACACAGTCTCAAGGTCAGGCAGAAGTGAGAGACTAGGACCCCCTCAGTCCTTTCCAGAACATCTGCATAGCCCTGATCATGAGTTTTTAGATTTCCTTTTAGATTTCTGGAATATGTCTTTGCTTTTTTTTAAAAAAAAATTATTGAAATAGAGTTGATTTACAATGTTGTATTAGTTTCAAGTGTATGTCTTAGCATTTTAAAGATCGTAATGAACATCTCAGTCCCTAGCTTTTTAAGTTCTTTTGGTCAGCCTCTTGTTAACTCCAATAAGTTATGCAACCTGAGGCAGATGTGAAGTTAAACAATTGCTTTTGATTGTTTTTGACAATTGCCCAGAGGATAGGAGCTCCTCACTCAAAGTAAGACATTTGACTAAGGCCAAATAAAGACAAGCCCTGAGAATGGCGCTTTTTAGCAAGCTGCTGGATAGGTAAGATCGTGACAGATCTCTGGGGATGGGACTTTTGGTGAACTGCTGTCATTCTGCTCCAAACTGCTGATTTTAATAGCTATTGTATTTGTAAGACATACTTTTTAAGGTTATAACAGAGCTGAGAATCAGATAAGGGCAAGTTAAAATTCCAGAAATCACACTCTTCTTCCAGAGATTCAACTGTTTTTCTTGTATAAACATGACTCACCTTGTTTAATCTTTTAGTTAATGTCCTGAGTTCAGAAAAAGTTGATTTCGACATTTTTGTCAGAGTACTGGTTGCTTTAATGGAGAAATGGATTTTCAGAGGTCCTTACTCTGTCATTCTGGAAGTCAAATTCCTTCAAGTTTTAAAAGCACCATAGGTCCTTATTTGTCATTAGCCTAAAACTGTGAATTAATGTAAGAATTTTCATTTGTAAAATTCTCTTTTCCAGTTCAAGTATGTAATTATGCTTCATTTTTTTCAATTCATATATTAAATAGCTCAGTTTTGTTGTTTTCAATTTTCCTGTTATATTACCCAATTGCTTTGTACTAGTCTGAAGAAAAGCTTTCTGTATTTTTTCACATGGCCACTATACTGAACTCTTAGTAATTCTAATAGCTTTCAGTTTACTCTCTTGGGTGTCTACTGGGATTCTTAATTTCCATATGCGATCTTAAGGGTTGCTCTGTATACATATTTTTTCATTAATTAAAGCCAGGCTTGAAACAGATTTCTTTAAGGATTATTATGACTTTTAATTCTGAAACACTAGCCAATGATCTCAAGGGTCTACCCTCCAATGTCTGTGTTAAGTATGAGTCCAAATTTTGTGGTGAAGGCAAAAAACATCTTGGTCAGTAAGATAGATAGTTCTAGTTTTGCTGGGTGGAATATGCCAAGTAAGCAAGGGCATGTGGGAATTATTTTTTAATATTTTTCTATTCTCTTGCAATAGAACTTGTATGATACAGGGCTGGGTTGACAGTGAGGGAAATGAGGTACCTGTCTCAGGAACACAATTTAAAGGATTACCAAAAAAGCTCAGTAACCAAGATAAATAATATTTAATAAAATATTTAATAAATAAAACATAATACAAAATTGCATGATAAAAAATATCTAAATTTTAAATAAAGACAGACTTAGCACCAAGCCATGTTAGAGCCTTAGGTGAAAGGAAAAACCAATAACTGTTCTAATCACTTCATCCTAGTCCAACCCCTGAAATAATAGTTATACCAGTAATTCTAGTGTTTTATTTTGTTACTTGGTTTTATTTTTGAATTAGAATAAATTTAGTATCACGAAAAAAGTAGACCTTTATATCAAAAAACAATCTTATAAATAGTGTTTTCACAGGCTATAATTTCACTGTTGGAGAAATATCCATATATGGCATCCAATGGCACTTGGTATAGGATAGAAATTCTTCAAGACTTTTAGAAACACAAGCATAAAGGGATTACCAGGTGCTGCTAGCCCAAACAAGGAATATTGTGTCACTCCGCTATATGTAGTCTTTCTAAAAGATTCAACAGATTACAATGAATAGGTATCTAAACCCAGTGATTAAAGATGACACATAGAAAAAAGTTTTGAATAACAACTCTACACTTTTTGTTAATTCAAAAAATATTGACACAGGACTTACGATTCAAGCATGTGTCAGCAGTGAGCATAGAGTATTGGGCCATATATGCAAAAATTTCTGCTCTCATGGATCTTATATTCCTGTGGAGAAGCAGGGCATAAATAATATAAGTGAAATATCTAGTAAATGGATGGTAATAACAGAGAAAAAGTAAAGTGAGAGTGTTGGATGTGAGACAGGTTCACATTTCAAATAAGAAGGCCGGGGAAGGTCTTCCTGAGAAATGACATTTGTGCCAAACCCTGAAGGAAGTAAGGGAGAAGGTCATGAAGATATTAGCAAGGAGAGCATTCCCACAGGGAGAAGACGTAGTGCAGAGATGCAAGGAAGAATCATGCTTGGCAAGTTCAAGAAGAAGTGTAAAAGCAGTGTGATTAGATCAGAGTGAGCCAGGTGGAAAGAAGCTGGACATGAGGTTAGAGAGGGACCAGGGGTGTAGGTGGGGGACCAGGGCATATGGATAGAAAGAACTTTGCCTTTTATTAAAAATGAGATGGGAACACATTCCGGAGTTTTGAGTAGAAAAGCAACATGATTTGCATGAACAGTTTTAATATGTTCATTCTGCCTATTGTGCTGAGAATAGGTTTCAAGGTACCAGAAGTGTAACTGCTGCTATGATATAGATAGGAGAGAAGGGTGGAGCAGTCGCGGTTAGGAACATTGGAGGTGGTGAAAAGGGACATAATTCTGAACACAGAATCAGCAGGATTTGGTTATTGAAGGATTGGATTTGGGATCTTTAGAGAAACAGATGAATCAAAAATGATACCAAACATTTTGACTAAAGCAATTTTAAGAATGGAATTGCCATTAACAGAGGGGCTGGTTTGTGGGAGAATCTCAGATGTTCAGTTATGGCCATTTTATATTTGACATGACATACCAACAGAGGCTTTACTAAGCAGCTAGATATTATGGAGGCTGAATAATAGCTCTCCAATGATGTTCATGTCCCAATCCTTAGAAACTGTGAATGTTACCTTATGCAGAAAAAGAAGGACTTCACAGATATGATTAAGAATCTTAAAATGGAGGGATTATGCTGGATTAACCATGTGAGCCCGGTATAAGCACAAGGGTTCTTATAGGAGGGAAACAGGAGATTGGAATCAGTAGTAGGAGATGTGATGATGGAAACAAAACGTTGGAGTAATACAAACATGTGGCCCTGAGCTAAGGAATGCAGGCAACCTCTGTGTTGAGAATTTTCCACTGCTGTCTAAAGTGCATTTAAATGAAATTTGTTTTATCACTAATTATTAGAGGAGAAATGTAATATGCATTAATTAAAAATAACTCAATCCAGAGAGATGAGATTCTCCTGATTCTATTTTCAGAGATTTTTGTCAAAGGAATACTAAGACAGATTTTGCATAATGGAATTATAAGAAAAGAAAATAATGTAATTATAATTTTTTTTAAATTATGTATTTGGTGTAAACTGTGCCCCACTAGGATACCAAAGAGATAAATTTTCTTTGGCTCATCTAGTGCTGTTTTAATCTATATTAACACTAATACTACAGAGGTTATAGATCTCACATTTATGCTATTCTAAAAAACATAATAATTTTCATACTGAAGACTGTATTCACCTTGGTGAATACTAAATAAAAAGGTATTCAATTTTCAAAGTACATTTAGATTGTCTACAGAACCAAAGAGCCATGAATTTATTAAAAGTGCATTATTGGAATCAAATGTAACTAGTCCTCAAATTTATGATTTCACATACATATTGACCAGGAAAAAATTGACAGATTATATACATATATGCAAATGGCATGGATTAAGGGTACTGGTTCAAGTGTGATGCAATGTTATCTGGCCCTGATTTAGAAAAGTGAGGAGCATTTGCTCCACATAAACTGAATGTTATATCAATGTGAGTTTCTGTATCTTAGTTAACCTTAACTATAACCAAGGGGTGCTTGGTTAGCGTTTGCACTATCTGAATCAGGAATCTATACTTCACGGTGCTTAAGTACTTCAATATCATTCTTGAAATGTATATGTGCAGGTGTTATTAATTGTCATTAGTGATTTTAAAATCTTTTTTTCATTGATGAGATGAGTGGTGTGAAAAGACACAGTATGGCTAGAAAGATTTTACCAGTTCCCCACTAGCAAGTTTAACATTCTCACAGTAAGGAACCCCCACTAAATGGAGACTTTTTCTGACCAATCTGATTAGAGGATTTTGGCTGACCCTGCCATCAGAATTTGGCTTCCTACAAGCCAGGTGAAAGATTTACTCCAAGAAAGAGAAAGTAAACAATTGTGTTTAACGTAGCTAAAGGGTCAAATAAATGAAGACTGGGGTTTGACTGTTGAGTTAAATACCAGAATCAAGAGAAGCTTGCTTTTAGAATTAGAGAGATAAGAGTGGATGTGAAGAATCCAATAGAATGAAAAAAAAATATGATTTTGAACGAAGAGGAGTAAATTGCTAGAATGATAGAATTAAGTTGTAAAATGGGATGGATTCTTGTGCACAAGTAGGGGACATAACTTTGGCTGGGATCACTGAGAATTCAACCAGAGGAACAGGAAGGAAGACAGGGAATATTTTCACAGAGGCAGGTAGATTTTATGTGTGATGTGGGTCACGTGGAAGTTCTCTTCCAATTGCATCCATTTTGTCAGTGAGTAGGGTAGGAGCAAGTGTTGTTGGTTGAAGAGAGGAGATAGCATGACCTGGTCACATGCAAGAGTGGATTGTGAACTGAAACATGGTTGCTGGCTTGCACAGAGGACCTATTTGAGATGAGGAATAGAAGAACAGACTGGAATCAGTGCGTCCCCTGACACATCACTTTCTAGGATCATGGCCTTTCCACATGTGTGTTCTTAAAGAGTTTACATCAAACACTCTGTCTCTCTAGGTGGAACATCTTATGAGACTGTGGTAAAATTTCTGGCTCTATCTAACCTCAGTTGAGTTCTAGCCCAGAGAAAACATGTGATTGGAAATTATTCAGTGATTTTTAAATATATTCCATTCTAGTCATCGGTTGATCTTTTCTCTCATCTAAGCACAATTAGGCTTCATGCTCATGAGATTATCGCCAAAGGAAGTTGTTACAAAAGATTTTCTTGAAATGTTGTCTGTGCTTCTAAAATGTTAGTGATTTGCCTAGCACCTTCAAGATTTCCTTCTCATCTGATTGTGTTGAATGGACCCAAGCCAATTTGGCTGTTGAGCAACTGTTGGGTACTTTGGGTAAATATTGGTAGCCTCTGGCAGTTAGAGGTAGGTAGGAGCTATGCATCTTCTCTTTCACGATCTCAATACCAGCTGGCATGTTACAATAACTGCAAGTCTTATTCCAAATTCTGGTAAAGATACAAACATTGACTAGAATGCCAACACGAAACAGCCTAGCAATCTGTTCCTGTAGGCTTACTGAAGATCTCACTCTGCCCTGACCTGACACATTTTAGGGAGCACCTTGATAGGAAGTTTCACTCTGGCCTGCTGGCTTGCACAGAGGACCTATTTGAGATGAGGAATAGAAGAAGAGACTGGAATCAGTGCATCCTTTGACACATCTCTTTCTAGGATTATGGCCTAGGATTTTGGCTTGTAGGAGGCCAAATGCTTTTTCCCCCTTTTTCCTTACCTTACAGGCCTCTAGTTCTCAATACATTTAAACAGATATCTTCAAATTAACAAGTCCAAAACAGAACTCCTTCTTTTCACTTCTAAACCTGCTCTTCCCTCCATCTTTCCCACCTAAACTGTGGCAACTTCATTTTTCCAATTACCTAAGCAAATCTTAATGTTATCCTTGATCCTTCTCTTTCTCTCAAACCCTATATTTCATCTCTCAACAAGTTCTGCTGGCTCCACTTTCAAACTACACCTAGAATGCGACTATAGTATCAATACCACCTCCTCGGAAAAAGACATCATGATGTCTTACCTAGTTACTGAACACATTTCTAATTTTCACACTTCTTCATGTGTTTTGTATAGACTATTCTGAGTATACCAGTCAGCCACAATCCACCATAGGATTGTAAGGATTGTATTGCATTGACTTTCTACTTTGTGTCTTAACAGCTAAAGGCTTACTAGTTGTATACATGACCCTCCATGTTCTGGTCACCCAATTCCTCTCTGCCCACATCTTCTATTGCTCTTCTAGAGACACTTCTAGAGACACAGACACTCATTCTGTCTGTGTCTCATAGGTCTCTCTTTTTTTTTTTTTTTTTTGCGGTACGCGGGCCTCTCACTGCTGTGGCCTCTCCTGTTGCGGAGCACAGGCTCCGGACGCACAGGCTCAGCGGCCTTGGCTCACAGGTCCAGCTGCTCCATGGCATGTGGGATCTTCCCAGACCGGGGCATGAACCCATGTCCCCTGCATCGGCAGGCGGATTCTCAACCACTGCACCACCAGGGAAGCCCTCATAGGTCTCTTGACTGTTTCTTGATAACACTAGGCAGGAACCTGACTTAGGAATTGCTTATTTGCTATTCCCTTCATGTGGAAACCTCTTACCCCGTATTTAAACATATGGCTCACCTTCAAGTGTCACCATCTCTCTAAGACTCTCTCTGGCCAATCTTTTAAAATTTGAAAACATGCCCTAGCCCTCTAAAACTATCTATGCCTTTTCCTTTTAAAATTTTTATCCCTAGAATTTATCCCTAGAGTATTTTGCTTATTTATTTTATCATCTTCACCAAACTTAGGAATTTGAGATCCAGGATGAGAGGTTTTCTTTCCCCTTCTCTCTCCGCCTCTCTCCCTCTTTTCCTTCCTTCCTTCCTTTCTTTTTCTTCTTCAAGTTCACTCTTAATCTGCCTTCTGGTATAGATACTTATCCTATCCATTTTCTAGAAAAGAAACTGAAACACAGTGAGGTTAACTCCATTACTCCAGACCCTAGAGCTTATAAGGTGTGGAGCTGAGATTCAAGTCTAGGCAGACTGCAACCACAGTCCATGCTTATAATTTCTACTTAATTTTGTTAACTGATGCAGAATGACATGACAGGTGTTCAAATATTTGTTGAGTAGATTATGCTTCATCTGGGTGGCATGTCCTGCACCGTCTGGGGGCATAAGCTGTTCTTATGTTGTCTTCCTCTATGTACAAGGTGTGATTCCCCACTTGGACTCTACAAGGTAAGGGTCATTGGAAGGAGAAAACCACTGCACTCTAGGCATTTCAGAAATCTTTCACTGAATTCAGAAGTTCTAGATCCATATGTCAATACAGAAGCTACTGACACCATGTGGCTACTGAGGACTTGAAATGTGGCTGATTTGACTTGAGACGTGGATAAATGTAAACTACACGCTGGATTTCAAAACAGAGTTTTAAAAATGTAAATTACCTCCTTAATGCTTTTCATATTGATGATGTGTTCAAATGATAATATTTGGGGTTCACTGGGTCAAATAAATATATATGATTAAAATTGTTTACTTATTTTGTTTTTGCTTAAAAAATGATTTACGTTGCTCACATTATATTTCGCTTGAACAGCGCCAATGTAGACAATAGCTGGGAGGCAAAGGCTGCCTGTAGAGTCCGTGGTGTGATCTGTCAAGGCTTAGTTTGTCAGCAAAGACGATGACTGAGCTTTTACAGCAAGACCAAGATGATTAGCTCATCCTTAATGACATTTTTAAGACAACAATTCCTCCCTTTCGCTTCCATCCTTTACTTGTATGCCCTAGAAAGCATCTCTTTGCTATTTATATTGTCGCTATCTATGCAAATGAAGTTTAAGGAAACTGTTACTATATCATTGAAACAGATTGCTAGTAATATAGTACACTTTGGTATTTCATCAAGCATAAAACTGAATTGTGTTATCTGAATAAATTTTAGTAAAGTTGGTATTTAAATTGTTAATGTCTCTACAGAGAGGAGAGGGGAACTTGATCTCTGGACTGTAAATAAATTAACTCTGGCCTGTATGTATTTTCAGTGAGGTATATAGTGATTACTTCACATAATCTCTCTTCACCATCACAGACTATTAACATCACATTTGGCAAACTACAACAGATTGAGAATTTCTGCCAGGCCATGTTTAGTTTGTTTTCTAGAAACATATGCTCTGGGACAAGAGGCAATATCTAATTGATTCATGAAAACTAAGGAAATTTTTAGAAGGTGAGATTTTTTTTTCTGACATAAATATATGTCTGTTGTCTGGTAATCATCTATGTCATATTATTTCAAATGAATTGCTTAGTTTTCTTTGTATAATGTGAGAGACATCAGATTCCTCTTCTGTGGCATCTTTAAAACTTTAGACTATATATTATTTCCTCATTGAAAAATCTCAAATGATGTTAGACTCTATCATGCACAGAAGTGTTATACTGAGATCATGACAATAGAGGACAGTAAAGCACTAGGCTTTGTAATTTCACGAGAAAAAATCATCTCGATAGTGGGAAGAAAAAACCCAGCATTGCAAACGTGTATACTTTATTCCACTCTAGTTATATATCAGAACACTTTATTTTCATATAGAAGAGAAAATTAAAGAGCTTTTTTAGAAATGGAAGAGTTGGCACAAAAACTGAAGATCACATGTGAGCTTTAAGCATGTGGTTAAAATTTAAACTTTCTGTTGTTAGTGAAAGTTTTTACTGTTTTATAATAGACTTCGGGGATATATGTACTTTTAAATCTATCTCCAATTTTTTTTTTGCTACGACATTATTTGGACACTAATAATAATCTAGTACCTCCCATGAATCCCTTTTATAGCAATACAATGAAATATGCACAGTTCATCTGCTGTATGTATTTTATGAGCCTGCGTGTAATCAATTAAAGGGAGCGTATTCTGAGTTCACAAACACTCTTTTTTCTAGTTCACAGATCTGCCTCTCAAAGTAAAATTTTAATTGAATTTCGTTCATGTTTTAGAAGCATAAAGAGCAGATGTAAAAAAAAGAAAAACGATTAGCTTGTTATAGACTTTTTCAATATACTTCATAATAGTAATATATAGGCTTATTTACTTTTGTCAAGGTAAATGTTGGCATAAAAAAATATCGAATCCTGGCTAAGTAGATTAGCTTTAAAAAAATATGACTCTATTTTCACCTCAAAAGTTTTAGACAGGGCTTCCCTGGTGGCGCAGTGGTTGAGAGTACGCCTACTGATGCAGGGGACACGGGTTCGTGCCCCGGTCCGGGAAGATCCCACATGCCGCGGAGCTGCTTGGCCCGTGAGCCATGGCCGCTGAGCCTGCACGTCCGGAGCCTGTGCTCCGCAACGGGAGAGGCCACAACAGTGAGAGTCCCACGTACAGCAAAAAAAAAAAAAAAAAAAAAAGTTTTAGACAGGTCAATGAAACAACCTTCAAATTATAACAGCTGACAAAAAGATTTTTAGGTAAAAAGCATAAAAATCTGTTCAACACATGGCAGAGCTAACTGCATGGGTAATGAGAAGACAGTTTTGTTTTTTGTTTTTAATTTGGGGTTTTTATATGCCTTCCTAATTTCAATAGTAATACAGTTCGGAATCACAAATGCTAGAGATTTAAGTTCTCTACCTTTCTGCCAAATCTAATATAACTAAGTTAAAAGTAAGTTACTTTAACTTTACTCAGATAGGTTATTTCATATTGGAGTAGGAATTAGGGAATGACCTCACTCACAGGTTCATAGTAAACCGTATGATACTTTTCGGTTTTTGAAATAACTAGTTGTGATGGGTTTTTTTGGTTTGTTTTTGGGGTTTTTTTTTTGTGGTACGCGGGCCTCTCACTGTTGTGGCCTCTCTCGTTGCGGAGCACAGGGTCCGGACGGGCAGGCTCAGCGGCCATGGCTCACGGGCCAAGCAGCTCCGCGGCATGTGGGATCTTCCCGGACCGGGGCACGAACCCTTGTCCCCTGCATCGGCAGGCGGCCTCTCAACCACTGCGCAACCAGGGAAGCCCTAGTCGTGATGTTTTTATAACACGTTTTTGTTTATATATATGAAACATTAAGACTTTATCCCATTCAAACTCTTTGCTCTTAAATCATAGCAACAGAAGAGACTATATAGAAGGATGAGTTTACATTTATGTTAGAATGAAAATAAAGCACAATTCAGATGGTTTCAGTATGAATGAATTTTTAACCAGTTGGCTGAATAATAAATGATTCAAAATATTTTATTAAATATCAGTTTGCCTCAGTATAGTAAGACAGTGGGCCCTGTGACTGCCCTACTTACATAATGTATATTCTTCCTTTGTGCACATCATTGTAAATCATTTCATGTCTACTTTCAGTCCACTTGCTCTTGATTGTCTTACTTTTCATGAAGTCAGAAAATTATATAACTAGAAATAAGGCATTTAAATAATCATCCATTCTACTGACTTTATGTTAGTGATTTCAGGCATTTTCTGAGAAATAGCTAGAATATTATATGCTTCTTATGGCCCTCGATAGTGACACATCAAGTGCAAGCCTCAGTAAATTGGCATTTACTGCAGTTAAGATGTATTTGAATGAGAACCAGGTGAACTTGAATATCATATGGCCCAATAATTAACATGAAGTCATTGTTGACAAATTAGCATGACGTCATTTCAATCACATGGAGAAAATATATACATATTTCATGACAGAAACTGTGATTTAAATAGGGCTTCACTGGCACTAGAATAAAACTCATTCAAGATCTCTAGATCAAAACCTGAGAGCCAATTCAAAAAGTCATTTATTTACTTGTTTGAACTAGTCATATGGTAGTGAATTAGGATCTAGGGTTTTTATACAATAAACTTTATATTCATTGAAGCTTTTATTCTTGAGGTTTCCTCACTTTGTATGTCTGTGTATATATTTTAAACGTTTTAAAGACAAAAAATGAACAGTAGCAGATTCATAATATAGAAAATAGAAATACATAAAAAAAATGAGTAAGAAGCTTGAATAAAAGATCTTATATCTTCAAGAGGTAGGCCAGTTTTGCTATTTCTTCATTCTACCTGGAGCTCAAGAACAAGGACATTTGAACTGGGAATGAGCTTATTCACCTGAAAATGCCAGTAGGTTGAATAGTTCAACAAAACTGTAATACAGCATTTTGATGTATTTGGAACCAAGATCAATAAAGAACTTTTTAAATGTTTCACTAGAGGCATTAATGAGGCTGTTATCATTGAGTAGTTTCTCTTGCTAACTCCCAAAGTGCTAATAACATAATAATATAGAATGAAATCCTAATAGAATAATAATTTCTGCCAGCAACCCAGAATAGAAAATTTTATTATGTGTGCCGTGGGATCATTTGTGTAAACGTCGCAAAGAATCAAGCGGTTGTTTGCATTAGTGTTACTAGAATTCCGGGAGCCTTCAAAGGAACACAAATGCCAATTTATTTAAAATAGATTCGGCCATAATTCCACTTGACTGACCCATTCACCTTTCTCAGAGCTTTGCTCAAATCTCACCCTCTCATTGAGGTCTATGTGACAAATTTATTTACTACTGTGCTCCCTACCCCTCCAGTCCCATAACCCCTTAAATTCTGATTCCCATCTTCCTGCTCTACTATTTCTTTTCCTTTTCCCCCCAATTCTACTGTAAGACTAGGATTTCCAGAAAAGTATGACTTGTGTTAAATGTTGAATCTTTCAGCATAATAACTATAGTTAGTACTAGAACATATTAATGAGATGATTATTTTCCAGGTTGGGATCAAAATATCTCTAACAAGTTCTTCACCTCATTCAATCTTCACTCTATTCAAATTCTAACATTTGTTCTTCTGACATCATTACTGATTTTCTTTCTCTTTCCATGATTGTAATATATCCAAGAAGACACTTACATTTTTAGAAGCCACATTGAGAAATATTAGTTATAAAATATATACTTATTAAAGAAATTTCTAAATATAGAAAAAGCTTACTAGTAGAGAAAAAAATTTCCCCTGTTCTCCCATACCCAAAGTCATTCATTGTAAACACATTTCTGTATCCCCTTCCACTACTTCTTCGGTTCCAGTTATCCTCTGATAGCTGATTTTATATTGTGATATTTTTAACAAAACAGTATAGCAGAAATACTTCCTAAATTGTCATGAGGTCTTCAACATCTTCATTTTTAATGGCTGCATATTATGGTATAAAATGTAAGTGCTCTACTTTTCTCCCACATTTCCTTATTTTTGTTTGTAGTTTGCCTGGAGTGCTTCTAAGTCTGCAGTTGCCTTTAGTTCTATTCCGAGGATTATCATCGTACTTCTGAGAATTTTTGTAACTTGCAAGGATCAGGCATTTAAAGCCAAGGGAGAAATAAGGTGTTTATGCTTATTCCCTGCCTTTTGGAGAAATCTATGCTTTGATTTCTTCCCAGAGTCTATAGACGTGTCATTTATCTTATCCCCTTGCTGTAGATTTGTTTTTGAAAATTTTCAAAATTTTTGACAGGAATTCAGATAAGGCATATTCTACTCTGTCTTCTCATTGCATTTTAAAGATAATAAATCCCTTTTAGATATTCTAAAAAAAGACTTTTATATTATTATTCATAATTGCTTTCTCTTTCTCTATAGTGCAAATCAACATTGTCTCACTCCATGCTTGTTGAAATATATCCCATAATTATTACAATCACCAGTGATCTTTCAAAAACCTTTCTATATAGCCACTGATTTACATGAAATCTTTCATTAACTTGTTATATAACTAAATATAACCCACATCTTATTATTTAGGTATTATATCTCATATTTTACTATAAAACTATAAATGTGACAGGAATAAATATTTTATAGGACTCAAGATAGCCTGTTTAAAGCCAGCGAACCTTCCTCAATCCCCTTTTAGTTTTGTAGGATAATCAGCCCTACATTTTTAGTGTAATGTATAAATTTACAAAACTCATTGTATTTTCTCTCAGAGAGCTGGTAATAAGATACATAGATAGCTAGTGGGAAGCAGACGCATAGCACAGGGAGATCAGCTAGGTGCTTTGTGACCACCTAGAGGGGTGGGATAGGGAGGGTGGGAGGGAGGGAGACGCAAGAGGGAAGAGATATGGGAACATATGTATAACTGATTCACTTTGTTATACAGCAGAAACTAACACACCATTGTAAAGCAATTCTACTCCAATAAAGATGTTTAAAAAAAAACTATTTTGGAAAAAAAAGATACATCCAGGTAAAACTATCTGGAAGATCCTTCCATAGACATGCTTAACATGGCCCAGTTAAGAAGGACCCATTCCATTTGTGTATGACCTGTTTATTCAACAGGTGTCATATTAACAATGCAATTACATTGGCCTGGATGATTCATGGGACAAATTAAAGCATTGAATAAAGTATTACTGTAATCATTACCCTTCATTGTAAGTGAGAATTTTCACAGCATTATATAAGTATTATGCAACATAAAGTTAATAGGGAAACAGTATTAACCATGCTTGTGTTTTGTTATTATTTATGTATACAGGTTTCCTTTGGTGTTTTGAGTGGTGAAATGAGTATAATGTATTATGGAAACAATTACTACAGAGTAATAATTGCTCATACTGTGTTCAGCATTCATGCCCAATCCCCCAGGTCACTAATTTAGAATGAATGCATTCGTTGGCAAGTTCCAACTCTAATCTGCCCAGTCATTTTAGAATAAACGTTATATGTAAGAGGTAAAATTTTGATCAAATTTGTGTTATTATCAGAATTCCTCTTATTTAATAGACAATGTATACCTATGGTATATATAGGTCTACATTACAGACATTCTGCTTACTTCCTGTTTGCTGTCCACTTACTGACCACTGCAGCTCTGATATCCCTTGGTAACATACTGATTGACCTAGATCAAGGATACTGGGTAGCAATAATGTGATTAGGTTGACAAGAATGGCAGGAAATGAAATTTACTAGTTTATGCGCTTCCAATTTTCGGAACCCTGGTTAAATATTTGTTATCAGTAATAACTGTACTGAAGCTATCTTAAGATGTATTAAAATTTTAATAAAAAATTATATATTTCTTTAGTTATCTAGGTAAGAAATTGCTAAAGATGCTAATATGTAAAGAGCAACACCGGACCACATAGAAAAGCTCTCCTCTTCGTCCACTAGTGTTTTTCATTAATTCAGGTTGTGTATTATTCTGTTTTTCAGCTTCCTAAAATGAACACCAATTCTAATAGAAATAAGGCTAGCTAGACACCTAATACTCTGTCTAGCAATAAATAGGCAGAAATATGCCTTAACTTCTTGCTTTTTCAGAGCAGAACCAGAAGAGTCTGGATGGCCAAGTTGAAGACTTGCTTTTTTATTTGTGAAAGATGTTTGCATGCCAGTAAAAATACATAGTTAAATTCAAGAATGGTTTGAAAGAGTGTAAGGTTACTAGATAAATGAATCTGTGGTAAGATGTAGTACTTCTTTCAAATACTGAAGTTTAATATCTTTATATATGCAATTATAATGTAATTGTATTTAGTGTATATTTATGTAATATAGTCAAAAATAAAATTTATGAGATGTGCAATTTCACATTTTTTTTGTTTGGTTTTGTTTTTAATCTCACAGAAGCAATTTGCAACTCTTTGAGAGATGGGCCAAGTGTCTGTGAGCTATATCAGATGGTGATTCTCTGAATACTACGAGACAAAAGCAACGTTCATTTCCTCTTCTCTCCCTCCAGAATTTAAAGTGTCAGTTTTTAAATAAAAATATATAGTCATATCTTGCTTTATGGTGCTTCACAGATATTGCATATTTTACAAGTTGAAGTTGTGTAGCAACCGTGTGTTGATCAAGTCTATTGGTGCCATTTTTCCAACAGCATTTGCTCACTTCCTGTCTCTGTATCACATTTTAGTAATGCCTGCAATATTTAAAACTTTCTCATTATTATTGTATTTGTTATGGTGATCTGTGATCAGCGATCTTTGATGCTATTGTTGTCTTTGTTTGGGGGCACCATGAACCATGCCCATATAAGACTACAAACTTAATCGATAAATTTTGTGTGTGTTCTGACTGCTCCACTCACTGGCCACTCCCCCAACTCCCTCCCTCTCCTCAGGGCCTCCATATTTTCTGAGACACAACAATATTGAAATTAGGCCCACCAATAACCCTATAACAGCATTTAAGTATTCAAGTGAAAGTAGGAGTCATATATCTTTCACTTTAAATCAGAAGCTAGACATGATTAAGCTTAGTGATGAAGGCATGTCAAAAGCCAAGACAGGCTGAAAGCTAGGCCTCTTGCACCAAACAGTCAAGCTGTGAATACAAAAGAAAGGTTCTTGAAGGAAATTAAAAGTGCTACTTCTGGGAACACACGTATGATAAGAAAGCAAAATGGCCTTATTGCTGTTATGGAGAGTTTTAGTTTGGGTAGAAGATCAAATCAGCCACAACATTCTCTTAAACCAAAGTCCAATCCAGAGGCAGGTCCTAACTCTCTTCAATTCTATGAAGGCTGAGGGAGGTGAAAAAGCTGCAGAAGAAAAGTTTGAAGCTCGCAGAGACTCATTCATGAAGTTTAAGGAAAGAAGCTGTCTCCATAACATAAAAGTGCAAGGTGAAGAAGCAAGTGCTGTTGCAGAGCCTGCAGCAAGTTATCCAGAGTGTCTAGCTAAGATAACTCATGAAGGTGTCTACACTAAACAACAGATTTTTAAAGTAGACAAAACAGCCTTGTTTGGGAAGATGCCATCTAGGACTTTTATAGCTAGAGAGAAGAAATCAATGAATGGCTTCAAAGCTTCAAAAAACAGTCTGACTCTCTTTTCAGGCACTATTGCAGCTACTTCAAGTAATTTTAAATTGAAGCCCATGATCATTTGCCATTGTGAAAATCCTAGGGCCCATAAGAATTATGCTAAATCTACTCTGCCTGTGCTCTATAATGGAACAAGAAAGCCTGGCTGACAGTATATCTGTATATAACCTGGTTTACTGAATATTTTAATCCCATCGTTGAGACCTACTGCTCAGAAAAAAAAAAGATTTCTTTTAAAATAACACTGCTTATTGACAATGCACTTGGTCACCCAAGAACTCTGATAAAAGTGTACAATGAGATTAATCTTTGTTTTCCTGCCTGCTAACACAACATTCATACTTCAACAGATGGATCAAGGAATTTCAACTTTCAAGTCTTATTATTTAAGAAATACATTTTGTAAGGCTATAGCTGCCATAGATAGTAATTCCTCTGATAGATCCAGGCAACGTCAATGGCAAACTTGCTGGGAAGGATTCACCATTCTAGATGCCAGTAAGAACGTTCCTGATTTGTGGGAACAGGTCAAAATATGAATATTAACAGGAATTCAGAAGAAGTTGATTCCAACTCTCATGGATGACTTCGAGGGGTTCAAGACTTCAGTGGAGGAAGTAACTGAAAATGTGGTAGGAATAGCAAGAGAACTAGACTTAGAAGTGGAGCCTGAAGATTTGTCTGAATTGCTGCAATCTCAGATAAAACTTGAATGGATGGGGATTTGCTTCTTATGGATGAGCAAAAAAAGTGATTTCTTGAGATGAAATTGCTCCTGATGAAGATACTGTGATGATTCTTGAAATGACAACAAATGATTTAGAATATTACATAAACTTAGTTGATAAGGCAGCAGCAGGGTCTGAGAGGACTGCCTCCAATTTTGAAAGAAGTTCTAATGTGGGTAAAATTCTATCAAACAGCATGGCAAGCTACAGAGAAATTGTTCCTGAAAGGAAGAGGCATTCACTGTGGCAAACTGCATTGTCGTCTTATTCTAAGAAATGGCCACGGCCACCTCAGCCTTCAGCAGCCATCAACACTGAGGCAAGACCCTCCACCAGCAAAAATACTACAACTCACTGAAAGTTCCTGTGATAGCATTTTTTAGCAATAAAGTATTTTTAAATTAAGTATGTTTTAGTCACAATGCTATTAAACACTTGGAGGACTACAGGCTAGTGTAAACAAAACTTTTATATGCATTGGGAAACTTAAAAAAATTGTGACTCACTTTATTGCTATATTTGCTTTACTGTAGTGGTTGAGAGTTGTACCTGCAATATCTCTGAGGTATGCCTATCATGATCATTACATTTTAGATAATATTGTGGACTTATTCTTATTTTGAAGTAAATTGTACTTGAAACATGTTTATACATGCAGATAATTATATAGACCATACATATACCTATATAACTACAAACATACATAAATGCAGATGTATATATATGTTAATATATTGAAAAAATAATACAGTTTGGATATTCTTTACCAGATAGATTGTTGCAAATATTTTCTCCCTGTCCATAGTTAGCATTTTCAATTTATTGATTCTTTTGCTGTGCAAAAGTTTTAAAATTTGATATAGTCCCATGAATTTATTTTAGCTATTATTGCCTGTGCTTTAGTTGTCTTATTGAAAAAATCATTGCCAAGACCAATGTCAAGGAGGTTTTCCCTATGTTTTCTTCTAGGTTTTTCAGGTCTTACATTTAAGACTTTAATCCATTTTGAGTTATTTTTTTGTGAGTGGTGTAAGATAGGGGTACAATTTTATTTGTTTGCATGTCAATATAAAGTTTTCCCAACATCATTTATTGGAGAGACTATTCTTTCCCTATTGTACATTTTTGGCATCCTAGTCAAAAATTAGTTGACAGTATGTGTGTGGGTTTATCTTGGGGTTTCTATTTTGTTCCACTGGTCAATGTGCCTGTTCTGATGCCACTGCCATTCAGTTTTGATTACTATTACTTTATAATAGTTCAAAATCACTGAGTGTGATGCCTCCAGCTTTGCTCTTTTTTCTTAAGATTGCTTTGTCTATTTGGGGTCTTTTATTGTTATATACAAATTTTAGGATTTATTTTCTATTTCTGTAAAAATGCCATTAAATTTTCATAAGAATTACACTGAGTCTGTACATTGCTTTCGGTAGAGCTCACATTTAACAATATTAATTTTTCTGATCCATGAGCATGAGATATCTTTCCAGTGATTTGTGTTTTTACTGTCTTCTATCAATGTCTTATAGTTTCAGTCTTTCATCTCTTTGGTTAAATTTATTCTTAAGTATTTTATTAAGTATTAGTATTATTATTATTTTATTGTTTCTGATGCTATTATAAATGGAACTGTTCTCTTAATTTCCCCTTCAAATAGTTTGTTGACAGTGCCTAGAAATGAAACTAATTTTTATGTGTTAATTTTGCATCCTGCAACTTTAATGAATTCATTTATTAGTTCTAACAATTTTTTTGGGTGGAATTTACAGAGTTTTCTATATATAAAATCATGCCATTGGCAACCCAAGAGTAGAAAAGTAAATAAATCCAATTTAAAAATAAGCAAAGGAACTGAACAGACATTTTTCCAAAGAAAGCCTAACAAATGGCCAATAGGTACCTAGAAGGGTGTTCAACATCACTAATCATTAGAGAAACAAATCGAAACTGCAATAAGATATATATATAACCTTACATCTGTTATGATGGCTATTTTCAAAAAGACAATAGTTAACACATGCTGGCAAGGATGTAAAATAAAGGGAAAACTTATACACAATTGATGGGAATATAAATTGATGTAGCCAGTATATAAAACAGTATGCTGGTCCCTCAAAAAAATTAAAAATTGAACTACCATATAATCTAGCAATCCAATTCCTGGGTATATATCTAAGGGAAATGAAATCAGTATCTTGAGGAGATATCTGCATCTCCATGCTCACTGCAGTATTATTCACAATTGCCAAGATAGGGAAACGACTTAAATGTCCTTTGATAGATGGATGGATAAAGAAACTGATACACACATGTATACACACACATACACAGGAATATTAGTCATAAAAAAGAAGGGAATCCTGTTATTTGCAACAACATGCATAAACCTGAAAGGCATTATACTAAGTGAAATAAGCCAGACAGAGAAAGACAAATACTATATGGTATCACTTATATGTAGAATGTAAGTAAAACAAATGATTTCATAGAAACAGATAATAGAATGGTGGCTGCCGGGGCCTGGGGGGAGGGTCCAAATAGTACACACTTTTGGTTATAAAATGAATAATTTTTGAGCATCTAATGTCCACTATCATGACTACAGTTAATAATATGGTATTATATACTTGAAATATACTTAGGGCATATCTTAAGCATTCTCACTACAAAAAACAAAAAAGAAAAGAAAAAGAATTAACTATGTGAGGTGATGGATGTATTAGTTATCTTGATCTTGGTAATCATTCCACAATGTATGTATATCAAATCATCATATTGTAGACTTTAATATATACAATTATATTTGTCAATTATATTTGTTATTCCTCAATAAAGTTGGAAAAATACGTACATATAAATACATATATAATACTATGTATACACATATAAGCATTTTATATTTAGATATGTACTCATATATTTTGTATACATATACATGCACTTTACTATATATATTTTATGTGCTTATATATATATGTTACTTGTGCATATGTATATTTATACCATACATACGAAAATATACATAAGCACACATAATATAATAATATATTCTTCAGAAATAGGAGCGAGCTTTTTACAAGAAAATGGATAGGCACTAGGGAAGCACTGGTTTCTGCCATGAAGGTTTTTCAGATTTGTTCGAGGTAGCAGCTGTTTTGGGCTCCTTCCTAAGGGTAGTCAGAAGGAAGGAATGATTGAAGTCTGTCTGAGGCATCATAAAGAAATGCCCTGTCTCTTATTTTGTTTTTGCCTCTTTTCTTTTTTCAGCTTGGCAGTTCTTTCCTTGGAGCTTTCCATTAGTGTTTGCTTTAGAACAATAATAGCTACACTCAGGGGAGAAGTTGCCGTTATGTCCTTTGCTGAAGTTGGAGCATGTTTGTGTTTGCCTTCAGTTAACAGGATCCTACCCTAGGCACTGCTGTACCAGCACCAAAGCGGCGGGATAACTTCATCGGCTTGATTTCACTTTTACAGACTTGGGCTACAGCACTTGCTTATGAGTAAAGATATACATTTAGAATGCAATTTTCCCTTTTATTGTCAAGGATTTGATGCTTGGACTTTACGTACATTAAAAATATTTATAAAAGCCCGATGAACTTTTTAAAAAAAATACAAATACAGGAAAATTCTGTGTTCTTTTAAATTGCAAAACTACTAGGCTTATGTTCTTTAACAAAACTCTGATAGAAAATACATTTTCTATCAAATAACAGCATTTCTTAATTTGACATTTTTTAATAAAAATAAGGATTATAAAAGCACTTCAAATTAGTGTAACAAATTCTTCTGACTTCTAGTTTTGAGATGCCAATTGTTTCATTTCTTTACTTCCCATGACTTTTAAAATCTCACTGAAATGAACAAGGAACTATTAAGACATTTAAAAAGATTATTAACGTCCATTCCTTGTTAAGGTGTGAGTCTCTGCTTCCTTGAAAACAATGTTAGTGGAAATGTAAACTATGTCCATTTAAAAGAACAATTTAATAATGTGTGTAAAAAATCAAAGGATAAGAGAAATGTGCAAATATGTATGTCCAAAGATGTTCATACATAATTACTTACAATAATTAAATTATAGGCAGACAAAAATGTTCATCAAGTTGATCAAATAATCTGTATCTTAAATGTACTTTAATTTGCTTGAAAAGTACAGCAAATGAAGATGATAGTAAACTGTTCAGCCATTTAAATACTTTAAGTCTATGCATTCGGTTAAATAAGCACTTGAATGTGTGTGTTGAGTGTGTATGTGTGTGTTTCTAAGTTCAAAAATATGTGTCAAAATTAATTTGTTTTAGCAATTGGAGAGTCAAATTATAGAGTAGGTTTATAAGAGGTTTTAAACTTTCTAAATATATTTTCAATAAATAAACACATTAATTTGATTAAAAGCTAAAAGAAATGAGTTTCCATTTGAAAATACAGATACATAAATCATTTAGTGTTGTTAGATATTATGCATTTATTCATTTAATTTATTCATATTTATTACATCTCTCTCTTGCCTGTTTGAGGCCATACCACAGAAAGTCACAGGATCAAGAAGTAAGACAGTGATAAGGATGAATTTGAGGACTAGGGGTTAGGTGAAGTCATTGTACATGGGAGATTTGTAGAGATTAGTTGTGGTCATAAAGGGCAAAGATGGAACTCACTGTTTTCCATAAATGTTTTTAAGAAGTTATTTTATTGATTTATTCTGTGGTCCTTTGTGAATTCTTTAGCTTTATCAGAAGTACTTAAATTCAATGTTGAAATAGAATGAAGGCTTAGGTCATTCACAGGGTTGCCGGGTTCTGAACTACCAAGTGAGCGAGTGCGGAAGGGCAGAGAAAGTTCATTTTCTCATTAGTTTCCCTGGAGGGCAGCTGCTCTGAAGAATTCTTTGGTTTCTAGATCTTTAGGATGAATTCCTTAATGGTTCTGTGAGTACCAAAGAGCCCTCTCTGATGTATATCAAGTCAATTCCCTAGTGGCTCTAACAAGGTATTTTTATAACTACACACCACATGACAACTCAGGGCTATCCTTTCCCCTAAATACTTCTGGCAGGACAATTAAAAGGCCAGCTCACCTTGTCATCTGATATTTTATCATCTGGGATGGTAAAGAATACAACTCAACAGGCAGTCTGAATTTGAACATGATTCTACCACTTTCTTGTACTGAAACCTTGAGCAAATCATCACTTTTCTGAGCCTTATGTTCCTTCCCTATAAAATGCAGATAACAATAGTATTTGCCTCAATAGAATTTTGTGGGGATTAAAGTAAGGTAATATATGTAGAGAATTTAGAACTGTGACTGGTATACAGTATATGCTCAATAAAGTGGTCACTGTCCTAGATTCTCTAAAAGGCTACAAAAATCAAAGTATTTATTTAAACTATATTTTCATGTATTTTTAAATAGTATAGGGCAATACCAAAACAATAATTGTGTTCTTAAATGCAAATAGTCTCTCAATGAAAGCTCTCTTATTCTGGCTACACTATGGGGTAATTTGTCCTCATAAATATCAAGGATCAAGATCATGAAGATGTGATTTTTAAGGGAAAATGATAGAACATTCTTAATTGTTTATTTTTGTTAAGTGTATAATGCTATTATTCAGGTTATTATTTATACTGTGTAAGAAAATATAGATTATTTTATGTGAAGTCAGTATATTACTGTCAGGAAGTGTTTTAATTCTATAATTAAACTAAAACTAAATTTGCTAAAATATCTACAGTATATTGGACAGTACTGCCATAAGAGAAATACATTAGAGAAATGCTCCCTGAGAAATACAGTAGATTAATATATTATGAAACTGAGCTGTTGCCATAAAGATGTATTAGAAAAACACATCCAAATGAATCACAAGGAAGCTATTATTCCAGAATAAAAATTAAACAGGCAACGCCATCCTTCCTCAGTCCTAATTGTGCTTCATAGTGCTGGCCATGTTTCTGTATTTTTTTTTTGTCTATGACGCTATATGTTTGTTCTTTTCTTATTTTTACAATCTCTCTTTTCCACTCATTCCTTTTGCTTCTCCTCCCCTTGCAAATTATGTTCTCCTCAATCCTGACCCCTTGTAACTTTGATCTTTTACTTCTACTTTCTTCCTTTGTGAGGTGATTTTGTCTTTGAGATGTTATGCTTATGTTTCTCTAATTATTATCTCTTGTCTAATTTTGGTTCTTAATTTCTATACCACTTTCTTTACCATATATTTGCACTAACTACCATGTTAACCCAAACTCATTGTGTCTGAATCCAAGTTCTTCACCCACTCCCACAAATTCGTTCCCACCTTCCATGAGTTTCTCTAATTTTGCCAATGATTCTTTCTAATCCATTCTAGCCTGTGCACTAGTAACTACCCAGGGAACACTGAGGCTTAAGCTGTGAATAATGACCCCTCTTACAGGTATTTGCTCAGACTTCGCTCCTTCTCTTCCACTTGGCCAGTTATTGCCTCCTCTCATCTCTTTCTCTTTTTTTCGTTCTGTAAGTATTATAATTGGTGGTGGGTTGCAGGCTTACTCTAATTTGGTAAATGATATAAATGATGTGCTTGATATATAATATATGCACAATAAATGTTAGATGTTATGAATTTCTTTGCAGCTCTTCTCTTGTGTACTAATTCTCACTTCTCCTCTCACTCACCTCTCCCAACTTCTTCTGCATTCACATATTTTACATGTTCCCTACGTTTTACAATACCTTCCACTCAAGGCAGTGTTCAGTTATGCCATCAACTTTGCCTCAGTACAACCTGCGTTGTTTGGACTAGCAACGGACAGATACCTTGATTGTCCAAGTTTCAAAATCTTGAAAACTGGTGGAACATTTTAACTTCATCCAGTAATTTACCATTAAATAAGTATTTATACTTAAGTTTATCATCTTTGACTGCATAAAATTCTAAGGAATTACCTTTTAAAGATAGAACTTATCTCAACATTATTATTGCTTTTGATGAACATAAACAGTACTGTATACTGAAGGAAAAGAGTGTGAAAAAATGGAATTGCTGTGTAATCTGATAAAGAGGACATAGGTATTCTTACATCTCCTCAAGTAACGGGACCTCAGTGGCTACATCAGCTTTCTTCTATTGCCAACTGGGCTAATTCTACACCATGACAGGAGGGCTAAAAAATTAATTAGATGGGGAATATGGGTGGAATATATAGAATTCTGTCCTAGGACTTTTCATTGATTTTTAATAAAAGATATTTAAGGTTAGCTACCTTGTTATTAAACTCTTGGAAAATCTGGTCATATATATGTATTTACATTAAGTTGAAATGAAGTTGATACCAACTAGAAACATATTGGTTTGCACTTCTGGAAATTGTATAGGGGATTATCTGTGGAGGTTGAATATACATTTTAGGGCCTCATACACCTGTGCAGTCCCCTCCCACTGAATCTCATTTGGCTCCTGACCTGCTTTAACTAAGAGAAAGCAGAAGAATTGAAGGTGTGCCTGTCGAAGATCAAAGCCTTAAGAAGGCCTAGCATGTTATGCTTGTGTGCTCTGAGGTATACCTGCTGACATGTATTGAATATGAAGTCTGGCCACCCTGAGGCCCCCTTTACCATACTGGGAGGAAGTCAACCTACTCAACTGGAGAAACCACATAAAGAATAACCAAAGACCCTGGACAGCAGCCTCAGATGAGTTCCCAGTTGGCAGCCTGTGCTAACTTTCCAGAAATGTGAGAGAGGCCATCTAAGAAGTGGATTATTCAGCTCCAGGAAAGCCACCCTGCTGATGCCATATGGAACACAGATGAGCTGCTGCTGCCCAAATTGCAGAATTGCGAGCAAATAAAGGTTGTTTTAGTCACTAAGTTTTGAGGAAATCTATTATGCAGCCATAGGTAACAGAAATATTTTTCCTACATATTGAGGTATTTAAATTTATTAAGCTATGACTGCTAGAGTTAATGTCATTTCTTTTGAAATATACTTTAAAAGTACATTTGTGAAGTTTTCAAGTAGTGAGGCAAATTATATTTTGTTATTATACCTTGCTGAGAGATTTATGGCTAATCACAATTCTAGATGTACAGAGTAATTTATAGTTGTATGAATAGGACACTGAAGTACAGCTTGCCTATTTAACTATTAGTTTGATATACAGCATAATTAACTAAATGGAATAAATAAAATTACATAGCGATGTAATAATTTATTTTGTGTTCATGCACCATGTCCATTTTTTCTGTGTTAACCTTTAACCTGCGTATTATCACTCACATTATGAATTTGTACAAACAGATGCTCATTTTATTTTATTTTTTAATTACCTGAGGGATCTTGCATGATTATTTATGCAACTGTATTAATAAGATGTAGCTTCAGAACACTATTACCAGGAAAGAACAAAACAGCCACTCAAAATGCTTTAATATAACAAGATTGATACTTAAAAATGAAGATGTCAAAATATATGACTAAATTATAGCAGTAATTAAAATTGAATCATAAAATATGTGCACATGAAATATAGAAATAAAAGGAATAGGAAGAGGCAGATAACTGTTTATAAGGCTTATATAATTGCTTGAAGATGATCATTTTTATGTAGGGTTGTGCAGGAGATGTCATCAACCAATGTTCCCCAAGGACCAACCTGTTCTTTTTTGAATGTGGTTGTAGTGATGGGTAGATGATCAGATTATGTCAATGCTCTATTTCCTTTAGAATTCAAAAGACAGAAGTTGTAAGGGTGGAAGGAAATGTTGAACCAAGAACATTATTTTTCTGATCTGTAATAGATCATTTTTCATTCATGTCTATTCATGTAATAGTTAAGTAAAATGTATGTAGCCGGGGCAAAAATTAAAACAAGGTGATGTTATTTTAAGCTATATATATATATATATATATATATATTTTTTTTTTTTTTAAAACCCCTGTATTCTAGAGTGGGTGACTTTTGTTTATTCAAATGGGTCAATAGGTTAGCATTTAGTAGGCTGCGTCTTCTTTTCTTGAAAATGGTCCAATTCTTTGTGCAAAATAATAGGTTTAGTCATCGAGAAATTTTGTTTCAATATTTAGATGAGTTCACAATTATGTAAACAAATATATTCATATAAACCACCTAACTTCTACTTTAATTTATTTCATTTTTACTTAAAGAATATTTTCCTAACATAAATAAGGCAGAGCTAACAGAGGCTGAAAATGTTACAGTACAGTGATAATCATGTAAATCAGATTTGTGCGTTCTCACTCTACTAATGTTCTTTTGTTTTCCCCAAAGTTACGAAGCATTTGCTTTATTATATAGTTTGTCTCCTCTTCCTATATTTCTTTAACCTGTAGTCCTTAGTACTCCATTGGAAGAAACTAGAATAATAATTTTGATTCATAGTACAAACAAATTTCTAGTCATTGTAATTAAGAAACTACCCTGATTCTTACTTGACATAGCTCTATAGAGATTTTGTTGATTACGGCAAAAATAACTTTTTTTTCAATTTCCTTAATTTTTTGTGGTTTCTATTTAGAGAATGAGACTCTTAAAAACTGCCACTAAGGCTCTTTATGGTTCTGCTGGGGGTTTAACTTATTAGATTTGGACCTAACCTTATCAAACGAGCTTCTAACTAATGATTATACTCTAAAGACTACTTTTACGCTAATTGGCTTTCCCTGTTTAATTGTTTTACAAAATTGATAATTTAGTAGAAATATAATAAGCCTTTAATATTTTAGATAATTTGGCCCCTTTGTGGTCTTTAGAGGGTTCTCACTTAATAGAAAAGTGGAATGCACATTGTGAAATTTAGGTCTTGCTTTCAGCACATGATTTGTAAAAGCTATAGCACAGTATTAGAGAAGGTTTTGATAATGCTATAATACTGTCACGGAAGTTGAATGGTTATAATGAATATTATATATTTTATTTAAAAATTTGAACTGTATAAAAACACTAATTCAAAAGTATTTGGAGGGGATTTTAAGTAATAATGCAATATTCAGGAAGACTTTTTATAAATTCCTATTTTTCAGTCAAGGCAAAAATCTATTTCTATGTTTCATTTAATTAAATTTTAGTGTCATTATTTACCCAATTTCACTTAGTGTAAGTATAGCAGAACCTGTTTCCTGATTTCCAGAATAATACATTCTGCCAGGCCATAGTAAAAGAACAAATTGAAGATTCTTGAGTTACTTTAAAATATTTGTTGATACTACTCCTTTCTGAGCCTCAGATGAAGAGTTGCTCTGAATGCTCTAACACTTACTAAAGAAGTTGTAATACCTGCTAGAAGAGTACTCACTGCATTGTTTTATCAGTACAGAGGTTTTCACGTCCTTACCCACGTTAGAACATGAGCTCGAGAAGGACAAATCCCTGTACTAGTTTCGCAGGAAATGCCGAGGGGCTTTGAGAACAGGAAACCAAAAATGGATAAACTCAACGATATGAGGTATGGCAAATATGCCAAGATTATGTTTCTCTTTCAAAAGTATAAAATATAGAGAACTTATTAGGACAGAAAATAAAAACGACCATCCTACCATCTTACGGAAAGACCTATCACAAGCCTTGTCATGGAATGAAAGAGCTTAGGGTTTTCACCCTTCACTATTTTCTTTGGTTAAGTGTGGAAAAATATTCTTTGTTTTTGTTTTGTTTTGTTTTTTTGGAGGGGGAAGTGGAGTCTTTCTTGGAGGGGGAAGTGGAGGTTGCTGGATTAACTTTTCTTATATACGCACATGAAACTAAATTTTAATGACAAAATGAAATAGCTCTCATAACCATAATTTTATTTTAAGCATCTAATAAGAGTAAAATAGTATTGAACACTTCTAAAAGAAAAGTAATCAAATGCAATGACAGTTTTAAAAAGGCAATTGTTGTGCTGTGTCCTCTTTAGGTCAATTTTTGTTCTTTACATAGTTGCACCCTAAGTTAGACACACGTTTTCTTCATTTAGACACTAATTTTATCTATATGTGCTATTCTGAGTAACAAACTTAGTCTCCAAGTACTTTAAAAGAGCCCTAAGTTTCATAAAGCCAGTATCTAGAATTGTGAGGAACACATCTGTAGATATGATTTAGATGTAGTTTAGAGTATTGTACAGCATGATCCACAGGGTACAGCTCCCCAGATACACCATCTAATCTCAGTACCCAGCAAATGCCATCAATAAAGCAGGAGGTGAAGTTAATTACAGGCTCCCATTCAGCGTCCCTCTGCCACTGGTGGCCCATTATAATGAATCATTCTTCAAATTGAAAAGAGATTGACAGAAATTTTATAAACTTTTCACTCCCCATGTCTTCCCAGTGTAATAAGGGCCTGCTATACATTGGGAAAGTGATTAAATATCAATTTCACAGAAACCTGGGAATAATGTTTAAAGGACTAATGAGACACTATTTTTACTGCTTAGGTACTGTGACTGCCCCATGAGTTAGAAGAATGCCTGTCATTCTAATTAGTCATCATTTGGCCAGGTTTTATTTTTCTTTTCTCTTTCTCTCTTAAAAGTCCCTAACTGGGTTATTTAAGAACTTTAAACTTAGTTCCTCAGTGGGAGGAATGTTCTAATAAGATCAATATGCTTGCCATGTTATAATTCTTTTGATTTTTTTACATCAAAGGTAAACACCAATTTTATTTGAAAAATATCATTTGTGATAAATCCATTTCCAACTGACCTTACTGCCAACACAAAAACTTGTTTTATTAAAGATTAGACTTTTTAAAATGCCTGAAAATGGTTTCTGGTACCAAAATTATGATTATACCTTTATATTTTGATATGCATTAAAACGATTGTTGCGATTATTCTATTTGAGTAAAAGGAGCACAATACATTTCCTATAGTAATAGCTGACATAGAACCAGTTCCTATAAAAGCAGACACATTCTTTTTCCAACATTAAAATGAATTGACTACTCGCAATAGAGGAAGTTTTCTAGTTTCAGGAGAATTTGAAGAACTTTTTTTTTTTTTTTTTTCCTGAGTTGAGTTATACCATGATCATTCTGGAGAGAGTCAGAGACCAAAGAGTAATCTCTTCATGGACAAGGAACTTGTATTCACCCAGATGCTCAGAGAGATAGAAAAAGTTTTATTCATAAATGCTTTCCAAACAATTCCCAAATTTATATGGTATAATAAACATATGATTATTTAACTTCAGAGGTAGAGGTATGATTATTTAACTTCTTAATTCAGAGAATTAAGAAAATGACTGAGAAGTCATTCTCTCATGACATGAAAGACAATTCTCTCATCCAAAGCTCTGTATCTCCCCTGTGACTGTCTCACTAAGTTAGAACAATACTTCCACTTGCCTTTAGCTTTGTAATGGATTTTGAAACGAAATAGGAATTGATTTTTATCTTTACTAAAGTTCTTTTTATTAGATATGAACCATCAACTGAACTTGTAAAAATAATTTTTTTGCATACAATTATGCTATCTGAGTATCAGCTATGCCCTCCAGCTTTGTGCCAAGCTGAACATATATAAGGACGCCAATGGTGTCTCAGTCAAGTCCTGGATAAACATTCTGAAGAGGATAGTGATAAGATTTCTCTCCAAAATGACCTTTACACATTCATAGGCCAGGATTTTCAATCGATTATTAAGTTACTGAAGAGTATTTCCTTGTAACTCCCATACTCCATTTTTTTCACATTTATTATGAAAGGCTTTGAAAAATGTTATGCCAAAACATCTAGAAACGCCTGTGAATGGCCTCTCATAATCTAATAACCCCATTAAAAGACAAATAAGGGGCTTCCCTGGTGGCGCAGTGGTTGGGAGTCCGCCTGCCGATGCGGGGGACATGGGTTCGTGCCCCGGTCCGGGAGGATCCCACATGCCGCGGGGCGGCTGGGCCCGTGAGCCATGGCTGCTGAGCCATGGCCGCTGGGCCTGCGCGTCCGGGGCCTGTGCTCCGCGACGGGAGAGGCCGCGGCAGTGGGAGGCCCGCATACCGCAAAAAAAAAAAAGAAAAAAAAAAAAAAAGACAAATAAGATCTGACCCCAGTGATTTCTTGTGAAACACTTTTTTAAATTGGGACATTTCTTTGTTTCCAACATTCTGGCTCCTTTCCCATTCTTCATGTATACTCAACATAGGCATAGGTCAGCAAAATTATCTGTAATTTTCTCTGTACTCTCTTGTATGAATCATTCAGGAAAAGGAACATGAATTCATTCATAGGAGCTAAATTCTCTTGCAATTACCTCCGTACTAGCAATTGCCTGAATGTTACTTCTTTTTGAAGTTAAATCTATATTCTAAAAAAAAAATGCCCAGAAAATAAGTGAATCAAGCTTTCCTTTTTTATACAATATAAAAATAAATATTCTTTGAAGATAGTATAATAAAGAACCCCCCCCATAAAAAGTAAAACTAAACTAAAAATATGCAGAATTCCACTTATTGCTATTTAAAATTTTCAGGTTTTGGAGTTATTATATTTCAAGTAAAACTATTAATAATTGATATACTAAGACTATATTAAGAATAATTGGGATTCCCTGGTGGCGCAGTGGTTGAGAGTCCACCCGCCGATGCAGGGGACACGGGTTCGTGCCCCGGTCTGGGAAGATCCCACATGCCGCGGAGCGGCTGGGCCCGTGAGCCATGGCCACTGAGCCTGCGCGTCCGGAGCCTGTGCTCCGCAACGGGAGAGGCCACAACAGTGAAAGGCCCGCGTACCGCAAAAAATAAAAAATATAATAATAATAATTATTATTATTATTGTAACAAGAATGATAGGAAAAGACCAGGTCAGCTTTGAAAAACAAAATTATATTATTTATCCTAGACACAGTAAATAGACTGGATTATATATTAGGTATCTTGTCAACTGTACTCTGTGTTATAGAACATACCAATCCTGTTACAAAATGCGCTCGTTAAGATATTACACTAGACGTGGTAATCCATGTTGCTTTTCCCCTCTTGGTTGCTGCTAATTACTGAAATATCATTCTCTGAATTAGACCATTTGGGGAAACGTATACAAAACACACACATTTTACCAACTCACATGACATGGTGCAGCTGCTTTGTTTTCATAAACTTACTTCACGAGAATCATCAGTTTAAATAAGATGTCCCATAACATAGTGTTTTTTTTACTATATCTTTTTGTTTTCATATCATTTATGTGCTGTAATAATCTACTAAGCTATGCTGAATGTTGAGATGTAAGACTGGATTTTGCCAACCATATCAATCCTTCCCTTGAGCAATCGTATATTACAATTATATAAAAGCTAGAGGAATGTTTCACACATCTAAGATGGTCAGAACTATTCAAAGACCTCTCTGTTTTCTGAGTCTGAGAAGCTAAAGTACAGCATATTTTTGGCAAACGTATTTCCCAGTGGTGCATTGTACTGATTGTGGCCCCTAAGTATGTGATCATCATTTTTTAAAAAATCTTGAGAACTCATTTCCAGCCCTTTGTTTTAGTGAAATAACATGCTCTTTGTCTGAATTAAACTCAAAATGAATATATGAAACACATTTTCAAAGATAGTATGGAAAATCAAACAATAATGACCTAAGCATGATTATGGTACTTGGAAAAAATGATCTTGTTATCTCTCTTGTACCTATAATTTTAACCATCTTTTCCTTACAGAATGAAACCATGTTATAAATTTTTCAGGATATTCAGGTTTTTACAGATTTACAGGTTCAATTAATTGAATCAAATTTGCTTAATCAGGTATGGCCTAAGGGAAGAATTGCATTCTTATTATTCTGAATCTGTATTACTGGTAATTTAGAGAGTTTAATAAGGGGGCTATGTTTCAGTGGTTAAAAACTTACTTTTTTTGATTTGCAAATAATGTACATTGACTTGATTGCTTTTCATGTTTGTTATAGTATTTCTTTGGAGATTTCTCAATAGAATATATGAATTTTTAATGCAGTATTTATAGATACAAGGTCATTGGTAAGGAAAAAGTCAGAAAGAATTTGGTAAATGACCAGATATAAACTAATGGATGAAGAGGAATATTTAAATGGAAGAACAATTTCACAAAGCAATCAATTTCATATGCCCTATAAGGTTACACTAATTATTTTCATTACTTCATAATTTCAATGGTATAAAGAAGCAATTCAGACAAAATGGCCAAGAAAATTAAAACACTTAAAAGGGCAGAAATGTTTTTGCTATGTGAAAGTTATTCTTCTGTATATCCTCATCATTAGTTGTTCATTCATTTCAGGGATGACGTCACATGCTGTTCATGAAGTAATAGGTGAATTATATTTGTGAAAATTTCTAACACCTGATAAATGAGAGGAGAGGGGGAACAAGGTGGTCGATATTTGGATGGTGGTTGAGTGTTGATTCCTTGCCTGCTCAGTGCTCCAGTTCGACATCTTCTTTTGTCTGTGTACTATTGGAAAACACAATCAAGATGTTCTAATCACCTTAGCATTCTTAGGCTTACTAGCAAGTGCACAATATATTAGGAACAGATGTTCAGCTTAGCGGGAAGTCTCACTAAGGACTTGAAATCCTGATCCTTTCCAGAAAATGTATCGCATCTGGCATGTTTGAAATAGAACTGCTCTCATTTATTCATCCACGGAATGATACTCCTGTGTGTTTAGATAGTATGACTCACTTTTCTAGGGATGACTTAACTCAATTTTTCTCATGAGAAATAACTTAGAAGAACTGTCAGGAAAAATACATGAAATAAGAAAACAGCATCATGTGTTAAGACCATGGTTTGCAGCAGTATTCCCCCTATTTTGATTTTGGGTTTATCACTGGCATTATCAGAATGCAACATTTTACTTCAGACCTGTCCCACATATAGGCTATGGAACAAGTTGAATTTCAAAGAATTGTTCTTTTTACTGATGTCCTTCTCTCTCCTAGATCCTCATTCTTCTTTAGAGTACAATAAAAATTGCTTTAATTTTTCTTTTTAAAATGTCACTTAGTTACATATCCATAGAACTGTGTATTTTATAATTCTGCCTTTTTTTTCTAAACCAACCTCAAATACTTAAAAATTTTCAAGACTCTGCTGCAACAGCCTGCTTCTACTTCTACCTTTTCATCCCATTGGCCTGTGATTCAGTTGTACAGAATTAGTAAATTGTTTTATGGAACATATCAGCCAATATTAGGTAATGATTAAAAATCATCATTTGATTTTCTACTTTGAAATTGAGAAGTAGCATCAACAGGATTTGAAAAAGTAGAATAGGGATTTTTTAAAAAAAATATCGCTAATGCCTTTGATAGCCTCTTAAAATATTTTAGACATATAAATTATTTTTCTTTAAGATGTCCAGCATGTTCAATTTTGGAGCAAAATAAATTAAGAGAGAAAGGTACAGAGATACAGAGAATCAGAGTGTCACAGTCAAGACCTGGGAATCAAGTCAGCAAAACTGATTGAAGGTGTTGAGATGTGATTGGTGTTTTTGTCAAATGAAAAAAGACAACAACTCCCTCTAACTGTAATGGAAAAATGTCTACAAAATCAAAGAAATACAAAGGTAGCTCAAGGAAACTAGAAATAAATAGAATAAAAGTAAAAAGACAAGGAAGAAAATCACTGACATGCGATGTGAATTAAATAACTTAATTAGAAATAGTGGAAGCAGAAATGTAGAGAAGCATCTATAGGAAAGAGTGGCAGTGAGAGTCGAGTGAAAAGTTTTCGGTGGGGAAGGGAGTAAAAAAAGATTTAAAGGTATCTAATGTCATCAAATACAATATCCCAGCAGTCTGCAGAGCATTTAAAGTTCAGTTTTTCCTATAATATAGTCAGTGACCAAACATTAAGTGTTTATCTACTGTCTTTATTTTATGTTCTACCTCTTAATCAGAAGTAGTAGAAAGAGCTATCTGTATCATAGGACACATTCTAAAACACATACTTAGGATTAGGTGTAACTGCTGGTGAAAGAAACTCTGGTTTAATCAAGATTAAAATTTATTTCCCTCTCACATAGGGGCCCACGTTGGCATTCCAACACTGGTATGATCTGCACTATTATCAGGTGGATATTTTTATCCACCTTTTCCTTTATCGTACTCAAAACTTGGATTTTAAGTGGCTTTTCAGTTCCAGTCAACATGTCTGTAACTGCAACTAACAGGAAGAAGAGTGAAAGGAATCAGATACACTCATTCCTTTTCGAGATGGCTCCTAGAAGTTGCATATAACATTTGTTTTCACAACCCATTGGCAGAAGCTTGGTTTCTTACACGTCCCATAGCTTCAATGAGGATTGGACATCATTGCATTTTTCTCAAGGTGGTCATAATCCTACCTCACAGCCAGGAGGTATTACCAAAGAAAAAGAGACTAGCACTTGGAAGACAAATAGCAACATCTACTACACATGCATTCCACAAATATCGGCCAATAATGAGTAAAAAGACATTAGGAAAAAACAGAAGAGGTATCAGCTTTAGAGTGCAACTGGAGATAATCACACATGGATTGAAATTTGTGAATATAAGATTATTAAGGATTATAATATTAATTTTTCCATAAGTGCAAAATTTAGAATATAAAAACGGCATCTTTTTGAAAATTTTGAAGCACTGAAAATTGCCAATTGCCAATGAAAGTTATACTCTGTGTATGACTCATTTGGAGCACTTTTATAAAACTGGTTTTAGGAAGGAGCTTAGAAATCAGAACATCTCTGTCCCAATCTTAATTGGAATTTTCAAATATTTTTATGAGCAAGTTTTCAAATATTTTTTTTAGATTGCATAAGCCATGATTTTTCCCAAGTGCAATTTTGTCACTTTAAATATAGACATAACATTAGAAAGCAACTATAGTCTAACAAAAAGAATGAATTAACCATGAAGCTGAAATATAATTTTGTGCCCTTTTCAGAAACCTCATTTCTGAATGCAATCTAGATCCTGAATAGTTTTACAACGCTGGTGAGATTGGTCTATTTATGATACCTACCATATTCTCACTTAGTATTTCTTCATGAATTGTCTTCCTAATTTTTTTAAATTGGGGTATAGCTGCTTTACAATGTTGTGTTAGTTTCTGCTGTACAATGAAGTGAATCAGCTATATGTATACATGTATCCCCTCCCATTTGGACCTCCCTCCTCACCCACCTAGGTCTCCACCGAGCACTGAGCTGAGCTCCCAGTGCTATACATCAGGTTCCCACTAGCTATCTGTTTTACACATGGTAGTGTATATATGTCAATCCCAATCTCCCAATTCATCCCACCCCCCCTTCCCCAATGTTCATTGCAGCACTATTTACAGTAGCCAGGATACGGAAGCCACCTAAATGTCCACTGACAGATGAATGGATAAAGAAGATGTGGTATGTATATACAATGGAATATTACTCAGCCATAAAAAGGAATGAAAATGAGTCATTTGTAGAGACGTGGATGGACCTAGAGTCTGTCATACAAAGTGAAGTAAGTCAGAAAGAGAAAAACAAATATTGTGTATTAACGCATATATGTGGGATCTAGAAAAATGGTACAGATGAAGCTATTTGCAGGCAGGAATAGAGACACAGCTGTAGAGAACGGATGTGTGTCTTCCTAATTTTTAAGGGAAAAGTTCAGTTTGACTATTCTTACATGCAGTATTCCATCAGACAAGATCCTGAGTTTTGCAAATACAAATAATCTTAAGAGTAGTCATTCTCAGTGGTGAAGACAAAAGGGCACACCTCCTTTTGAACCACCTCAAGAGGGTATTTAGATTTCATATTTCCTCTCCCTGCCCAGATTCTGATATACCTCCCACCAAGTTGTGTGTGTTTGTGTGTGTGTGTGTGTGTGTGTGTGTGTGTTTTTGGAGGAGGGTAGTGCAGAGAGTGATTCAAATTTTCCTTATTTAATAACACTCAACCACTTAAAAATATGATTTGCCTTACTCCTCTCAATATTCACGTGATTATCATATCCCTATCTCTCTCTCTCTCTCTCTCTCTCTCTACCTATGTATCTATCATCTTTCTGTCATCTGCATTCATATCTCTATCCTTCTGACCCAAACCAGTTATCACTTGAAATATCTGCTTCTAATTTCTCCTCTAATCTCCTGTATTTACCCCAAATAAACCTCTTATCCAACCCCACTCTTACTCAAGGAGAATATCACTATACCAGGCAATCAATGGGCTTCTTATCATAGCCTTACCCTCCATCTCTCAGATAGTCTAGTCTGGAAGACCAAGGTCACTGTCCTATGGCTTAATGCTGCATTGGCCCCTTCTTCTCTGAGGGTTCCAATACTTGGGTACAAGGTTCTGTGTGTCTTCTGGTTCTCCATCACTTCCTATCTATAATTCACAGAACTAGGTTGCCATGAGCTTCAAAGAGTATAGCAGAATGAAGGGAAAATCAACAGTGGGCAGATGGCAAGAGTCAGGACAGATGGAAAACTGAAACCAAGTTATCAGAGACAGAACATAGCATTTGATTACTTTAAGAAAAACAGCTATATCAGGGAATCGAGGGTTTATTAGTTCTCTCTCATTATCTCTGTTTTTCTCTATATCACTCTTTTTCACACATACTTTAATTTAAAGTTCAGGAAGAAAGACAAAATAAAAAAGCATATATATGCTAACACAAATTAAAACAGCAATGTTTTTTCATATTTGGATATTTTTTCTTCTTAAAAATATTGTAGAGTTAAAGACCACTGTTTAGCTAAAGCAATCACAGTCCAGATTTTGTTATTGTTATATATTCAGGGAAATTTATACTTTTATGTCTTCATTAAATATAATATAAGTAGAATATAAATAAATTACTTTGTATATTTTATACCTTTTAATCTTTTTGTGTTAATTCTATCAAAAGTTAAAAGTTAAGAATTGTCACTTGCTACTAAGTTTCCAGAATTTTCTGGGAATAATGACACCAAAGATCCATTTTGATCTTTTGAAACATCTTACAATAAAAGAAAATAGTTTAAAATGTGAATTGTAGAGGAAGAGTGTATATTTAGTCACAGATATTGTACTGGAAATCAAGACAGTGTGATGTGGCACAAAACAGGTGTGTATCACTTAGAAGGGCAAGGAGACTGGGTAAGGCAGATGATTCTGTCAGGGGAACTCAGATGTAGGAGAATCCTCAGCACAGGCAAACTTAATAAAAGAACGTCAGACACCTTTTCCCAGTAGCTTCTACCTACCTTGTTCTATTCTGTGAACCTGAACTCAGGTTCTGATGGTAACCTTGATCTTCAAACAAGCTTCTGTTTTTCCTAAACTTTACAGTTTTATCAGATACTCATTTTATCATAGAGACAGTTTTCGTAGCCTGGTTCTGGTATCCTGTATCCTAATAGCTCTACTGACAGCTCTCCATCTCCTTGTTACCATCAGCACCTGATAACTCAACCCAGATACCTGATTATCTCCCTGGTGAGTTGTTTGACACACCTGATCCTGCCACTCTGATTAACCCTGCCATTGGGATCCGCTCCATAGAAAGGGTCTCACCCCCTCCCACTGACATTGTGCTAGTGATGCAGAAATAATGGATAATGTTTTAAATGCTGCTGACAAGGCAAAGGACATTGATAATGAGAGCAGAGAAGTTAACTTTCTGAAGAGCGAGAAAATTACTTGGAAGAAGGCTGATTCAGCCTTTGATTCACTAATTAATTTTTGCAAAAGACAGAAGTGTCACAGAGCCCGGGAGGTCATAGAGCTGAACATTCTTCATTTTAGTTCAATAAGAAAGAGGTAAATGGAAACAAAAACTTGATATTAGAGACTTTTTCAGTAAAGTAAGCTCTGCCTATTTCCTGGAGCTAGTATTTAGTGAGCGGTAAGTTCAATATAACAATAACCAGTGCCATAGAACAAAAATTGATAATTATTATTATGCCCCTTGGCCAAAATGTGTTGTGTTTACTAAGGTAGACAAGCTGATATAATATTTTTGAATTACATTTTCTCTCAAGAAAATGTTTTTACACTAACTGCATAAAGATTCAATCCCTTCAGTTTTTTCTTATTCTCCACTTTGAACGCCCAAGGTTGGTAAGAAATATTTACCAATGTTTAAGTAAAAGACATTTTAATATATACTTTCCAAAAAATCCCATAGAATGAATAATTATTTGCTTAAATTTTATGTCAGTTATTACCATGGTTATTAGAAATATATGATATATACATTTTTACTGACTTGTAGAATAAAATTTTCATTCATAAATTCTAAAATTTAATTATTGAATATTGTCTAAAACGTCCTCTCTTTTTATATTTTATTTTAAACAGTAGGTTTATCACATACGTTACAAAGTTATTATACTTTCAGTTTTTTAGTTAAATGATTTAAGTATTCTCTCGGTCCTCAAACGTTTCAGTCAGAATTTTAACTTAATACTATGACCAATAAAGTCTACATTTCTCTTTTCTTACTTGATGGGACATGGTTTTTTGACAATACATTTTTTGCTTTAGTATTTAATGGAGGTCATTTTCAACCTGACTTTAGAATGGTAGCTAAAATGTCATTAAAAACACAGAATGAGGTTTTTTGTCACAGTTAACACTTAAAAAGAAAGAAAACAGTTTGTGTTTAAATAGAGTCCATTAAACAGTTTTGGGGAAAAGAATGCAGAACAAAATGAGTACATTTTAGATATCTATCTATCTTTTTTATTATCTGATCAATTCCTCACTGCCTTTCTATGAACAGGTTGTTTTTATCCACATCGTATAAATTAGGAAACTGAGAGTTAGAGATGGTAAATAACACACCTAAGGAACTCAATGATAATTCTTAACAGAGACAGGACAAATCTCTATTCCTTTTTATTTCCAAGCTTCTGTTCTTTATCTATGTAATAAAGAACTTCAGCTATGTTACACAGCCTTCTCAGATTAGGGTTTCCACCCTTAGTGAAGAAGCATTAATGGACTATATATATTTTGTTGAATATAAATATGTCCAAGTTAACTGAATTATAAAGTATAAATAATTCTTGTTGTATATTGTGAGTTCAATCATTTTCAATGAATGTTTTCATTGTCTTCCTAAAGTCTCAAATTAGAACACCCTTCTAGGTATTGCTATGGATGGAATATCTTGCTTGGGTCTACTCAATATAAAAGTCGAGATTCTGATTCTAGGATAAGCAGACTTGGAAATACGTGATTCTAACCAAATGTTACCTGAATAAGCACTATTTTTTTTAACCTAAATTAGATTAACTAAACTTAATTTAGTCATGTAGTAACTTTCTATAGAATTTTTTTCAGAAGATAATCCGCTTTCCTATAGAGCCAAAGTTGAGTATGATACTAAAAAGGAAAATAATAAAAAATGAAGCCTATAGGCAAGTCCAGAAAAGGGCTGGAATTACTATTTACCAAAGGGATTGGAAGTATAAAAGAAAGTTGTATTATGAATAGATAACAAAAATATATAATTGATAGAAGAAAATCCAGGATATCATCACAATTGGGCAGCTTGGGAAAAAAGAATGAATGGCTACTTTATCAGATTCCAGAGGCTATCTCTGATGATTAAAGCACAAGATGATTAGCAAAAAGAAAAGGAAAAAGAAGATTCAAGATTGCAGGATGATTTTTTTCCCTCGGGTTAACTTTGAAAACGAGGAAAATCTCTATTAGAACTAACCAAATCATATTTAAAGACCCGTGTTTCGTTAGAGGAATTATTTATGTAAGAATCTTATCTTTCATTTAATACTTGCAAGCTTAAGCATTCCCTTTATAGATACGATTTTTATGTGTAAGATACATTTATGCATAAAGTTTATATTCATTATTCACTAAACACTTCAGATTTATAAATGCATTTATAATAATTGCATTTGCTTTTATAATGTCCTTATCCAATATGTAGGAGATGAACTAATCAAACAGTGTTGTCCTGCTCTGGTCACCACTGCAATCACCACCACCACCATGTCCATGTTTTGATGACCTTGCCACTGTTTACAGACGGCTCCTAACTACAGTGACTAGTATATTTACTAAAGTTGGAGGCATCCATACGGTAAATACTGGGATTTAACCTGATTTTTAACAGAAATTGGTGAGTATTCCATTTTCTCAATTTAACATGTCTTCAATTATTTATTTCATTATGGTAATTAGGGTAAACTAACATTATTAGGTAAATCACTAAACACAGCCACATAAATCTAACATTCACCTGCTGTTTTCTAAAGCCTGGCTACAATTTTTAACCTACGATAATGGATAATAACATGCCAGGCACACTGACAAATAGTTTATCTCAGGAACTCCTCACAGCCACCCTGAGAAGTATGTTCAGTGATTGGCATTCCCACTTCACAGATGTGAAAATTGAGGCTTAGAGATGTATAAATAATCTACCTAACTTACACAGCCAAAAGGTGGGGGAACCAGGCTTGAAAGCTTGGCTGAATTTAGCCTCCAGAGTTCTGTGCAGGCAACATGTATGCCCATTATTATGAGAGCTTAGCATTGGCAGGTGATGGAAAAAAAATGGGAAGGGGGCATTTTGACAATTTGCACTTCATTTTCAACAATAAATTTTTAAAAGAGTTGCTTGATTTTCATACAAATATAATCATGAACAGCGTTATGTGGTGGTTGAGAGTTCAAACTCTAGTGCTAAACTACCTGGATTCCAATCCTGGCTCAACAAGTTACCTTATTAATTGTACTGTTTAACCACTCTGTGCCTCAGTTTCCTCATCTAAAAATGGTGATTAAATGGTACCTACCTCACAGGTTGTTTTAAAGATTAAATGAATAGTTCACATAAAGTACTTAGTGCTTAGCACAGGGTAAGTTCGTCACCTAGGATATAATTATTATCACAAGTTGTATTTGTAACATTAAACTGGTATTGATACAAAATGGTTGGAATACATTGTTAAAGGGTCCTAGCTGCTGTAGATTTAACAGATTTATATAACTTTGTACACAGAAGTAGAAATTTTGAAAGAGTGTGATTATAAAAAACAAAAGTATGTAGTCATAGATTACACAGAGTAGACATGCAATATTTTCCTAAGAGGGTTCAAAGTAAGACGTTTAAGGGTAGAATCGCATGAATTTAAGCCTAGTACTCTAACTTTCTAGAATCAGTAATTATTCAAATGGAAGGGACATGCAGTGAAATGACAAATAGAATGGCAAAATTTAATGTAATATTTAGAAATATACAAATAAACTTTTAAAGAAATATACACTAATATTTAACATAGTTTGGGATGAAAAGTCAATTGTTCAGAGCTGTTGTATAATAATCTGAATACGTTGCTATCTGTATTGTTATAAACTTTTTAATTTTAAATGGAGTTTGTGAACAGATATGCATTGCCTGTATGACCTCTGTCTATAATCTACCAAATTAAGGGGCATGAGGTGCACAATAACAAAGTAAAAATGATTATTTGCAGGATAGCTCCTCCCCAGAATATGATCATTCACAACTATTCATGCTTACTTCCTCTTTATAAAGGATCATTGCACGTTTATAAAATTGTGCTCATGATGCTTTCTATTTAGAGCAAACCAGAATAAAGTTTTACGTAGTAGAAAGCAGTTCTTGGTGGAAATAATCTAGGACTATTTTCTTCCTGATATGGAGCATCAAATCACTCTTGGATTAGATCTAAATCCCTAGACTCCACTGATGATGAACCTATTTTCCTCTTGATAATTCACAAAACTTCTAAAAGAATCAGCAGTAAAGAACGGAGTCTTTAACTTCATCACAAGGTACAATTAATGGATAAAGTACATGTTCCATATTCAAATTTCTTTATTAAAATGAGCAAATCTGACTTGTAATAATCAAAAATTTTCCCTTACTGTCTTGGGATAAAGTCAGATTATTTTTATACCTTACAACCAAATAATTGTATTTTTCCTAGAAGTTCCTAGTTATTTACACATTATTAAGTTTTGTTCAATACTACACCTCTTCTCTTCTACAGGTCCTTCAGATCACTGAGCTTTTGTTATTTAAAGCTTTGAATAAGAATAATCAACACATAATTAAATCAGTGATTAAAGAATGTGGTGCTCAAAATACAGTTCAAAAGTTTCAGTCTAACCTCTTCATCGAAATGTAGTTCAAGGGTCTAAAGAGAAAATTCTCAAAGATGCCTCACTTACCTCTCATTTATGTCCAGGGGAAGATTACAGCTCTTTTCCTTTGTATAGTGCTTCACAGTTTCAAATTGCTTCCATACACATCTTCCTAATTCTTCAAAGGTAGGAAGACTAAGAACTAGCTGTGACATACCTGGTGTGTAGGAGACATGGGCTAGGTCTTCCAGGCTGGCAGGATGATGTCACCGCAGGCTGGTGGGCAGCTAGCTGTCCTGTTCAGGGATGGTCTTGCTCAGGCCAACAGATACATGATAATGCTAGGCCGCAGCTCTTCCTTCAAAGAAAAGATGCAGGTACTTCAGGACATCAGAAAACAGAGGTGGGGTCTGAAAGCAAAGTAGGAATCAAGCTTGAGTCCAAAAGCTTGATTCCTACACCCAGAGCAAGGAAGCAATGCAAGCATTCAGAAGGGGCTGCTCTGGGATCTATGTGCTAAATTAGACCTCTCATAGCTCAAAACTGACCAGGTTGGGGTCCACTGAAAGTGATGTCCAAGCTTATTCTCTGTCCTTTGACTCCAACATGCTTTTCAGCATTATCTTTTGCATGGTCATTATTGGCTATTTTCATCACATTAGCACTCTGCTGTTTCCAGCTTATTGTCCTTGCTTACATGTCTTCTCTCTGGCTAGAATTCCATTTCCCAGCACTCTTGTTGTTCTCACAGTTAAAATCCACATCTGGAGAAACCCTATTTTCCTTTACAAGAGGTTAATACTCTGCCCTGAACAATCACAGCTTGGTGGATACTTAGGGCACAATTACTACATGCCAATTTTTTGTTAAAAACTAAATCTTGAAGGTGTTATTTTTGCATTTTTTAATTATGCTCCACAGTATATAGTAAATGGAATATTTATGGAAAAAACCTTTTAGAAGCATACAGCTTCAAGTTCAAATCCAGGTTTTGTCACTTATTACTTGCATGACATTAAGTAAGTATTAACACTTTGACTAAAATTTATTTTCTCTTAAAATTGTGAATTATAATACCTATCTTGCAAGGTTGTTGAAAGTTGTGTAACATAATGTTTGCAAAATATATATAAGATTATCTAGAACTGGGTCTTTTCATTTATTCTTTTCTACCTCTATTCTTCCCTTATTTTTCTACAAAATAAATAATTATGTGCACAATTAGCCTAGGATTATCAAGTATAATGCAGCAACTGCTCTCTTGAGCTATAAGTAATTTCTTGAAGTAGCATTAATGTCCTGTAAAGAGCAACCCATTTCAGTCATCCTAATTAGAGTGAAAATACTGTCCATTTAAAAAACTAAAGTTGATTTTCCATCTGGGGCTATTTGATTTTTAAATTGATAGATTTCAGATTGATTTAGCCATGACTTCTGTTCCTAGGACTCATATGCAAGTCACAGAAATGTAGTGACAGTGGCTGAAAAGCTTTGAGTAAAACTTACATGAAAACCTTGCTCCAGTTTACTTAGTAAAGAACCCGATTGAAAGCAAATCTTTAGGCACTCATTCTAAGGTGTACCTGTGCTAGATAGTCTCTGTCATTGGTTTTGCTAAGCAGTATAATCAGAAGCTTATGGAATGTCTGGAATTTGCTTTCTATGTCTATGTAGCCTAAATAACGGCCACACTTATGGTTGCACGGCATCTAAATATATTGTTTCTCAAGGATTTTGGTTTTACTTTAGGGAAGGTTCAATTACCACAACTGAACTTCATTACTGTGTAAGGATCATAAGATGCTGAAGCACTTTAGGGAGTTGTTTTAAAGTGGCCCTACACACCACACTGGTGAAAAAATAGAGAAGCTTGCATTAAATGTCTTTTTTCCCCTTACCCTTATTAGGTCACAAGAGTAACATCTAAATTAAATAGAGACTGGAGCTTTCAAGAGCGATGGAGAAACTCGATGGTAAATGTTTAAGTTTAAATTTGGTGCAAAGCCTTTTTAACTAAAAGCTCCCATAAATATTGTTTTCTTATACCAAGTAAATAGCCAAGATATAAATATTTATTTATTCATTAAAAATAAAGTAAAAGTAGTAACCTAATAATATTCATCAATATCTATTTTAATACTAATTTTAAAGTAAGAATTTGCAGAATCATAGCCCCTCCTCACCGGCTTGTGCTAAGGGCCATGAGATGTGAATTCTAATATCACATTAAGAGGAAAATGGAAAATGTAAAAAGAAAAAGCAAGAGGGTGCTGATCTTATGTTCCTGCTTTTTGTTTGCTTCTACAACTAAGTTATTCTATAATGAAATGTTTCTACCTTACTGGAAATGAGGATGCCTCATTTAGCCAACATACATTAGTGTTCAATCCATCACAGGCATTATGTATACAAACATGAACATGTGTCCCTGCTCTTATGTTCTAGTGGGGAAGACAGATGTGTAAACGCATTATTACAATTCAACTGGTTTAAACAATACAAGAGAAGTCAGAGTCTAGTATGTTGGGGCACCATAATTCTTAAAATTAAAAGAAACTCAGCCTAGCATAAAACATTGTAATTTGTAAATGTGCAACTGTAATGGATAAATTTATGTAGTAATAGTTACACAGAAAATCAAAGTGAAATTGCTGGGTCATATGGTAATTCTATTTTTAGTTTTTTGAGAAACCTCTATTCTGTTTTCCACAGTGACTGCACCAATTTACATTCCCACCAACAGTGTACGAGGATTCCCTTTTCTCCACATCCTAGCCAATGTGTTCTTTTTGACGATAGCCATTCTGACAGGTGTGAAGTGATATCTCATTGTGGTTTTGATCTGCATTTCCCTGATGATTAGTGATGTAGAACATCTTTTCATGTGCCTGTTGGCCATCTACATTTCCTCTTGGAAAAATGTCTATTCAGTTCTTCTGCCCATTTTTAAATCAGGTTGTTAGCTTTTTTTTTTTTTATGTGGTACGCGGGCCTCTCACTGTTGTGGCCTCTCCCGTTGCGGAGCACAGGCTCCGGACATGCAGGCTCAGCGGCCATGGCTCACGGGCCCAGCTGCTCTGCGGCATGTGGGATCTTCCCAGACCAGGGCACGAACCCGTGTCCCCTGCATCGGCAGGTGGACTTTCAACCACTGCGCCACCAGGGAAGCCCTGTTTGCTTTTTTGATGTTGAATTGTATGAGCTATTTATATATATTGGATATTAACCCCTTATCGGTCATATCATTTGCAAATATTTTCTCCCATTCAGTAGGTTGTCTTTTCATTTTGTTGACGGTTTCCTTTGCTGTGCAAAAGTTGTTAAGTTTAACTAGGTCCCATTTATTTATTTTTGCTTTTATTTCCTTTGCTTTAGGAGACAGATTCCAAAAAATATCACTATGATTTCTGTCAAAGAGTGTTCTGCTTATGTTTTCCTCTAGGAGTGTTATGGTTCCCAGTCTTACATTTAGGTCTTTAATCCATTTTGAGTTTATTTTTGTATATGGTGTTAGAAAAAGAATGTTTTACCATGTGATCCAGCAATTCCACTCCTGGGTATATATCCAAAATACACAAAAACACTAATTGGAAAAGATACATGCACCTCAATATTCATAGCAGGATTATTTACAATGGCCAAGATATGGAAGCAACCTAAGTGGCCATCAACAGATGAATGGATAAAGAAGATGTGAGATACACACACACACACACACACACACAAGGAACACTATTCAGCCATAAAAAAGAATGAAATTCTGCCATTTGCAGCAATATGGATAGACTTGGGGTGTGTTGTGCTAAGTGGAATAAGAAAGAGAAAAGACAAATACCATATGATATCACTTATATGTGGAATCTAAAAAATACAACAAACTAGAGAATACAAAAAAATGCAGCAGACTCACAGATATACAGAACAAAGGCATGGCTACCAGTGGGAAGAGAGAAGAGGGAAGGGGCAACATAGGGGTAGGGGATTAAGAGGTACAAACTATTATGTATAAAATAAGATACAAGGACATATTGTGCAACATGGGGAATATAGTCAATATTTTATAACAACTATAAATGGAATATAACATTTAAAATTGTGAATCACTATATTGTATACCTGTAACATATAATATTGTATATCAACTATACTTCAATAAAATTTTTTTTAAAAGGAAGATCAAAGTGACTCAAGTTTCTCTTTCTTAGTATTTAAACTTAGCTTCAGTTTTCTGCTTCTAAGTAGATCCAATTCTTTTATCTTCAGTTGTATTTTTTTACTTAGTTCAAATATAAAAGGCTATATTAAAATGTCTATTATAAAATCTATAAATTTGATATTCAAAAATTAGGGTTTAATTATCAGTTAATAAACTGACACTTCTCTGCAAACATTGTGCCAAGTACTGAGTTTTAAAAGTCTTAGGACAGAGTACCCCTGGCCTATAAGAGCTCAATTAACCTAAATTTCAATGTAATTTACTAAATTCACTCATCATAGGAAAGTAAATGAATGTGGAAGCATAGCAGCTTGTGGAATTTAGAAAACAAAGTTATTTGTTTTGGGGTATTTGGATTTTGCGTATCTGTGTATTTAATGGCCTATTATAGACATCTGGGAATATAACCAGATTTTTTAATTTGCTGGTTATGGTGGTGTCATGTCTGCCTCCATTGAAATTACCTATGATCTTACTGGAAACAAGGCACTTTCACATCACCTTCAGAAAATAATATTGTCTCCCTTGTGTTTTTTTTTAATAAAAATATTTTTTAAATAAAGTCTCTATATGGAGATTTATCAGGATGTAATACTTCTTTTGAGTTTCCGATCAATATATCTGTTATACTAAGCTTCTATTGGATTAAAAAGTCATTTGGTAGAATAGTTTCCTTCCTTTCAAAAGCAATGTTTATGACTATACTGAATATCTGTATGTCTTTCAAAGTGTGTCTAGTTGTTTCTTGTATTTCTAATGTTAAAAGGGTGATGCTTCTTTTGTGTGCATAGGTTATTTTTTAACTTTTGTGTTAATGAATCTTCTCTAGAGAATAACTTTCTGTCCTCCTTATAGTTCTAGATTGTGCCACCTGTTCAAATGAAGTGAAGCTATTAAGCATAAACAAAGTAATATTTAAGGTGACTACATTCTGCTCTCTTGAATGTATGTGAAAATGTTGAGTAGTAGAGGAGGGAAGAGTTTATGAAATTAGATCTAAAGGTACACTTTTAATTTGCTTAATTATAGAGGATTAAATGATGTATGAGTATATAAGATTTCTAAACCACAAGAATTTACGAAAAAAGAAAGAAAATTTGTAGTGAGGTGGGTGGACCTAGAGTCTGTCATACAGAGTGTAGTAAGTCAGAAAGAGAAAAACAAATACTGTATGCTAACACATATATATGGAATCTAAAAAAAAAAAAAAGGTTCTGATGAACCTAGGGGCAGGACAGGAATAAAGACGCAGATGTCGAGAATGGACTTGAGGACACAGGGAGGGGGAAGGGTAAGCTGGGATGAAGTGAGAGAGTGGCATGGACACATATACACTACCAAATGTAAAATAGATAGCTAGTGGGAGGCAGCTGCATCACACAGGGAGATCACCTTGGTGCTTTGTGACCACCTGGAGGGGTGGGAGGGGAACGCAGAAGGGAGGGGATGTAGGGATGTATGCATGCATATAGCTGATTCACTTTGTTGTACAACAGAAGCTAACAGCATTGTGGAGCAACTGTACTCTGACAAAGATGTTAAAAAAAAAAAATGAAGACTGGCTCACTTTTATCCACAGCATAACTCAAATATTTTCCCAGAATGCCACTCATTTGCTAAAAAATTACTTCATATCTTTACCTAGTTAAGAATTTTTCAAGAACCTCACAGAATAGACTGCTAAACTATTTACAAACCTTCGTGGAAAATTTATATAACATTTTCCTTTCACAGTTGGTCTCTCAAAATATATTCTTCCCTGTGTCATCCATACTAGATGTAATTAAGTAATTATTCTTATCTTGATTTGTATATATTAAACTTTTATGATATGTTTAAATCTCCTGAGAATATGTTCTCTCAAAAAAAAAAAAGAAACATTTAATCTAGCAAAAATCAGTCAAAAGCATTGAAAAGGTAAAAATAATTAGATCTGATAGTAGAAACAATACACGATATTATTGGTAGTCATAATAAATGTAAATATGTTAATTTCCCTACTAAGAGAAAAAATTCTAAGATAGAGTGAAAAAGCAGCTTAATCTGAATGCTATACATAAAGAAGTTAAAGACAGACCCAAAATTATTTAAAATAAATGTTTGAGTAAAAGTATATCATGCAAGTGCACATAAAATAAGTCCAGTTTGCCAATACTTGAGCCAAAATAAATTTCTAAATTTCAAGATAAGTTCTTGAATGCAACAAAGAGACATTTTTGCAATGACAGAAGCTACAATTCATCAAAATATATAACAGTTCTGATTTTTGACTCATCAAGCACCATAACATTGAATTATATACAGCAAGAATCATTACAAATATATCAACTAGACAAAACCACATTGAGATGGAGGTCAATCACACTTTCTTTAGAATTTGACAACTATACTGGCAATGCTATAAATTAGGATATAGAGAAAATATATAAATGATAAGTAGTAAGATTTATTTTATGTACATAGTTAATGAGACAGAAAGATGGAGAGATGGAGAGACAGAAATATATATATATATACATATGTATATATATATAATGTGTATATATAAAACTATATGGAGAGAGAGGGAGCACACACTGAATGTTCTGAATCAGAGATATCTTCAATTTTCTTCAAAGATTAGATTTAAAAGAATTAGATAATTTAGAAATTTATAATAGTGAGAACCAATAGAGAAGTAGGCTTTCAGAATCTGCAGAATTTATGGGGGAAGATCTGGCTTTAGAGTTCAGGGCCACCTTTATCCAAACCTGCAAAAAGCAGGGAAGGATGAGCTACTATTTCGACTGTATATATTACTAAAACAAAACAGATACAGATTTCCTAAATTAAGTTCCCAGAATATTGACAATGGTGTTAGGAGTCTGACCCCAGTCAGTGAAACAAAATTCACACTAAGTAGCTTGGTGAAGAGGTATTTGTATGGGGAGCTACTTACAAACTGAAACTTTAAAAAGTCAAATAGAATATGGTGAGGCAATTCAAATGGAAGATTTGATGTTATCAGGGTTTGGCACCATGGAAGGGGCTGGGACAGGAGGTACTGGGACCACAGAGAGGAGTCTGCTCAGTAGAAGCTGGAGCCAAGGAGGAGATGTGGCCACTGCTCCTTACACTGCCGCACCAGTCAGGTAAAGGGGGGGAGAAAAAACCTGGTTACTCTCTCCTTCTCACTCTTTAGTCTTCCAGCAGCATCTCATTGGCTCTAGCCAGCATCTAACTAGTGAATGAACCTGGGACACCTAGTTTTCTGGGTTAGTCCCCTGTGATATGGAGCAGGGTAAGGGGGTGCAGGGAATGGATCTTGTAAACAGGCAAGTGATAAACATATAATGTTACCATTTATTGGAGATGCTTATAGGCTTACTTTCATTTTCTCTCTATTGTACTCAGAGATAAATGGCTAATGCAAATGTTTTTATTATTAAACAAAATGATTGAAAACATAACATCGCTAAGCATTCTTATGGGAAAAAAACAAAATGATTCCATTTTGGAGGAAAACATTATATGTAAGAAATCAGAATGGTGTGTTGTGCTGAACAAGCAAGATTTGTAGCATAATCTTAACACATTTATCCCCTGTCCTTCTTTTAGACATTATTCAACTGGGATAATCCTATACCCATATAAGACCTAAGATAGATTTCATGCTTTGCTTCTCAGTGGTTAACTGAAGGTTCTACACTTACTTTAAATAAACATCCTCATGCCTCAATCCAGGCATTTAAATACCCAATCCTATGAAGTAATCAAAACTTCAATGGCCTAGAATGAATTCTTCTATCCTCTACCAGCTGAGACCGGCTTCAGGCTGGGAAGTTCCCTGGGGCTTCGCTCTTCTGCTCATTACCTTCCCCTGGTTCATTTCCACTCCCACCAGCTAGCGATTTTTCACTCCTTCAAAATATAGAGGGAAGGTAGTTGGAAGAAGACAGAGAATGAACCTGGTCAGTTTTGATTTAGCTGGGTTGTTTCATGTCTCTAAGTCCTACAGATCCTGAAATCTGTTTCTTCTCTTTTGTCAACTATTCAGTTTCCCCTATAAATCCGTATCTCCTCCATTAGCCCTGACCTGGGCAAGTACTTTGCTACTCCCAAGCACCCTGTGACTCCTTCCTCAACTTTGGGGCTCACAAAGGTGACTTCAGCCTGTTTATGCTGGGGGCTTCTCACTTCCAAGGAGGTACTGAACAGGACCTAAAAAGTCCTGAAGCAGGCTCTGTCTTTCAGGCACATACCTTATGTTCACAGGAGATCAGGAGTGCCTGGCAATCCCAAATCAGGAAAATGATACAAAATTGTTAACTGTACTATCAAGGAACTAAAGAACCAACCTCGGGGATCAGGTAGCATAGGAAGCTCTTAAGAGGAGAGCTCAAGTATGACACCTAGGTTGCATCATTTAAAAAAAAATGGATTATATCCATTTCTTTATCCCTTGAGTCACCTGGTTCAAATGCATAATTCTTAGAGAAAGATTATTTGTTAAACTTAGGTCTGTGCCTGACCTTTGGCATTACCCAATTGCAAAGAGGAAGAATTAGGTAAAAATTACTTCAGGGACCCTTCTGTTTATACAAGCATTTAAGTTTACTATCTCACAAAAACTGACCATAATGTGGACCTTGATCAGTGGTGGTAAAAGAGAAAGCCCTGCTGTGTAAGCATTTATCAAGCTTCTGCTTAAGTTCTATTCACTAACGTTGCATTAGGAAAAGCAGGTCACTGGGCCAAATCCAGATGGAAGGCATTGAGAAACAGACTCCATGTCTTGCTGAGAGAAGCTGTAAAATACAAAGCAAGGGGGATATGAACACCTAATGAAACTTAAAAGCTTTTGCACAGCAAAGGAAACCATAAACAAGACGAAAAGAAAACCCTCAGAATGGGAGAAAATATTTGCAAATGAAGCAACTGACAAAGGATTAATCTCCAAAATATACAAGCAGCTCATGCAGCTCAATATCAAAAAAACAAACAACCCAATCCAAACATGGGTGGAAGACCTTAACAGACATTTCTCCAAAGAAGATATACAGATTGCCATCAAACACATGAAAGGATGCTCAACATCATTAATCATTAGAGAAATGTAAATCAAAACTACAATGAGGTATCACCTCACACCAGTCAGAATGGCCATCATCAAAAAATCTACAAACAATAAATGCTGGAGAGGGTGTGGAGAAAAGGGAACCCTCTCGCACTGTTGGTGGGAATGTAAACTGATACAGCCACTATGGAGAACAGTATGAAGGTCCCTTAAAAAGCTAAAAATAGAACTACCATACAACCCAGCAATCCCACTACTGGGCATATACCCTGAGAAAACCATAATTCAAAAAGAGTCATGTACCACAATGTCCATTGCATCTTTATTTACCATAGCCAGGACATGGAAACAACCTAAGTGTCCATCGACAGATGAATGGATAAAGAAGATGTGGCACATATATACAATGGAATATTACTCCACCATAAAAAGAAACACAATTGAGCTATTTTTAATGAAGTGGATAGACCTAGAGTCTGTCATACAGAGTGAAGTAAGTCAGAAAGAGAAAAATAAATACTGTATGCTAACACATATATATGGAATTTAAACAACAAAAAAATGGTTATGAAGAACCTAGGGGCAGGACAGGAATAAAGACGCAGAAGTAGAGAATGGACTTGAGGACACGGGGAGGGGGGAGGGTAAAATGGGATGAAGTGAGAGAGTGGCATGGACATACACACACTACCAAATGTAAAACAGATAGCTAGTGGGAAGCAACCGTGTTGCAGAGGGAGATCAGCTTGGTGCTTTGTGACCACCTGGAAGGGTGGGAGGGGAACGTAGGAGGGAGGGGATGTGGGGATGTATGCAAGCATAAAGCTAATTCACTTTGTTGTATAATGGAAGCTAGGTATAAATCTGATGAAAGATGTGTAAGAATTCAACACTAAAACCTACAAAACGTTGATAAGATGCTAATTCTTACAACAACCTAATGGTACATTAAGAGATGAGAGAGATGAGAGAGACAGAGAGAGAGAGAGAGAGAGACTGAATTAATAATTTGTCTAGGCTAAAAGACATGGCTCATAGCTGGTTATTCAAAACCAGTTATGTTTCTTATCTATGAGCTTTCTCTTGCCCAAAACAACTTCTCACCTTTCTCTCCACTTTAGCCTCCCCACCATAGTCCTAGTTCAGATATTCATAAATTCTTCTATGGACTACTAGAGTTGCCCTTTTGTTGGCTTTTCAGTTCAGATTTCACACATGTCAAATACAATCCCATTTGAATTATGTAACTATTCTCAGCCAAAATGTGTTGATGGGTCTCTATTACTACTTTACCAAAATCTGAATTCCTTAGCATAGCATGAGTTAACCTCTCCTCCAACCCATACACATTTCCCCCTACAGTTAGCCTTTTGCCCATCGTTTCTGTCCATCTCCCTCTTCTTTTCCTTCTCCTCCTTACAATCTCTTGATAACAGAGAAAATTCTTGCTAATCTTTGAAGTTACCATTCAAATTCTCCTTTCCAAATTTTCTTCCATCCCATATCTTAATCTACTATGGTAAACTCTCATAATATTTATTCTGTTCTTCAAATATGCTTTGCATTTTATTAGAGACTGATAATACGTCATTGTTTCACACGTCTGTTTCTTCACTGCATTATAAGCCACTTGAATGAAAATACTAAGCCTCTACAATGCCTGGCATAGGGAGAGGATTAATAAGGAAGCGAAAAACAAAAACAATTAATGAAATATTTTTATTCAGAAAATTTTGATTAATTCTTTAAGGCAGGAAAATAAAAGCACAAAATCTGAAAAATTTTAAAGTTTATTCTAAATAATTCATAGATGGAAGTTTCTATTCCACAACAAGAAACTAGTATTTACTCTTCACTGAATAACTAAATGATTTTTTTAAAAATCCATGTTATCATTTAAAGATGGAATTACGATTTGTATATTACAAACTATTCTCTCTGTCCCACATGGGATTTGACTTTAATGTTTCTTCAGATATTAGACTTATTACATAGAGATAACTTCTATTAATATTTTGAACTACCCAGGTGGCTTCTGTCACAAAAAGGCTAGAGAAATAGATCAAAATGTGAAATTATGTTATTTAAATGAGACATTACATATAAACTATTCCAATCTACGTCTAAAGTATATTCTAAAAAAACATTTTCTTCTATTGTTTTATACACAAATGGAAACAAAATGAAAGGTCCATTAAGTTAATATACATTAGCTAAAACAAATGTAAATATTTCCAAAACAATGAAACACTTTTGAAATACATTGCTCTTCTTTATTAAGTTATAACATAAAAGAAAATAAGGTGAAACTTTACATTTGTAGTTATAATGTTTATGCCTTAGTCTTCTGTTGCAATATACCTGAAGTTAATGGAAAAGTTTTCTTAACTCAGGGGTGCAAAGCACAATTTGTTTTGGGAGCTGAATTTAATCATAGAATTTTACTTTGAAAGATGAGATAAAATTATATGACTTAATTCTTTCTTTATATGTACTATGTTCTTGAAATACAAAGTGGAGGCAACTTTCTACTCGTAAATTATATCTGCCCATTTCTATAAAAATCTGTTTACTGATTTTGGTACTATGTTTTTAATCACTAATGCATTTACATTTTTATTACTTAAAATCTAACTTTGGAATATTTAATATTATAAATCTATATTTTTCTCTAATTTTATATTTATATCTTAGAATCTTGAGGGCATGATGTGTACATCAATTATCAAAAGTAATAGGTATTGGATTTGGGATAATATTCGATTGTATTAGGCTAAGAAATAAAGTATATCTGGTCAACCCATTCCTCCTACTAAGTAGGTAATAATCACAAATGAAAATGATAAACTCTACTCATTAGCTCTGCCTGACTTCTGTTCAGAAACCAATACTGAAGTCAACAGGATTAGATGGGAGTTTGGCTTGTCACAGAGATTGAAGCAGAAAATCAAACCTCAATCTGAATCTTAAAATGAGAAGTTTCTTTTTCATCTAAATAAACCAGAAGTGATAGAGTTAGACATTAGATTTTAGAATTCTTATGTACCATACTTTGAAAATACTTAACACTTGTTTTTTAGCTTAAGATGTTTCTACTCTAAATAATGACCTAGGCGAGAAGATTCCTTGTTGCTGTTTATAAGTATTTGCCTAAATACAACTTTGGTGAAAGGAGAATTTAGATTCCTACTAATAAAAATCTAAACTGGAAATAAATATTATAAAACATTTTATCACTTTTCTTTAGTTTTCATTTATTAGGGACGTTTTAATGTAGTGTCAAAAAATTTTATCAGAAGAATATAATTTACACATCTGATCAAAATCTAAGTGGTTTTCCATAATTATCAGTTTCAATGCTCTTCATTATCTTGTCACATTTCTACATCAGGGTGTTTTAGGCCTCCTGCTTTTACTAGTAGTCCAATATGGGCATAAAGTAACTAAAGTGTAAGAATGAAAAAAAAAAAAACCTTTAAAACTGTTTACTGATTATGACTATGACATTGATTAGTGAAACTAAACTGAGTTGATAACCTAACTAATTGATTGTGCCAGGAATTGCCCATCTGATCTTCACAAACCTAGAGTTATCACTCAATATAAGCCCATGAATTCTTGAAATATTACATTTTAAAGAAAAAAATTATTATTAAATAATTAATTACTATCTATTAACTGAGAAAAATAGAACCACATTTTATTCTTTTTATGTGGTAATGATGATATGAACTCACTGGAACAAAGCTCTCAAAATCACACAAAAGCAAATACTGAAACATATGCAAAAATGTACCTTCAACAAAAAACTAAGATATGTTCTCCAGCAGGAACATCCATATAACAAACAAGATCCTCACCTAAGTTGTTATGCTGCACTGGTTTACTAAGAAAGCAACAGAGGCAAGCTAGAAACCAGACAATCTACACGGCACTCTTTTAAGAATGATTCTTACCCTAACTTATTACTAATGCCATCATTAGTAAGAAAACATTACTGTGAAAAAGTATGTATAATATATATACAATCATCTGTATATGTGTAACATGTAATAAATTATAATTTGATAACATATATTGATATATAAGTGTTAACAGGAAGCTAGACAGGACGTTCCTACTTCAATGCTGGCTAAAATACAAATATAATAGATATCTGACAGCAAAGTGTGTATGGGAAAGTCTTTACATATAGAATGTACAAAGGAAATGACAAAAATGGGTTTCATTATTTGTAGGCCATTTATACAAGATCTAAGTTACAAAAATAGATATGAGTGATGAGTAGAGAAAATCTGGGAAGGACTTTTGGAGACAGCTGTCTTGGGATATGAATTCCTAAGGAGAAGAAGGGGCTCCATCCTCTTTTGCTCAGGTTAGCAGGGCAAAGGGACCACTCAGATTTCTGAAACATGCTTCCTGAAGTTGTGAAACACAGAAGCCAAACACTTGACTTCCACAGAGTCTGGAGAATAAACGATGGACTAACTTACTGCTCTGAAAGTGGAGAGAACAGCCTTTTGGGGATCAAGTTGAGATGGCTGTTTTAGTGACTGGGGTTTGTAATCCTAGACTCAGCCTTTTTCAGAGGGTGTGCAGAGGGTGTGTAAAATCTTTTCTGTGTAGTAGGTATGGGGTGTGCGTGGGAGAGGACAAGCATGATTCCTATTAAGTCCTACTTAATAACATCACCTAGAAGAGTGGAAGAGCTACAACAGCAAGGGATTCATACTCCCAGGTCAAAGGATCTGTAGGATGAAGTTTCCAGCAAATGATTCTCTAAAGAACACACAAGAGTCATCAGGCACACACAAGAGTGTAAAGTCAGCTTATAATGCAACAAGTTCAAGTAAGATCTTCCCTACCTTAACCTCTACTCATCTTGCTTCTTACACTTCTCACCATGCTCTCAATCTACCCTTGGTCTCAAGAAGAAATTGGTTAAACAAACAAACACACAATTAGAGAAGTCAGACTTGCCCCTTTTTTGGTAAGCATTCAGGCGAAAGTAGGCTCAAAATAAGGCAAAGGAAATAAAAATGTTTAAACCAAATTTGCATTGAGCATATTTTGTACCAGACATCCACATGTCTTAGTCAAGTTTGTGCTTGTCAGCTAAAGGGATAGAAGCATCATGTATTAACCAAGAGTGGGCAGAAAAGCCTTGGGTGTTTGGGATTGATGATAATAGAATCATCCCCCAAATCAGAGCCTGCAGCCTGCATCTTATAAGAGCATGTTATCTATTTCATAAGATTGTCATAAAAATTAAGTATATGAATACTTGTAAGGAGCTTAGAAATAAGCTTGGCACACAGTACAACCTCAAAAATATTAGTTGTTTTTATAATGCAATAAACTGCTGAGTTAATTTCATATAGAACAAATCTTTCTTCTGATAAAAATGATAATAGTAATTTTCATATGCAACAACTGGCTTATCTGTAAATGTTTATAAATAGTAGCTGCTTGTATAACATTCAGTGAAATGTGAAAACATTCAGAGTATTTAATATACATCTTAAAAAATAGGTAGCGCCTTAGAAACAGTCAATTATTGCCTCAATGACCAAACCTCAGATATCAATCCCAGAAAACCTTAATTTTCATTTAAATTACAATATTGTGGGTGGTTTTATCTCTGTTATTTAATATATAGTTCTATGTTTTCTGCTTGATCATAATATAGACTAGTCATTCCTTTAACTTTGAATATTACTATAGTTCACATCTTTGTTTTCCCTTATCTAATTTTTTTAATGTTCTATAAAAATTGGTTTAGTATGTTTTGTTATTCTTTAAGCTATTAGATGCAGGTCACTGGATATAAAATATATATTTGCGTTAGATTTGCCTAAAACTTTATTTTTCTTGGTTGACTCACAGTGATATATTTTAAACTATTCTAATTTCTGCCATTATAGCACACTCTTTATGCTGTTGAGACTTAATATCATCAGACCCTTGAATACTGAAGAGACACGAATAATATAATTTTTCTTTGGATTCTGAGGTGAATATCTTAAACTTCATTACCTTTATTAGTTTAAGTACTCACCTATCCAATTAGCACAAAGACTCTTAACTTCCCGAATTGGAAATGAGGAACACCATTTGCACTTGATTTTAGAATGTATGCCAAAAATAATTAGCTTCTGTAACAGAGAATGACTCTGAATTTCTTGTCAGCCATGACTATAACATAGAAAAGTATTGCCAAAGCAAAAGTAATTCTAATGTTTCAAGGACATAAAGTTTTGATTCAGCTCTCAAAAATGAAGTCAGGAGATGCTTTAGATTTTGATTTTACCACTGGAGATTTAATATGGTCTTAGACATTCCATAGTATGGAAGTCAAACAGAAAAGTCAACCAGAAATGCCATCACCTTTCAGATGTGGGAGCAACTCTGTACATCAAAGTTTGAATGAGGTGTAAAAGCAGTTTTCTTGTTTTGAGGCACTTGATCTCTGTCCATGTCTACTCTTCACCGTCTCTATTTTACTCTTCACTGATGGTCATACTTGTCTAATTTTAAATAAGGTCCTTATCCAATTTTTAAACCTGGGGCTATCCATTACCATATATTACTCACGTTTACATTCATTACCTGTCCCTGAAATTTATTTACTCCATTATTTTATGTGTGTTTATATTTGTTTTCTACAAATTTTCTCTGAGGACACTAATCTTATTCATATGTGCAATTGCCCCAAAAAACTCATAGAATCTCTTGTAATATGGTAGGCATTTACCAGGGCACTAAACCGGGGGAAGAAATATTTCAAAGATATGCCATATGCTCTCCTATGGAGAGGTAGGAGCATCGAGGGAGTGAGTTCATTATTGGGTGTCTTCTAGGACGTTCAAGATGGTTCTGTCATCACTTAGGGTATCCGGGGTTCTCAAGCAGCAGCCACTCAGAACCTGAGTTGGTCCACCATTTGCCTATATTCTTTAGGTCAGATCTGTGTATTAGCAGAATTTTTTGTAATTTGTGAAATAATATCTATTGAAATATTGCTTTTTATTTTCTGCCTTTTTAATATATAAATATATTTATTATCTGTATTTCTCAATGAATCCAGAATCAGGGCAACTTCACAGTAATTGTGTACATTTAATAAACCTGAGAGATACTCACCCACCCACACACAAATATTTAGCAAACTATATTATTTGTTGATATTCATGCATAAGACTGTAACTGAGAAATCACTTCAGTGACATTTTTTAATGTTGGGCTAAGATCTTTCTCCTGTATTAAAGTATTCATGACAGTGCAAGTACACAGAAGGCAGAATACTAGAGAGAACGTGAGAAATGCTGGGCTAGGGATCTGAAATGTTCTCATGATGTTAAGAGACACAAGGAACATCATTTGTTTCAGTATATCAGGGAAAACTATATGAAGGTAGTGTCACGTGCAGGCTTTTGAATAAGCTTTGCTGGATGATGCCATAGAAATAAATAAGCTTTGCTGGATGGTGCTATAGAAATGCAGTTATACAGATGAATTTCATCCCAAAGAAGAGTCTAGTAAATGTTTGGAAGTGAAAACATGAAGATTTATAAAGGAAACAGCAAACAATCCAGCTATACTGAAGGACAGAATCTGTGTATGGTAGAAAATATCAGAGTTCATCTTCTAAGTGCAAGTGCTCTAGGAAGTCACTTATATTTCTTTTTAGCCTAGAATTGACACAATATATCTGTACCTTTTAGATGTTAGTATGCCAATAGCATATAAGGCCACACTTACTTTTATTTGACTGAAAATCACAGCAAGAAATATATTTACCCCACTACGTGCCATATATATATATATATATATACACACACACATATATATACACTCACCTCATAAAACCATTTCATAGAATTATATATACATACTTATAAAAGATGTGTGTTTACTTGTGCTAAGATATTTTATTCTTTGTATATTTTCTTCTGCTCTATTTAATCTCATTTTTAAATGATGTTTGTGATCCACTCATTTCACTGTAAGGTCTAGAATTAGGTGATAACTAGTAGTTTGAAAGCTACTGGCTTGGAGGCATATAAATACTAGAATGGGTAAGTTTTTAGATAGGACGCCTATATAGGACATAACTGCATTACTTCCAAACAATGAACTGATCTAAGCATTAGTGGTAAAATCAAAGAATGCATACAAATACCCAGAGATATTTGGGATGGAGTATCCATGAGTCTTGCATGTGAAGGAGATTTGTGAAGATAAGGAAAATGAAGATAGAGGAAATAATCCCAAAATTTCAAAGATGGGTGGTTAGCAAGTTCAGGGAGAATAGCCAATTGAATGAGATAATAAATATGGGAAGTACATGACCATGTAAGTGCTTAGATATTGAATTTTCTGTTGGATACTTGATCTAAAATATTTTCTGGTCACTTAGATTAAATTTTTTAAAAAAGCAGAAATGCAAGGGAAAATGTGTTAGAAAAAAAGGAAAAATGCTAGATTCTAACCTAAATGAAACTCTTCAATTTCCGTGACTTAATACATTAAAGCTTATTTCTTACTTATGTCACAGTCTACAGTGGCATTCTGATCAGGCTGCCCTTCTTCAGAGAACAGCAATCTAAGTACTAAGTCTTCTTTCATCTTGTGGCTCCTGCATCTTCAACATATGGTTTTGTTGTCCTGGAGGTGTTCTCCATTCCAACCAGTAAGAAAGGAAAAAGAACAAGGCAGATCACATGTGGACATTTTTATGGACCACGCCTGAAATTAAGTAACCAAAACAGTTACTTAATTATGAGAGTGGCTGGAAACCTCATCTAGATATGTACCCAAGAAGAAAAGGAAACCACATTTGCTGACCACATACTACTGTTTGAGATATCGTATTAGTTTCCTAAGGCTGCTATAACAATGTACTGAAAACTGAGTGACTTAAACAACAGAAATGAATTGTCTCATAGTTCTGGAAGCTGGAATTTCAAGACCAATGTCTCGGTAGGGTGGGTTCCATCCGAGGGCTGTGAGGGAGAATCTGTCCCATGCCTCTTGCTTAACTCCCAATGGTGTCCTGGCACTCTATGGCATTCCTCGACTTGCAGGATCATCACCCTAATCTCTGTCTTCACCCTCACATGGCATTCTCCCTTGTCTGTGCCCAAATTTCTTTTTATAGGGACAACAGTCATACTGAATTAGTAGCCCATCCTACTTACTTCAGTGTGACCCCATTTTAACTAATTATGTCTGTAACACTCTTATTCCCAAATTCACATCCTGAGTCACTAGAGGCTAGGACTTCAACGTACAAATTTGGAGAGAGACATAATTCAACCCATAACACATATAAAGAGATACCTGAAGTACTAAACACACAGACTTGGAATGACCTGAATGGATATGATGGATTGATTTCACCAAAGAAGCCTTCAGGGTAGAGAGAAAGGAGAAGAATGCTGTGTGTAGAGCTTTTGGACGTGCTTAGAGTGGAAGGGTGAGCAGGCATTCAGAGAAGTGACCAGATTTTTTCGGGAGTGCAGAGGTGAGGGTAAAATGAGGATAATCCAAATGAGAATGGTACAGAGCCACAGAAACACAGAAGGAGAGTGTTGTGTCTGAGGAGACTGTTTCCTGAAGGAAGATGTCATCAGCGCCAATAGTTGCAGCTGCCCTGCTGCTCTTCGCCAGGTTTGCGTTCAGGATTCTCTTTGTATAATGAGAAAGAGAACAATAGCTTGCCCAACATCTTTAATGAGCTACTGTCAGAATTGGGATTGGCAATGAGAGCTCACAAATCAGAAATAAGCCAAGTTCCCGGCTCTCTAGTCTACAGATACCACCTGTCTGTTTTCACTGGGAGAAAGTGAGAGAACATACATTTGCCTCTATAGGATTTTAACTTGCGAAATGTTTTGGATTGCTTATTCAATCTTTCTGTTATATTTTAGGGCCAAAACGTTTTCTGGATCTATTTCATGGCAAATCAGGATCTACAAATTCCTGTGGTATGATCCTGTTACAACACCAGTGTCTAGGGAAGTAGTGTGGCATGTGGAACGCCTGCCACGCTGGACATGATGTATCCCAGCCTCTGATTCTCACCCCAAGTGTATGAACTTGAACAGTCATCAAGCCCTCTGAATTTCAATCTTAGTTACAAAACTCATCTTAGAGTAGAAAAATGCTTAAGATCTAGAACCATCCTTGCTATAATCTCCCCTCCTTACATTTCCTAAATTAAGTAAAGATGGACTGAAAGTCTCTATGTAAAAGAGGTTCTAACCTACGCACTGTCACATACATTAATTATTTAATTGTCTGTTTAACTTGGTTCAGTTTTAAGAGGGGATCCTCTACAATGTACATTCGTGGAACACAATTTAAAATTGATAGACTGCTGTGCACCGTAATCAGAATATTTTTCTGAGTCATCCCACCATGTGTCATGAAAGCAGAGTAAACAATAAAAACAGAGAAGCAAACCTTATTGAGCCAGTATTCAGGGAGAGGTAAGACCTGTATAACTTTTCTCCCACACTTGGCACTAGAAATATACAGATACTGCAGTTTTCTTAATATAGCAACACCTGGAAGAATTCATTACCTAGGGACTTGAAGCAAATGTCTCAATAATCTGTAAAAGATAACTGTAACTATACTCTTACATGAGAAATATAAATATGTATATAATTTAATATATATTGATTTAAGATATATATGTGTGTATATATATTCATATCGGTATGTGTGAATGTGTGCGTTTTTACATATATATACATATGAAAATATAAATAACATCCATAAATGCTATGAAATAGGCTTTTGTGTAAACATTTGTGACAGGACAATGAGGTTAACCAAATATTAATTTTTATTTTGGGCAGTCTAAAATATAATATATAAATATAAATATATTATATATATATATTTATAAATATATAAATATAAAATATAATAAAAATATAATTCATAAGAATAATCTGTATTGCAACTTTAGTATCCAGTCACATCAAATAATTTATAATGAATAATTTTTTTAACTCTTAAGAGGTGTAATCCTATTTGTATCAGCTCTTGCTCTAAAAACAGAGAATTTTGGTGTCACAGAGTGAAAGGAGAGTGGATGAAGGTTTTTGAAGAAAAGGAGACAGAGACCCATTCCTAGAGCCTAGGAAGGGGACAAAAGCTTATGGGCCACAAAGAGACAGGCACATATGCCCTGCTCCCTGGCAGTGCCTCAAGGGGTATAGCCAAGCGCAAGGGAAATGGCTTTATAAAGATGCATGCTAAGTATTGGGTACTGAGTGTTCTAGCTACTACAGACATTTTTATATGCTAAAGATAAGACAATTGCAACAGATCCCTAGATCAAAGGGACCAAGAAGATCCTGATATTGGGTATCTTGGTTATAGCTAGTGCAGATTGAGGACCAATGATTGAAATACGGTAGAGAGAATGAACTCAACTCTGCTTAAAACAGAGGCAGAATGATTTTGAAATGCTGGGGCAAGTTGATGGAAGGGTCCCGGAGGACATTAGTGGAAGGTTAGTTAATATGATTAGGACATCTGATAAAATTTTAATAAAATGGTGGTATTTACAGACAAGTAGCAAAATAAAAATCCTGTCTTTCTTTTATATTAGGAAAAAAGAGAATATGATCTGATATTAAACATTTTTATAAGCTATTCTTTTTTTTTATCTTTTTATATCTGTTCTTTAGAACATATTAGACCCATTGCATTTGAAAAAATGTAATTCTGAAAACACCAGACTTTTGCAGATGCCAGTTCTTCACAGAGCTTTTTGGGAGGGGGGATTACATATGTAGGAGCTGAAAACAGGTGCATATATAAAACAAAGGAAAAAATCCATTGGAAATGTTAAACACTTTACAAATTTTGGCATGAATTTCTATGTAACACTTGGAAAGAATGTCAGTAAAAATTCAAGAGACATTTTTTGAGTTTTGTATAGTATCTCTTTTATAAGAATTTACCACAGTCAATTTTCAGTTATTTAAAAATGGATACTATTTTAACATTATTTCAGTAGAACCACTTTTCCATTGGAAAGAATATCAGTAAAAATTTAGGAGACACTTTTTAAGAATGTGTACTGCCTTCATAAAAAGAATTTACATTGGTCAACATTTTAATTATTTAAAATCAGAAAATATTTTTGACATTTTAATATCCTCATTTTTCATCATTAAATAATAATATATAACTATAATTTATTTTCAATTATGTATGTCTTTCAAAATATTTTGAGTGCCTTCTGTATGTCAAGTATTTTTCTAGGTATTAATACATAAGGGAAGCAAAGTCCCTGCTCCTTTGAGACAAAAAAAAAAAGTTAAAGCAGAGGATACGTACAAAATAAAATATGCAGTAGAAGAATGGTGAAAGCTATTTTAGAGTGGTGTCTGGAAAGGTCCCACTAAGGACATACCAGTTAAGCTAAGAACTGTATGGTGATAAATAACCAAGGGAAGGTGTGTGAGATGTGTGCTCCACGCAGATGAACTAAGGCAAATGGACCCTGGAAAAAAAGACTTGAATGTTTAAGGAACAGAGTAGAGGCTGGTCAGGTAACTGAGACCAGGAATATTAGAAGATACGTTCAAAGTGGTTGGTTTATTATGGCTGTTTACTACGATGCTGAGAGCTTAGCTAAGGGACTCTATAACATTGCTGCCTTGACATCCATTCTGTGTGGCCAGACAGGCTGCAGAGGCCTTGAACTGTAACTAGCCTCCTGCTTGGAACTCATGCCTTAGTTCACAGTCTGCAGAGTCACAAGTAAGGTAAATTCCTGATGTGACTTCCCCCACAACCCTGTGAAAAGCACTCTCCTCAGCTGCCCAGAGCCTTCCCCAGTGCAAACCTTAGAAAAGACCCTCCCTGCTTGAAGTTTACAGAGGACTTCACCCCCTTGGACCCTAATAAAGGCGTGTGCCACAGGTCCTTCCCTGTTCTACCTGTACCCTACCTTGTCCTCCCCTTATGGCCCCTGGAGGTGCTAAGTACCTCCTTCAGGACCTGCAAGTAATAAACTTCTCTATTTTACCTTCCCTTGCAATCTGATCTTTCGTTGAACTATACTATATGGCTCACCATTCACACCCTGGAGGTCTACTAAACAAATGTTAATTTAACAAGGTCACAACAACTAGGGTTTTGGGGAGAGTCCTAGGGATGCCTTTGGGGCTATAGGATCTAGTAAACAAGGTTATTTCAGCCTTAAAGGCAGAGAGTTATGAGTTGTTACCAGCCCTCACAAAGATAAGTGTACTTTGTAGGGTGAATATATGAGAGAGAAGGGTAACCCAATGCTACACATACTCCCCATGCCTCCTTTGATCATCTTCTCCCCACTTCCTGTTGCAGTGTTAGGAGAGCTTGAACCTGAGGCAAATTGTGAAGAGTTACTGTGGAGAAAAAAAACCTTGCAATGGATTGAATGTTTGTCTCCTCTCAAAATTCCTATGTTTAAACCCTAATCCTGTTGTGATGGTATTTTGAGATGAGGCCTTTCAGAAGTGATTAGGTCATGAGGGTGGAGTCCTCATAAGTGGGAGTAGCGCTTTTATTAAAAGAGGTCAGAGAGCTAGCTAGCTGTCTTTCTGCCACTTGAAAATACAAGAAGCCAGCCCTCTGCAACGGGGAAGAGGGCTCTCACCAGAACCTGACTACTCTGACACCATGATCTCAGACTTCATTTACAGAGCTGTGAGAAACAGATATTTGTTGATTAAGCCACCCCGCCTATGGTAATTTGTTATAGCAGGCTGAACTAAGACAAGGTTTTTTTCTATTTTACATGTGTTAATCAAAATTATTTTATAGTGAGGCTGACAAGTGTTCTTGCAATAAAAATCTATTCAGAATCATTCAGACAGAATGGTATTTTTTTTCCTAAGTTGCTCAATATTCCTGAAGGGTTGCAGGTCCTATAAAGGGAATTGTGACACCGCACCACTACTCAGCCCACTTGTACTTAAAGTAATATACCTATCAATAAGCAGTAATTAGGCATCTACTCTATGCAAGACATTCTATTAGAAGTGAAACAGAATGACACAGTCCCTATTATGCAGGAAATTATCTTCTACTTGGGGAGAAGTGATACAGGCCAACAGAAAATATAATTAACAACATGAGCCAACATCATTATAATTATCATCTACTTTATAAGAATAACAAAGAAGTTTATTGAGCACTTACAATGTTCAGATATGCTTCTAAGTATTTCTAAGCACAGACCCTGTCATCTCTTGAATTCCAAGAGGTTCACTGCTGTCATTATATCCATTTTACAAGAAAGGAAATAGGGAAATAGAAAGACCAAGGAAATTGCAGAACCAACAATAATAAGTGTAACTATTAAGGAATTAAGGAATTCGCAGTGGAGAGAACCCTTTCAGTTTGGGGAGAGGTGGAAGAAAGTTTGATCTGGGGCTCAAAGTGCAGGTAGGTTTCTGAAAGGGGTGGGGGAGGGAAAGGAGAGAGGTGAGGAGGAGTGCATTCTAGCCTGAAGAAGTATCTCAGGAAGTTGTAGAAATCACAAAGCTCAAGGTGATTTCAGGGTTACTGAGTGTACCTGAATTTGGAGGGCAGTACGTTGAGAGATATTCAGTGTTCATCTTTGCAATTTATTTTATGGGGCTGTGTTGGAGAGTTAAAGAGTTAGGAAATTATTATGGTGGTTTAGAGGTGGGCTGAAAAGGACAGAATTAGTATGGAGCTACTGGCTCTGGAAATGAGGCAGCACATGTGAGGGAGTTTTGCAAGGAATAATCAATAGGCTTTCAAAACTAATTAGATGTTAGAGCTGTGCTGGGTCTGGCTGTGGAGGACTGAATTGCTTAAGGAGTGGCCACAGGATGGAGCTCGCCATTAACTAGCATGGGAACGCAGCCTGGGTCTTTTAGTAAGAGGGATTACAGACTAAACGCCAGACAGAATTCCAGAGGGCTACGAAAATAAAGCCCTTTAACAGCAATAAGTAAGAAATAATAAAAATAAAATTTTAAACAAATACAAATTTCTACCCCCAAAGCACATTTCCTGAAACAAACAAATAACTAGCATTTGAGTAGAAATATATCTGTACTTGGATCTTGTGTTGGTCATCAAACACACACAGATAGATATAATAGATAGATGAATAAATTAATATTCTTTGATCTGGCAATTTTTCTTAGGAATTTATCATAAATATCAGTAATAACCACAACTCCGTGTGTGTATGTGTGTATGCAACATGTATTTGATACCTGTCCTCAATACTACTTTAGTGTAAAAACAAGATGTAATTTGGGAAAATTCAACACCCATTTATGATAAAAACCCTCCAGAAAGTAGGCATAGAGGGAACTTACCTCAACATCATAAAGGCCATATATGACAAACCCACAGCCAACATCGTCCTCAATGGTGAAAAACTGAAACTGTTTCCACTAAGATCAGTAACAAGACAAGGTTGCCCACTCTCACCACTATTATTCAACATAGTTTTGGAAGTTTTAGGCACAGCAATCAGAGAAGAAAAAGAAATAAAAGGAATCCAAATCAGAAAAGAAGAAGTAAAACTGTCACTGTTTGCAGATGACATGATACTATACATAGAGAATCCTAAAGATGCTACCAGAAAACTACTAGAGCTAATCAATGAATTTGGTAAAGTAGCAGGATACAAAATTAATGCACAGAAATCTCTGGCATTCCTATACACCAATGATGAAAAATCTGAAAGTGAAATCAAGAAAATACTCCCATTTACCATTGCAACAAAAAGACTGAAATATCTAGGAATAATCCTACCTAAGGAGACAAAAGACCTGTGTGCACAAAATTATAAGACACTGAAGAAAGAAATAAAAGATGAAACAGGTAGAGAGATATACCATGTTCTTGGATTGGAAGAATCCACACTGTGAAAATGACTATACTACCCAAAGCAATCTACAGATTCAATGCAATCCTTATCAAACTACGACTGCAATTGTCACAGAACTAGAACAAAATATTTCACAATTTATATGGAAACACAAAAGACCCCGAATAGCCAAAGCAATCTTGAGAAAGAAAAACGGAGCTGGAGGAATCAGGCTCCCTGACCTCAGACTATACTACAAAGCTACAGTAATCAAGACAGTATGGTACTGGCACAAAAACAGAAAGATAGATCAATGGAACAGGATAGAAAGCCCAGAGAGAAACCCACGCACATATGGTCACTTTATCTTTGATAAGGGAGACAAGAATGTACAGTGGAGAAAAGACAGTCTCTTCAATAAGTGGTGCTGGGAAAACTGGACAGCTACATGTAAAAGAATGAAATTAGAACACTCCCTAACACCATACACAAAAATAAACTCAAAATGGATTAAAGAACTAAATGTAAGGCCAGACACTATGAAACTCTTAGAGGAAAACATAGGTGGAACACTCTATGACATAAATCACAGCAAGATCCTTTTTGACCCACCTCCTAGAGAAATGGAAAAAAAACCCCAAAATAAACAAATGGGACCTAATGAAACTTAAAAGCTTTTGCACAGCAAAGGAAACCCTAAACAAGAAGAAAAGACAACCCTCAGAATGGGAGAATATATTTGCAAATGAAGCAACTGACAAAGGATTAATCTCCAAAATTTACAAGCAGCTCATGCAGTTCAACATCGAAAAAACAAACTACCCAATCCAAAAATGTGCAGAAGACCTAAATAGACATTTCTCCAAAGAAGATATACAGATTGCCAACAAACACATGAAAGAATGCTCAACATCATTAATCATTAGAGAACTGCAAATCAAAACTACAATGAGGTATCATCTCGCACCAGTCAGAATGGCCATCATCAAAAAATCTACAAACAGTAAATGCTGGAGAGGGTGTGGAGAAAAGGGAACCCTCTCACACTGTTGGTGGGAATGTAAATTGATACAGCTACTATGGAGGACAGTATGGAGGTTCCTTAAAAAACTACAAATAGAACTACCATATGACCCAGCAATCCCACTACTGGGCATATATCCTGAGAAAATCATACCTCAAAAAGAGTCATGTACCACAATGTTCATTGAAGCTCTATTTACAATAGCCAGGACATGGAAGCAACCTAAGTGTCCATCATCGGATGAATGGATAAAGAAGATGGGGCACATATATACAATGAAATATTGCTCAGCCATAAAAAGAAACAAAATTGAGGTATTTGTCGTGAGGTGGATGGACCTAGAGTCTGTCATACAGAGTGAAGTAAGTCAGAAAGAGAAAAACAAATACCGTATGCTAATACATATATATGGAATCTAAAAAAAACCCCAAAATGGTCATGAAGAATCGAGGGCCAAGACAGGAATAAAGACACAGACCTACTAGAGAATGGACTTGAGGATACGGGGAGTGGGAAGGGTAAGCTGGGACAAAGTGAGAGAGTGGCATGGACATATATACACTACCAAATATAAAATAGATAGCTAGTGGGAAGCAGCCACATAGCACAGGGAGATCATCTCGGTGCTTTGTGACCACCTAGAGGGGTGGCATAAGGAGGGTGGGAGGGAGGGAGACGCAAAGGGGAGAGATATGGGGACATATGTATACGTATAAGTGATTCACTTTGTTATACAGCAGAAACTAACACACCATTGTAAAGCAATTATACTCCAATAAAGATGTTAAAAAAGATATAAATTGGGGTCTAAATTACCAATAATAGAAAATTGGTAGATTTATAAAAATTATGTAATAATTAAAATCATGTTTTCAAGAATATTACTGGCACATCTCATGTCTATGAGATATTATGCAATGGATAAAAGAGTGTTTTAAGCATTATATAAAGTATGATTCATGTTTAAAACTTATATTTTAAGCATGCATATGTATTGATACATGAGTACATACACACGGAAGTATGTATACATCAATAAGATTTGAAGGCTGTCTATAAACCAAATTATTTAAATGGATTATTTCTGGGTTATGGGCAAGTTTTTAGTTTTAGTTTCTTTTAAAATTTTTTTTCTAAATTTTGTGCCATAAGAAATCACTAAAATAAAGTGTGTTTAAAAAATACACTGTATGATGTATCAAAAGTCCCTCTGTACTTCAGTTTAAAAATTTGCTTACAAATATTGCGGAAGCCTGGATCATTTAATGTAGTTGAAGCCTCACATAGGAGCTCACACACCCATGGCCTGGTAAATGTTAACTGTGGTACCACTTCTCTGTCTACCTTGAGCTTCTGGGGTGAGTCATGAAGACAGATATGAGCGTGCTGCAGCAAGTTAACCTTGTCTTGACGTATCCACCCCTGGACTCCTGCACTTGAATTTACCCAGGCAGGAGCTTTTCTAACCATTTGTGGTAGTAAAGCAAGAATAGTCTAAGCTTCTGCTACATACTTAATTCAGCAATAACGTTAGCTTAAATATAGTAACTGTTTATGGCCTGCTTTTTGTTGTTGTTTCTTTAGTAAAAGCAGTTTGTGGGCCTAGGAGGTTAGAAAGACTAAAGTTACCTGATTCTGTTCTATGCCTTTCCATCCCAGATTAGATGAGATGCTAGAAATAGAGTTTTTATAAATAAGCCCCACTGATCTACTATTACATTTTAACCTTACTTTATATTTAACGATTATAGCCTTCATGATACTGTATCTGGTTTCAGTTTCTAACAGCTATCATTTTTTGCATATTCACTATGCCAAGCTCTGACTATCTATCTATCTAATCATTTAATCTTCCCCACATTAATTCCAAGCAAATTTAGTTACCCTATTCTTATAAAAGACTAGTATCTTAGAACTGATAAATAACTTGCTCAAAAATGACACTGCAGCTAGGGAAAAAGAGAGGGGCTCTGACTGGAATCATGCCTGTCTGCTTCCAAAGCCATTTTTGTCTCTGCCAGGTTTCTTTCTATACCCTCTGGACATTCTTCCCCCAGCTTTTTTCACTGGTTCCATTTTTTTCCTCCTCATTTATAGGTAACTCTTGAAATCTCTTATTCTGTCTTTTTCTGTGCTCCTTATAGAGTTGAACTACTGGCATTACTTTGATAATCACTTGTGGAGCGAACTCCCACAAGTTACGCTGTTGCTCTGTGCTTAACTCCACCTCTAACCAATTACATCTTTTAAGTCAAACATTGTGGTGGACAGTCACTAAGGTGGCCCTGATGATTCCTGCCTCCTGGTGTTCACACCTTTGTGTGGGTGTGATCTTGCAATGCATAGACATGGCAATGAAAACTATGCATAATGTTATATTAATGAACAATTCTAGGAACTATCTCTAGGATATTCATTCTAGGTGTCATAATTTCCCAAAAGCTCATGAATTTTGTTTCTCACTACACAAATTATTTATGCTGGTGTTTCTGGGTGGTGCAGCAGAGGGTTTGAAGGGTTTGGAAAACCTCTCTCTTGGCTCTCTACTACAAGGCAGAACCTCACTGTAGATAGGCTAGTAGCTGTTTCCACAGGCTGAGTATATCCACCATGTGGCAACTGCCAGAGGAGAAAGGCCATGAACAAGGACCCATCACTCAGCCTCTTCTCCTTGTGTGTCCTTCGAGCCTACTGCTGAAAACAGTATTTTGTGTAGCACTTAGGTGTCACTGTCAATATTTTAAACAATAAAGGATGGTGTCAGATTATTTTTGCTCCAATTTTGGGCAGCTTTATTGAAATGACCAAGTGAGAAATGCTACAGTCAGATAGTTGGATACATGGTCTTTCCTGAACCAAATCAGAGAGGTGCTCATGAACAGCTCCAGGTAAAAATGGCTGGTGAAAGTCTATGACCTGGAAAAGACTTCAAAGCAACCCTACTATTAGCAAGATGTGCGTGATCTACTCACAGAGATAGGGCAGGATGAGGCACAAAGCAAGAACAATGCAGAGACCTCAGGGCTCCCAGGATGAGAATATCCTACCTCTTCAGTTTCTCGGCTTGTGCTCGTGGAAGACAGATAGACATTGTACAATTCTCATCTCAACTGACTGTGTTTGATTTTTTTGTTACTGATAATTAAATCAACATCCTCATCTTGAGGTTGGGAGTGCTTAGACTTTTAGGGCTCTAGGCTATACCTTCCCCCAAATCGCTCAGAGTTCCTTGACCGCGGACAGGCTAGGGCTTTCTGACTCCAAAACTTATTTTCTATTAAATAGGTAACAAAGGCATTGCTCTCAAGGTTCAAGTGAATTACAGGAGAAAAAGATATTTTCTACAATACACATGATTCAAGCCATGAGGAAAAAGCAAAGCAAAGCAAAGCAAAGCAAGGCAAAACAAAACAAACGAAACTGAGAAAGACAGTCATGGAGAGTTGCTGATAATGTACATAGAGGAAGACTTTGGATCTTGCTTATAGGACCATAAACAGAGTGCTTTTCTCATTGTAAATTGAACGATGGGCAATATTTAGACATAAAGATTAGAGGGGAGGCATGGCAATGGAGGAGATTGGGAAAACATTCTATGGGCAGAGTTATACTTTATTAGAAGGCACAGATAAGAAAAGTATATTCAGGGAAGAGGATATACTCTGAGGATTAGGGTATATGAGCAAGAAGAAAAAAAGAGTAAGAATGGAATATGGGCTTTATTCTCTAGGCATTACGGAAATATTCCAGGCTTTTTGGAATCAGAATGACCTATCAAAGCAAAATGTCTCATAATTTGACTGCAAAGATTTAATTGATGGAGACGGGAAAGCATGCTGCCAGAGTAAAATAATCTCAAAGTTAATGAACAAACCTACTAGAGAAGCTGCATTTATAATAAATAAGAAGGAGTGATTGGGTAGGTAGAACCAAAAACCCCAAAGATTTTAAGAGTTGGGGGCAGATGAGCATTGCTGAAGGGACGGGTCTCAAAGTTTTTAGCCTATTGGAGTTGATGATGCTAGAAACAGAAAGGTCAGGAGGTAGAGAAGCCTTGAGTGTTTTGGAAATTCTACAGATAACTTTGGTTTTGGAAATGTTAATTCTAAAGAAATGATGACAAAGTTTCCAACTATGTCTTATGAGAGAGCTTAGTATGAGCACTAACATAATATTTGGGCCACATACAAAAAAGTGAGCTATTATGCAAGGGTCAAAATGTCATTGTGCTAAGTGGGTTAATATATTTACAGCTTGTGATAAGATTCACAGTACAGTTGTCCAGCTAAAGGATCTTTTTAAAAGTAAAAGTAGAGTACTTTCAAAAAATGTTTAACAGTTTCCTAGAGCACTTTTTTTTTCTTTCAGCAGGGCATGGATGGTGATATTTTCCCTTGAAATAATGGAATGTACTGAGATGGTTAAATAACTTCTCTTTCCATGCTAGAAGTCAGAAAGAAAAAATTGACAAATAGAGAAAGAATGAGTCTGAACAGATAACAACAGATAGACTATATGGGGTAAGGGTAATGAAGGGATACAGGGAAGGGAGCACCTTGGGATGGGAGAAAGGCAGCAATGGAAGCATCCCTGTGCATCCCTCACAGTGCAGGAGGTATACAGAGAGTGTGGGAGAGAATAAGAGGAAACACAGAAATTATAGGCTCTATGAGACAAGGGTTGCAAACTCTAGAAATGACAACGTAGTGCTGGGACACTTATTGAGGGAGTTGGCAGTCCCTCTTGAAATGAGGATGGAGGCCCTCAGAGACAATGATCAACGCAGGTCATGGTATCAGCAAAGGGCTAACCAACGTCAGAAGATGGAAGACCAACAGCAAGAGAACAGGTAATAAATGGAACAAACAGGGTTGTAACCTTCTAGGCTTGTAAATTATTATGAACCCTCAAGAGAGGAGGAATAATTCTAAAACTCCAATAAATAATTTATTCCTTTCTTGAAGACATCTGTGATTCATTGTGTGTCTGCAATTTAGTGATTTATGAAATTTGGTCATTTTAAATAATAAAAAATAATTTCATTTTTAGTTATTCTCGGATGATTACAGGGCCCTATATTGTCTAGTAACCACTGTACCCCGGCACCTGGCAAAAGCTTGGACTACAGTAGACAATAAATATTTTTCAATTAGTGAGTGAGTGGGTGAGTGCATGACTGAATTTAGTTTCAAATTCACTGTGGAACAGAAATCAGGTAAGAGAATTTCTTAGCCCAAGTGGATCCTAATGAACATCTTGTCTTCGTAATAGTGTCAAAGTAGGAAATAAACCACCCCTGATTAAGTCAACTTCTACCAATGTGGTAGAAAGTGAGTCTCTGACAGTTACAGATGCAAGGAGTATAGTTCTCTTTTGAAATGTTTATAATTCAACATTGACTTGTCTACCTGATGGGATGTAAAACACTGTAACTCATTGCAATGCTGTTTGTAACCTTCTTTCAATATACATTAAACAATAAATGATTTAAAAATAATAAACATGTTAATAAATGTGTAGGTTTAAAACAAATATTAGAAACATAACTGCCTCTATAATGGTCCTGAGATATGTCTTCTATGGTGAACAGGAAAATAGTTATTTCTGTTATCTGTGGCATCTGCTTTTAAACTAACGCTAATACACCTTCTAAAAGATAACTAGATAAGTAGGTATTGGAGAGTGATCAAATAGATATGGTCCAGTGTATGGTTAAAATTAAACTGATATAAGTTTCACATCAATCATTTTGTCTATTCTAACATATTTTTCTGAAACCCTTTATTTTCTTTTTCTTAACTATATGCCCAAAATACATTCCTTAATATTAATAGAAACACATTTTTATTGAATATTCTATAAGGGCTCTTAATGCACTAGAGTTTTTGGCTCTACGTTTTGGTTCTTTATACTTAAGCCAGCTGTATACGGTTCCATTTTTGTACATACAACTACTTTTAGCACAGTAGACTGCCAAACTTCACTGACTTTTTTTTTTTTCATGCTGCCTGCTCTCTATTATTCTCCTCAGAGTTTTCAAATTTAACAAATTCACAGATGCCTTCTCTGTCTAGGCTCATTTATGTAGATTTTTATAACAGTAAATATGTCTACTGACCCACTCAACACTTCCCTTCTTACAGCTCTGGTAAACTCTCAGTGTTTAAAGCATCTCTTCTTCCACTTAGAAATTTGCCTTAGTGTAATCATTTTATTATGTGATGTTTGAAAACTGTTCTTAACCATGATAGCATGGAGGTTAATAGGATTTAGATTATTGTTTGCACAGAATTTTATGACCTCAATGCACCCATTTGCTTTTTTATTAAAAAGATGTTTTAACCCCCTATTTGAGAAGAGATCAATATAATTTTAAGTTTTCTGATCAGCAGTACATGGCAGGACACCTCACTGATTGTAGACACAAATTTGGACATATGCTTGATAATGCTGGAAACTAATATCTTAGCAGCGAAATCGGTTTTTTTGGATCATGGCCAACTAAATTTCCAGAAAATTGAGTTATCATTCGACAAGAAGAAATAAGCTATATTTTCCATTGATAAATTTCATATTTTCTTCCCTTACATATCCTAAGCATTTACATTTTAAGGAAAAATATAAACTATTGGAAGAAAATTATGTTAGCTGTTGTGTTGAAAATATAGAAATATGAATGTTTTTTGAGTTTTTAAGTAGCTTGAGTTTAACATGATGGTCTAATATCTTTGTTTCAATTTTTCCACTTCTAAAATTATCTTTTTATTGACATGATGCTTAAGGACGTTATTAGAGAATGTCTGTAGAACTGAAATGTAATATTAGCATTTTTAACATTACCAGATTTGAAAGGTTTTATTCTCAGGATCAATGAGTCACATGGTAAATTCCATTTCAGTTATTCATTATGATGACTTTTTTATATTGTAAATTCCATTCCATGTGTGCATGAATGATGTTTCTTGATTTGTGGTAAAATTAAACACTTTTATTAAATCTATTGTCAATCTATAATTCAGCACTGTTAATTCCACTCAGGAATTACTGTTTATGATGATAAATTGAGAGAATTAGCCATGACATTTCTGGGGCAAATTTCATGTCTGGTAGAAAATGATCAGTGTTGGGGATCCAAATGCTACTAAGGTTATCAATTTTCCTGCCTTTGATGAAAATTTGTTTTGTTTATTGTCTCATTGACTTATATTACCATGTTCTGCCTATTACAGCTGGTGGTGTATTCAGTAACGATTTTCTACAAAAGCTACTTTCCTAAAGATCTTGATTCTTTTATAAACCTAATTGAGAAGCTATTCTGGGATTTCATGAATCTGAATAGAAGTTTAAATAATATTATCTATTTTTGTCTTTTAGCATCCAGAAACTGTACCTACAATACCAATCAGGATTAAAATCTCAGCATTCCAATAGAGAGTAGACTGATAACAAATCTATAATTATAGCTCTAGGAGAAGCTACTAGAATGAATTGAAAAACTGTTTTGTCCATGATTCTCAAAATGCAAATTGTGACATGAATTTTTATTTTACTAACATATCAGGTATTTTAACTTATTTCCAAAGAAAATTAAAATGTTGTTAAACTTGATATATTCTGTTTGCCTTTTAGGTCACTGAAATCCATTTTTCCATAATCAATAGACATATTCTTTAATGTTTTACTATTGCAGATTGAAATCTTATTTTCTATACTTTTGATTATGAACCTGCTTTAGTCTAAGGGTAATATTATGTTAATTTTTCCTTAGATTAATTTCTAGAAGTGGCTTCCTTTCTTTCAAATGGTCATTGGATTCTCATATGTTATTTTGCAGCTTTTAAAGTAATATTGTATTTAAAGTATGCAGAATCTACCAGAACAGTAGACAAGTTCTCTAAAGTTATTCTCTTTAGGGATCTTACTTTTCATAAACATTCTTTTAACAGATATCAGACTGAAACTCAATCTAGAACATACGAACTGAAAACAGAAGAAATACAGTGAGTTAGTATTTAAATACAAGATTAATGAAGGGGAAAGAAAGGGTATGCCCCTGGCCAAATGAAATAGTGAAATTGTTTTATTTTAAATTCATAGATAAATGATTCATATAAAATACTGCACATGTAGAAATAATTTTAAAAGCGTTAACAAGTAATAATTTAATCATATAACGTCATACTTGGCAATGTGGAAAATAGACTACATTTGCAATAAAAATGTTCAAAACTGATCATACTGAAAACTATTAACATAGTCATAATACTGAGTAGAAGGATGATTTTATTTTGTAGAATTTATTGAAAGTGAGATTATGGGGAATATATAGAGGCTAGTTTAAGGAGCAAAAAAGTAAAGAATTTATCTGTGTTGTTCATCTGTGAGCTGGTAAAGACCAGAATATCTGGTAAAAGAATGGTGAGAGAGAGATCTAAGAAGTACTAAATAATGAGAATATTTACTATTTAGTTACAACTGGACATATTAGATGTATATTAATGATAGTAATATGGCAAAATTAACTTCACAACCACACAATTTTAATATGATTGTACAAAATACATACATCTCTGAGTGGGATGATTTAATAACGTATACTGTTGTTTAAGTGTACTTTTAAACATTCTGAAAAGTACTTATTCTAATTATAAAACTAATAATAATTGCATCAAAATCCCAAAGCAGTTCACTGTTTACTTATAACATCTAAATAACTTAGAACAGGACCTGGTATACATTAAGCTATGTATTATATTAATGCTACATATTATACTGTTGTTTCATATATATATTTATAAATACTGTATATATTAGTATTGCTGTTGTTCATTTTCAGACTTTTTAAAATTTATATAACTTTTTTTTTTTTTTTTTTTTTTTTTTTTTGCAGTATGCGAGCCCCTCACTGTTGTGGCCTCTCCCGTTGCGGAGCACAGGCTCCGGACGCGCAGGCTCAGCGGCCATGGCTCACGGGCCCAGCCGCTCTGCCACATGTGGGATCCTCCTGGACCGGGGCACGAACCCGTGTCCCCTGCATCGGCAGGCGGACTCTCAACCACTGCGCCACCAGGGAAGCCCTATAACTTTTAAATAGTAGCTGTAGATGTGAAATCAGCTGCTCTAATAAAAATTTAAAAATCAATTCCTTCAGTTAAATTTCAGAAGGTCTGTAAAAGGGGAATAACGATTTTGGCTTTACATATACAGAGTGTCTAACCCATACGTGGTTTGTACAGATATTCCACAGTTGGGGACCTCACTCCTGAGAAGTTTTAAGGGAAATGCGATTTAGGAAGGAAAGATTTTCCATAATTTCAAATGTTTCTGAGAAGTTTTTATTTTGACCTTACTCATGGGGCATGGATTAGAATTTGTCTGACCTCTGTCACTCACAAAGCGTCCTGTGACATTTGGCGGGGATTCTCTGTTGTAGATGAGGATGACTTGTTCCCAATTCAAAGAACACTAAGTGGATAGGGTGCTTTCCTTCTAACTTTCATGGATGATGAATCCTTCAGAATGTCCTTAACAAATGAGCTTCTTTGGGAATAGAGGAATTTCAGAATTCAGAGTCTTCTAACACTAGTTAAGGACCATTTGCTCTCACACAAGGAAATAGACTCCTCTTGAGTGACACAGCTCTCTCCCAGCTACAGAAGGTACCGCAGAAACCAGAGCACCTTTCAGAGTACAACCATTGGATGGCTATGTACAGATTAGTGACAGTATTAATCATTAATCCCGTTAAATCTTTCGACTGTCCTTAATGATTGGTGGAAAATACAAAGTATGTGTCAGAATGCTGCTCTTTCCATAGTAGGGGCATATGGACCCTAGCTTGAGAGCCTGAGTTGAAACACTTAGAACCACTATGCCTTTGAAAAGCATAAAATATTATAAAAGACTTCAGTTTTTAGATTTTATTTTATCTTTAAATGAAATTTATTTTCATCAAACCCATTATAAAAAAGTCAAATGGTTTGACTGATATTTATTACCAAAAATAGTAATATTCTTTACTTTTAAAAACAGTTCTATTTGCAAATGAAATCAAAACCGTTGTGCATTTAAAATTTTATTAAATTTTTAAAAGATCTACCCCAACTTCCTATGAATGTACTCTATTGCCTAAAATGAAATGTAACCTATTTTGTGTATATATATATATATATAATATATAATATATATAATATATATATGATAGTTTTGTGTGTATATATACATTATAGATAGATAGATAGATAGATAGATCGCTCGATCTCCATGCCACCATACCTCAGTCTTCTCACCCTGGTTTTCCAGTTGTACGTGGTTATGTGGGGCTGGGGGTGTGGGGATGATATTAAGTGGTCCCCAGAGCTAGGTCTAAAGTGAAGTCATTTCTAAATATATGAAAATTATTCATGTCCAAAAAGCAAAGTATCTCTATTGGAAACACCATCCAGCTAGTGATAAAGGATCTGGGAAGAACTGGGCTAAATGAATGGGTTAACAAGTGAGTCCCAAACCTGGTGTAAATTCCAATTTCACAGGAGGGGATTGGGGAGTAAAAGGGGCCTTAAACTCAGTCCCTTAATCCTAAGGTGAAACTGACAAGGGGGTTGGGAGGAAGAGTTATTAGATTTAGGAAATAAGTAGAGGACATCCAATTAACTTTGAATTTCAATTAAGAAATAAGTGACTTTTTTAGTATAAATTTGACCCATGAAAAATTTGGGACATACGTATACTAAAAAAATTATCCAACATATTTCTGAAATTCAAAGTTAACTGGGACCCTTCTGTTTTATTTGGCAACCATAAGCAGTTAGGGACTAAAGAAAAGAAAAACAAAAACAGCTTCTGACAACCTTTAGGGCACTGGCCTTCCTAATCACCTATGCTATGGTATTCTTCTATAGAACATGAATAATTAGATAAGGTTGACCACCATATAGTGAAGCAAAAACAAGACCATTTACTATCATGTCTGAGCACAGATCAAACTGAAAAGAACTACTCCAGACTTCTAAGTGCAAATTTCTTATTCTCTCCAACTTGAAATGTACCACTGCCTAATACCTAGTAAACTGCTGATTTTCTTCCTGTACCTGTAAGAACCCGGAGCACTCCTTGATCAACAATCTTGGACTGAAGATCTCTGCACTAGTAATAGTAATTTGAATACATCTTTTCTTCCAGTTTTTAACATGGTGTTGCGAAAGGTTTTCCACACTGCTAAAGGACTCCTTAATTGACCTGAACTCTACACTTATTTTAAAAGTTTTCTCAAAGCGTATGTCTTGCATAATAATTAGTTGAACTCTATTTCCATTAGCATTTTTTGATCCTTTTGGCATTAGATTTGTTGTTCCTGAAAACTCTTTCTCTCCTTTTTCCATCGTGAGAATGTTGCACATGGGCTCGTAGATGGTGAGTGATCTGGATGTGTCCCTTCCTATGGGCTATAACTGAGGTGTGGCTGTGACCCACTTTGGACGTAAAGATGCAGATAAAGATAACATCCTAGGAAAGGGTAGAGCATTTAGGTGGGCAAAGTCTGTGTTCTAAATGGGCACAGAGAACAGATCTGCCCCCTGAAACTCACCTGGCCAAAGTGTCACAGGAGAAAGTCCTATCTTATGGCATCATTGAGTTACGGGCATTCTTAGTTACAGCAGTTTAACCTATACACTAATACATATTATTTTATATTGAGGTTTTATTAATTACCCTTGGTTTTCCTTCAACTATTTTCCAAAATTCTTACTGTAATCTGCCAAGGTAAGAAGTACCAAGACAATGTCCATCAACAAAAGAATGGATAAAGAAGATGTGGTATATATATACAATGGAATATTACTCAACCATAATGAAGAACGAAATAATGCCATTTGCAGCAACATGGATGGACCTAGAGATTGCCATACTGCGTGAAATAAGTCAGATAGAGAAAGACGAATATCATATGACATCGCTTATATGTGGAATCTAAAAAAAGGGTACAAATGAACTTATCTACAAAACAGTAATAGAGTTACAGATGTAGAAAGCAAACTTATGGTTACCAGGAGTAAGGGAGAGGATGGATAAATTGGGAGATTGGGATTGACATACACACACTACTATATATAAAATAGATAACTAACAAGGACCTACTGTATAGCACAGGGAACTCTACTCAATATTCTGTAATGGCCTATATGGGAAAAGAATCTAAAAAAGAGTGGATATATGTTTATGTATAGCTGATTCACTTTGCTGTACACCTGAAACTAACACAACATTTTAAATCAACTATACTCCAGTAAAAATTTAAAAAGTAGACATACCAAGACTATCATATAGTATAGTTGTTGAAGAAGATGGGATCTGAAACCAGATGTCTTGGGTTAGAATTCAGACTCTATAAAATAATTGGGCTTGAACAAGTTATTTTACTTCTGAATACCTCTCTTTTCCCATTTGTAAAATGGTGATATTACTAATAACAATACCTGCCTCATAGAAGTGTTGATTCAGTGAGCTAACATACAGAAAGTACACAGTACCTTTTCTGAAACACAGTAAATCCTCAATAAGTCAATAATGATAATGATTATTATCAATTTTCTCAAGGAGCAGTATCTACCAATAATAATAGTAAAATAATAATTTACATATATTGAGTACTGACAATATGTGAGATACCTTTCCAAGTATGTTGCAAGGATTATCATATTTAGTTTTTTTATTCATTCGACAGAGATTTGAGTGCCTAATTTGTGCAAATTCTGTTCTTGGTGCTATGTACAGAAAGCTGTGACAAAAACACAACCTACAGCGATATTTCTTTTCTACTGGACTAAACAGAACATTAATAGATAGTTGAACTTTTAATGTATTAATGATACGTAGAACAACAAAGCAGGCCAGATGGAAGGTTTATTGGAATCTCTTTCATACAGGCTGCTCAAGAGAAGCTGTCTCCCAGAAAGTGATATTTGTGGAGAGATCTGACAGAAATGCAGAGTAAACAGCAAGCAATATAAGGGAGGAACGCTTCTGGCAAAGAGAGCAGAGTGCTCATGTCCCTGGAGGAGGATCAGCTCAGCTTGTTTGTGGAGCACCAAGGAGGCCAGTGTGATGTGGCCAGAGCTGCAGGGTAAGGGGGAGGAAGCAAGGAAGGGTTCTACCCAGAATTTCAGAGGGAGCATGGCCCTGTCAGCACCTTGATTTCAGACTTTTATCCTCATGAACTATGAGACAATACATTTCTGTTTTGTTCAGCCACCTAGTTTGTGGCACTTGGCTACAACAGTCCTAGGGAACTAAAACTACTCCACATTCTGGTCTATGTGCTCTGTGTTTTAGTTCCAGTGGAGAAGGTAAATTCCTGGACTCTTAGTAATACAGAAGGTAAACGCCACTGCTCCACTACTTTCAGAGTGCCTTTTTTTTTTTTTTTTTAAACAACTGCAAATAGATTTCTTCCCTTAAGCAAAATTGTGGACAAAAAAGCACATCTTGAATAACATGATGAATTATCAGTTTTAACTATAGCAGCTAAGACATGAGAGTTTAACTTTTTTTAAAATAGTTGATGTCTATTGAGTTTTTACTATGTGCTGCATATCATGCTACTTTCACTAACCTGTATTGCTGTTACAACTGTGTGAGTTAGATACAATTTATGTCCTTCCATGTTTACATATGAGTGGTTAAGTGACTTGCCTCATCAGTTTTGATGGCAGCCTTTGAAACTAGGCAGCCTGACCCATCACTGCTTGCATAACCCACTATCTCTCCTCATTCTGTCTCAGAAACACTATCTGAGGAGCTACAATTTTAGTGGACAGTGAAGTTCCCTTGGCTATTAATTTCAAACTGTTTTGTCAAATCTATTGTGTTTGTTTGCTACCTGTCTTTAATTGCTTTGCCTTCAGTTCCATCAGCTATTTTGATGTCTGTTTAATACTGAATTAGCATTCCAGCAATCTTTCTGCCGGTACTAAATTGGCTCATTTTCTCTTCAACAGTTCAGTAGACTGACCATGCACTGCAGCCTATGTGATCTGCTAAATTGAATCACTTGTGCTGTTATTTATGTTTATTATCAACTGTTATTTACATGGCAAGTTGTAATCTTGATTTACGAGAGCATTAATTGACTGCATTTGACTGCACCGTAACTCTACATAATTTGCCTATAAATTTTCAGAATTTTGTTGTTTTGTTTAGTGTGGGAGGCTCATGACCATCTTTGCAAGGCTGCCCTATCGATGTTGTTCTCACTAATTGGCTATATGTGGTGTACAGCTTAACCTCACAGAAAGGTTTACAGTTTCCTGCCAAAACAAAATTCCCCTTTATCCCTTCTTAGCGATGTTTACCTCTCCTGCCGCTTTCTAAATCACAAGGCCATGGGACCACTGGTTTCTACCCATGGCCAGACAAATTCAACCTTCAGTAACAAACATGAATTCCCATGAAAGTCTAACTTAAGCTCATAGAAAAGGCAGAGATCAGTAGGAAGTAACAATGGCTTTTCCTTAAGCCCTCTGCATGTGTTGGTTTTAATATCTGGCATTCCTACCTAGGTCTCCACATCAGTGTTCTTCACCTAGGCTTTGCCTCAGAATCACCCGTGGAGTTTTAAAAAGTGTACATGTGGTCAAGAGCTTTTCATTCTGTTGTTCTAGGGAAGTGGGGGATGGATGTGGGCAAATCTGTTTGTAAATTGTATCACCGATGAATCTAATGCATAGCGAAATTGAGAAGTTTCTCTATCCAGTCTGAAGGTAAAATGAGGAACAGGGTGTGAAAATTAACTTTCAGAACCCTGGCCCATTCTGGAAAACTAATGAGCAGAGGTTTGCAGGCTGGTTTGAATCACTCTGGGTCACTGTTTCTCACTTTGCCCTGTCCACACCCTCAAGACACATACTTTGTAGCTGGGGAGAAAAGGGAGCAAATAATGCTGAAGGCAAATAAGAAGCTCTGCAGTTTCATGAATGAAATGGTCCAACTCTTGAGCTGACTGTGTGCTACCCCACTTTCCTTCACCCACTGCCTCTCTGGGCCCCTCAAAAGACAAGCTAATTTCTTTAGTTTGTCCTAATCCAGAGATGACAATAAACAGAAACTGTTATCTTTCTCAGGATAAATTCTATAATATTTAAAATATTTCACACATGAACATAATATAGGTCAACTCATTTGTCTACTATTCCATCTGGTTTTGAGTAGAAGATAAAATAATCATTTTGTAAAGTAAGAATGAACAAAATACAATTCTATCTAATGTTACAATGATTTCAATTTGACGAAATACACCATGTTCAGTTTTACCCAGTTGATAATGTGCTGTGCTTTGCTGTGAGTACAGTAAGTCCTGATACCTGAAAACTATGAGAGATGTACCAAGTTCATGGATTGAAAGACTCAACAAGGTAAAGACTTCAGTTCTCCCCAAACTGATATTGATTTACTGCAATTTCTGTCAAGATTGGATTATGGATTTTAGTAGACACAAATAAGCTTTTTCTGATATATATATCCAGGGGTGTGGAAACAAGGAAACTAAAAACAATTTGAAAAAGAATAAAGTGGGAGGAAACTCTCTACCCAATTTTAGTATTTGCTATGTAGTAAGCTTAATTTAGACATTGGTATTTTTGGAGGGATATATAGATTTTTTTCCTGATTTATTTTTCTTTCTGCAACCAAGGTGAGGATGTCTTGTTTCTTTGAACAGCTTTGTTTAGGCATTTGCAATCAGCTTGGTCAGGTAGTATTGTGTGTATGAAAATGTTTAGCTGTTAGGACCAATTATATTATTTGGTAGTCTTCCTTTTTTTTTTCACTATGTTAAATATTCAAGTGATTATTTCGATATGGCAGTACTTTGCTACCTGACTGTAATCATTGCTAACTTTGTTTTTCACCACTGATGCAATTTTAACTGTAAAAAATTATAGAATATACTTTTAAAATTTAATTTTAAGATAAATTTGAAATTTATTGGCCATATTAATTTGAGGTTATAATGAAAAATGTGAAAAGTTTTATTGCATGAACATTCAAGTTTGGTTTTATAAATTATTGTCTGGGTGACATTTGCAAATGTCTACCCTAATGAATAAAATTCTAGATCTACAAGATTCTAAAAACTATTTTCCCCCACCTTCTCTACCCTAAAGAGTTATCACTTATCTTAGGTCAAAATAATTTATAAATTCATCCAAGTATGATCATTTCTCCATCCTGTATTTTCCACTTAGTTTAACTGCTAGATGTTGGATTTTGTGTAAAAGAGCAGTTCTGACCATACTCTTTAAGACACTGTTTTTAAAATTGTGATAGTGTGGTCACTTTGCAAGTCAATTGCTTGGAAAACTTGCTTAAATGAAGATTCCCTGGACCCAACCTCACACTTATTGATTCCAAATCTCTGGGGATGGCCCCAGATCTATGTTTTTGAAAGTTCTTCATATGATTCTTATCTGTCCTAAATTTTGAGACCTACTCCCCAATATATTCTTGCTCTAGACTTTATACAAAATATATTCTACATTGTAGACTCTATAGCACACACTAGTGAAATTATGCATCCTCATTATTCTAGTGTCCCTTGTTGAAACTGGCTCATTTGCAACCTCCATGTACACTTATTTTGTCAAAAATCATACTAAGAACGAGATGAACTGGACATGATTTTAACTCCAAATGCCCATATCCTTTACTTTGATCATTCATTTGTACTAAGTTCTGTCTAGACCAATCTATTTTTCAAAAATAAGAAATGAGAAGCATAAAGCCTAGGAGAAAGCAGTGAAAGAATTGAGATTGTTTTTCTTGAAGCATAGTCTTCCAAAGAGAGGGCACAGAGACTATGCACACTAATTATAAAGTGTATGTTCCTTTCCTTTCTTGCTACACATTTTCATTTTCCCCTATTATCTATAGCAGGTTTTGTGCAGATTTGTTATTATACAGATTCTTAAGGGAGGAAGTAGAATGCTTCAGATTATGTGGCTTCAGTGGCCACTTCATACTTTGTGCCTTGTTTGTATGTGTGCAAATACCTACTTAAACACAGGCTCAATACTGACTCCCAGTCTCAAAATTTAAAGGACATGGTATCAACAAATTGGTGTAAAACTGCAACAGAAGATTTGTCATACCTATACTCTGAAATCCGGAAGGTCACCATTCCTTCCCTCCTGTATACAATGTGCCCCCTACCTGCCTGCACAACAGATGAGTCCTTCCACAATTGCTCAAGATCTTGATCCCTCTTTTTAAACATATTTCTTTCAATATTTACTTTTCTCCTGTGATTTCAATTTTCCTTTCCAATTGAACCATTCCAGCATTCAAATATACCCTGGTATTCTCCGTTATTACAAAAAAAAAATAAAGGCAAAAACCAGCAAAAATTCCCCTTTGACAAAGCTAACATCTCCTAACATATAAACCCTTTTTGCTTTCCTCATGTAAGTTTCTTAAAAAAGCAGTTTAGAATGACTTTCACTTATTTATTTTCCTTTCACTGTAAAATGGACTCTAATCTGGTTTCTACTCAAATTGCTGCAAGAAAACTGCTTCCTCATCAGTCCTTAATGACTGATGGATTTAAATAACCCCGCGTTTTCATCTCCAGCCGTAAACCTGCTAATGACATGCAAATTTATGTACCTGCCTACCCATTTGATATTTCACTAGAATGCTTCTCAATGATAAAAAAAATTATGTTCAAAAAGTTACCAAACTTTTCCTCTTTTCTATCAGATTTACCTTCTCATTTTTTTTTTTTTTGCTTTGCTTTTTCGTATCTAAATAAATGGCACCTCTATCATGCAGATACTCAAAAGAGATATTTTTGAATCATTCTTGTCACTTCTTTCATAGTCTATTCTCTCTCATTCCTTTCACATTCTCTACATCTAATCCATGACATACCTGTGACAATTTTATGGCCCCAGGATTTCTTGACTTGGTATAGTTGTTTTCATTTTTGTTGGTATCACTCTAACTCAAGTCACTGTCATTTTTGTCTGGACTACTGTAAGAGACTCCCATTTGGTCTCCCTGATTTATTCTTTTTTTTTTTTTTTCTGTACGCAGGCCTCTCACTGTTGTGGCCTCTCCCGTTGCGGAGCACAGGCTCTGGACGCGCAGGCTCAGCGGCCATGGTTCACGGGCCCAGCCGCTCCGCGGCATGTGGGATCCTCCCGGACCGTGGCATGAACCCGTGTCCCCTGCATCAGCAGGCGGACTCCCAACCATTGTGCCACCAGGGAAGCCCTCCCTGATTTATTCTTGCCTCAAATATGTCATTATTCATAAATTTTAAAATGATATTTTAGAGCTGGACATTTAATCATGTCATCAAACAAAATTTAATATCAATCAACTGACTTCTTTCAAGGAACTAACTATGACTGTAGGAACTAGGCTTGAATAATTTCCCAACTTCATCTCCAGACATTCTCTCCCTGACTTACTGTGCCAATAACGTTGTCCTTCTTCCAGTTCCTTGAATTTACCAAATGACTTCCTACTCCAGCCATTCACACATGCCATGAATTCCCTGGAATGTCCTTGACCTGCCTAATTTTTCACCCAAGTGCAGATTGCAGCTTAAATTCCACTTCCTTGGACTCACACCTCAATTCTCTTATTTAAATTTACAAAACCATACTTATTTAAAATAGGTGGTTTTTCAAGTTACTTTTGTGCTTTTATCGTTTTTTATATATATATTTATTTATAATTTAATGATACATATGTCATATACAATTAAGTAAATCTATTATTTATTTATATATATTTTTTCTTTCCCACTAAAGTCTAAGTTTCTTAAGAATATAGCCTCTGTGTATTTTTTTTTTAACTTGTATACCTAGCATTTGTCATAGATCCTGGAAATAAAAGGTTTTAAATAATTACTATTTGTTGGATAAACAGATTAAATGAATAAACAACTAAGATAAACTTTACTTCCTTCTTTCAACATCTCAAAAATGTCATATGATGATGCCTCTATGACATGTGTTGCATGATATAAAGCCAAATAATATACAACATTTAAATTTGTTGGAGCAAATTAATGTAACCTCTTTATAAATTGCTTGGAGCTATCCATTTACAAAATAATGCTACAAATGTGAAAAACAAAAGCACTGAAAAATGATTCCAATTTTAGTAAAGAACATTTTGAATGAGAACACTGACATTTGCAAAGGCATTTATTTTCAATTTTTAGCAAGATGACTAAATGGCAATATATGCTTTTGCTTTGTGTACGAAGGTGTAGATGGTTGATTCTACTTATGTGTTGGAGTGAGTGTATTAGATACTAAAAAAATATGTTGAGTCTAATTGCTCTCATTTTTCCATCTCAGCCCAGGATATGGTGTAATAGAGTCAGGATCTATTTAATGACATCGTGACTTCTGCTTAATATAACTTATAAATTTTCATCCTGGCATCTGTGTAAGGTGGTGCACCCTACCTGGTAAGAGACAATTCTCTAAAGACAAGATGATTAAAAGGATTTTTCAAGGTGGCAGGTTCAAGGTTGGCTTTCACGGGCATCTGATTCCAATTCACATACTTTGGTCCGCTAAACCATTCTGCCTTATTTTTTATAAGGACTGCTAAAGCCATCTACTTAAATCCTGAACTCTAGTTAAACATCCTGAGGAATTTTCTGGACTTTATACTTTACCCTTCATATGTTATCAAGCTTACATCATCAACCTTAGTTTTCTCTGTCAAAAAAGGCCAAGCAAGTACTTGTGAGGCTTTACTTTGTTTTTTTTGTTTGTTTGTTTTTTGTAGATAACAAGAAGCCTGGTGGCAAGGAGCTTTTCTGAGATTTTCTGTTAGCTCTCTGGTACTAAACAAGCCCTCTGCTAAACATAAAGTTCAGAAATTTGGAAAGCTAGCTATCTGGAAGGTGTGACATTAGAAAGCCAAGTTAAAGGTTAAGAATCTGTAAGAGCCTGTTAATGACATTTGTCTTCATATCTCAGAAGAATATAGAGTACATCCTGTGTAATTTAGAAGTATATTACCTTTCATGTTTCCTACTCTTTTCTTATTGGGTTTCTGCAGTTTATTCTCTAACAAGCAAAAAAGGGACCAAGAGAGAAAATGTTACCAACTAAAGAGCTATGTCCATCAATTACAGGAGTGGTTGAAGATCTTCATGATATGTCTCCTTCTAATTTCACTCTATTTTTATGGATTTTAGTGTTCAGCCGAGAAAAAATATTTCCTCCATCGTCACAGATTTGGTTATGGTTTGGCAAAATGATGTCAATTATTTAACAGGTATTAGAAATGTTACTTGGCCTACTAAGAGACTTCCAGTGGTGTTTTAAGGTTCATCCCCAACCAAATGCCCTGGCCATTAATAATGAGGCATTTTTCCTCCCACTGTAACAGTCAGCCTATTGATAGAGTTGGTGAAACAAGCACACAGTGCCCATGTATTTGGGTTGTTTTACAAACACTTATATTTTTCTTTTGGAATCTAAAGGTTTGTTTTGGTTATCACAGATTGATCTTTGAGTCACATATGCATATGCCCAACGCAAATATCTCTATAAACTTGATATTTGGCAGTAGGAAATGATATATTTTATCTGCCATGAATTTCTTCCGTTTATAACGACTTGAAGGAGGGTTGGACGGTGAGTGATTAGGAGCCAGCTTGAGGAGTTGAGAAACTTTAAAGTTGTCATTTTTCTCTTTTTTGTTTCAAAGCTAACTAAAGAATTCTGAAGGAAACAACTTCCAACATATTTTTAAATTTTACAAATCTCCAGAGTTGGTTTCTGGAAGCTTTTCTTAAGGGAAAGTGCTGTAAAAGTGCAAATGCCTCCATTAGCTTTTTATTAAGTAGTCATAATTGTTTTGGTGATGGTGGGAGAGAAAATCAAGGTTGAATTTTGAAATGTATTTGTGAGTATGGGAGAGCTGCCAACCTTATATAAAATGTTATAAAACACTTTATCTGAGCTGGACTGAGACACTGGATAGAAAGTTAAAAGATACTTGCAGGCATCATGAGGTCAATAAAGTGTCCCAGATTTGGCAAAATATGCTTATTTTGTATTTCCTACATTATACTGATGAATACCACTACCACTGCTCCCATCTCTACCATCAGAATGATTCCTACTACTATTAAGTTAATAACTATAATTTTAATGTTATTTTAATCATTATAAGCAAGTCATGAGTCTAAATATTTTCCATACAGGTTTTTTTCTTATTTATTCCTCACACATATTATAAAGGTGGGCATTTTCATTGTATGTATATTTCAGATATAGTAACTTAAAGGAGTAACTTTTCCACCACATTTAGAGCTGAGACATCAACCTAAGTCTGCCTGACATTTAAGTGAGTTTTAATCACTGAATTGCTTGATCTACTAAGTTCCAAGTGGTCAGAATCATAAAAGGGGTTGGGAGGATCATGATAGCAGAGACAACCAACATGAAAATCTGTTTCTTAAATCTTGCTGTAAGATGAAATGGGTTACTTATTAGAAAGGTAGAATCTCAGGCCCCACTCAAACTTCCTGAATTAACATTTGCATTTTAACAAGATTCCTAGATAAAAGTAAATGTTGAGTCTATTTTTTTTTAAAGTAAAGTCTATCTTTTTAAGAGAATATTTTGAAAAATATAGTCAAGTTGTTTACTAAATTTACAGTCCCTGTATCTATGTGATTTTCTCAACATAATAAGTTACTAAGCATTTTATTCATTCATTCTTTTATTTTGATTTCTTTACTTATTCAATACTTCTTATTTGTACACCTATTTTGTGCAAGATGTTTAAACATTTTACAAGATACTAAGATAAAAGTTTTCATTCTATTAAAGGAGATAAATGTAAACAATAGATAGTTATTTCAGGTGCCATTTTTAATAAATACCGTAAGTGAAAATAAAGTTTAGACATAGGCAATATTTTTGCGCTCTGGGGATTCATCAAATAAAACTTCATAACGGAAGTATTTCCTATCAACAAATAAATTAAATATCTTGGGAGAATATTTTCTTTGTGTTCTTATTCCCTCTGGTAGCATTGACTAATTTCTATTCTTAATTTACACAGTTAGCCCTAATACACAAAGTTTACCATTTTATTGTTTTTGAAATGCATTTTAAACTTCTGTGAAAATTAGAATAGTATCTAACCTCCTCTTATGTGGTATCTCTCTTGCCCTTAACTACTTCTTTTTAGATATAACTTCTACCTAAAATTCCTTTTTCAGATTCCAAAAATCTGAACACTCGTGTGAGTCAAAGGTTGACTTTTCGTGTCATCTTTCCTTTGGCATATAACACAAAATTCAAACAGAGGAAGAGAAGAACATTTTACTGGAGACATAAAGTGTTTAGTTCTTAGAACTTCACACTCACTAGAAACTCCACATTGAGTAGCAGTAGTCACCACTTGGTGAATTTGATGCTACTGGTAGGTTGTCTTTACATATTTATATATTCTCAGAGAAAATGCTCACTGACTGCATAAACATTCCTAAGTCTCTTCTTTAAACATCTCATGAAACAATCAGGAAACAAACACTGTGATATAGGATGTATTCTAAGTGTTAAAATATGGATTTTAAGATTTTAGCAGTTACATTAGAGATGAGTTTAGATGAATAGAGGTTTCATGGAGGAGACTGAATTTGATCTTTTTCTTCAAATGCATAGGATTTGTTATAGGAAAAGAGTACATTTTAAAGGAGGAGGCAAAGATGAAGAAGAATAAAAGAAATATGAAGTTGAGAGAGGGAGGATATGTGGAGAACAATATTCATCAGAGACACATAGACACCCAGCCTCACCACGATGGGATACAGTAGGGGAGACATGCTGTCAATGTTTTAAAAGACATTTTAGTAGAAAACTAAACTAACTAACTATGTATCTTCATTAGTGTAGTATTGTTTATGATTCTTCAAATTTTGTATTAATGTTTATTATGTAATAATCCTACCACAACTTTTTTATACATTTTTGTTTTTAATATTTATCTACATTAATAAATTTAGGTAAAATTCATTTTTGTGATGGACAACTCTTTCATACCTTATTTATCCCCTGTTAGAGGCACTGGTTTTATTTACAATTGTTTTGCTGTAATAGGGTTACAATAAACATCATGTCATGTATGCCAAGTTTTGTACCTATAAACACTTCGGAATCTGGTTTAGAAGATATGAACTTTACTAGATGTTTACCAAATTGCTCTTAGAAACTGTTTTAACACTTTGTATTCTAACCAGCAATGTATATGTGTTTTTGTCTGTCCATACCTTCTCCATACTTATGATCGTTACTCTTTTTTTAAAAAACAAAACCAGAACAAAGTTAGAGAATCCAATACATAGTATCAGCACTCCTTTTTAAAAACCAAAACCAGAACAGTCAGAGGACTGGCATCATCTGACTTTAATACATACTATAAAGCTCCAGTAATCAAGACAGTGTGGTATTGGCAAAGACAATAGACAAAGAGATCAATGAAACAGAATAGACAGCCCAGAAATAGACCCCCTCCCATACACATGCTCAACTGATCTTTGACAAAGGAGCAAAGGCAATACAATAGAGCAAAGATAGTCTTGTCAACAAATGGTACTGAAACAACTGCATGGCACATGCAAAAAAAAATTAATCTAGACAAAGAACTGACACCCTTTATAAAAATTAACTCAAAATGGACACTAGACTTAAATGTAAAACACAAAACTATAAAACTTGTAGAAGAAAATCTAGATGACCTTGGACATGGCAATGACTTAACAGACACACCACCAAAGTTCAGGTCTATGAAATAACTGATAAGCAAGACTTCATTAAAATTTAAAACTTCTGCTCAGGAAAGACACTGTCAACAGAGAATATAAGCCACATGCTGAAACATAATATTTGCAAAAGACACAAATAATAAAGGGCTGCTATCCAAATATAAAAAGAACACTTAAACGACAACAAATAACCCGATTAATAAGTGAACCAAAAAACCCGAATAGACACCTCACCGAGGAAGCTAAACAGATAGCAAATAAGCTTATGAAAAGCTTCTCAATATCACATCATGAGAAAATTGCAAATTAAAACAAAACAGAGATTCCATTATATACCTATTAGAATGGCAAAAATCCAAAACACTGGTAACAGCAAATGTTGGCAAGGACTTGGAGGAACAGGAACTCTCATCCATTGCTGGTGAGAATGCACAATGGTACAGCCATGTGTGAAGACAGTTTCGCGGTTTCTTATAAAACTAAACATACTCTTACCATAAGATCAAGCAATCCTGTGTTTTGGTATTTACTCAAATAAGTTGAAAACTTATGTCCATGCAAAAACCTGCACACAGTTATTTGCAGCAGCTTTATTCATAATTGCCAGCTTTAGTCACAATTATTTACAGCCACAATTATTCATAATTGCTGCCAAAACTTGGAAGCAACCAAGATGTCTTTCACTAAGTGAATGGACAAATAAACTGTGTTACTTTCAGATGATGAACTACTATTCAGCACTAAAAAGAAATGAGTTATCAAGTCATAAAAAGACATGGAGAAAGTTAAAATGCATTTTACAAAGTGAAAAAAGCCAACCTGAAAAGGCTGCATACTGTATGATTCCAACTATTTGAAATTGTGGAAAAAGCAAAATTATGGAGACAGTAAGAATATCAGTGGTTGCCAGGGGTTGGGAGGTGGCGGGATAAACAGGCAGAACACAGAGGACTTTTAGGACAGTTGAACTATTCTGTACAATACTCTAATGGTGCATAGATGTCATTCTACATTTGCCAAAACCCATGGAATATACAACACCAAGAGTGAATCCCAATGTAAATTATAGACTTATAATAATGATGGGTCAATGTTTTTATACCAACTGTAAAAAATGTATCACTGTTAAGGTATGTTGATAGTTGGGTAGGCTGTGTCTGAGAAGCACAGGGTATATGGGAACACTGCAATTTCCAGAGCCTAAAAGTTCTCTAAAAAAATAAAGTCTAGTATAAAAATCAAAAATAAACAAAATCATTAACACACCTAAATACATGAATAATGATTCCTTAATATTGTGAAGTATCTAGTCAGTGTTCAAATATTCACTTGTCTCATATAATTTACATTTTTTCTTTTTGTAGATTGCTTATTGAATAGGATATAATCAAGTCTCTTTTATGCTGCAGGTTCTCTCGCTTTCTATCTCTACACCATTTTGTTTTGTTGCAATTGGTAATTGAAGCAATCTGGCTCTTTGCCTACTAGTTTCCCACATTTTGGATTTTGTTGAGTACAACTTAATGGCATTGTTTAATATGTTTTTCTGTCCATTGTATTTCGTATAAATAGGAAGTAGGATTTAGAGGTTTGGTTAAATTTATGCTCCATATCTGTGTGTTTGTGTGTGTTTTTGTTGTTATTTATTTTGTTTTATTTGGCATGGCTACTATACGTGTGGTGTTCTATTTTTCCCTCAGGATGCACCTAATATCTGGATGTCTGTATTTATGGCAATAGCAGTTGTGTATGATAACTGAATAGATCCACTAATTCAGACCAAAAAAAAAAAAGCCATTCTAATTAAATCATCACTAATTTGTCTATTAGATGGAATATTTCTCTAAATAGAAGATTCCTTTGTCTAGTCATCTAGTATTTGGTTACTCAGGGGAATAGATACTATGGGAAAGACAGGATAAATGCTTCTTTCCTTTTTTATCAGCTTCAAAATAATGAAAAGCATCCTTTAACTGTAAGCAACTGGTGTATGGTATTTCTTTTTTTTTTTTTTTTTTTTCCTGTACGTGGGCCTCTCACTGTTGTGGCTTGTCCTGTTGCAGAGCACAGGCTCTGGACGCGCACGCTCAGCGGCCATGGCTCCTGGGCCCAGCCGCTCCGCAGCATGTGGGATCTTCCAGCACCGGGGCACGAACCTGTGTCCCCTGCATCGGCAGGAGGACTCTCAACCACTGCGCCACCAGGGAAGCCCTTGTTTTGTTTTTTAGTCTTATTATGAACTCATGGCTTTAAACACATTTTGTATATTTCAGTCTATTGCAGTTAATACTGACACTCAACATTTCCAAATTTTGGCCAAGAGGATTCCTTTTTAAGATGCCTCCTGAGTCATGTGACACATCACTCAACATCTTGGAAAGATTCTGTACTCTCTGATATGGCAATATAGTCCATTTCATCTTGAATGTCTCTTGCCCCAGTGTTTTCTACAAGAAGCCCTGGTTCCTTCCAATGAGAGAAAAAATATATACATACGCATGTATATATCTACATGTATACATATGAAATATATATTTATATTTATAAGGTATATATATATATTTAAGGCCAATTTAGATTCATTGCTAATGGTTATTGTTTCTAAGCTTTTTTTCCTTGGAAACATACAGGAAACATATTTATTTTTTCTCAAAGATATTCTCTTAAAGATATTTTTATTAAAATTTCTCATGAGCTCATATGCATGCATTCCATTCAAATTCAGGGCCTCCAGGATTTTTACTTAATTTCTTTCACATTATATATGTTTCTCTCATATTTGTGCTGAGAATTTCAGTTCTCAATAACTCTTAGACTGTTAGAATTAAAATTAAAAATAAGTATTCATTTGCTTTATCCCACATCGCACATACAAATATATCAGTATAAAATATGAACATTAAAACAAAAATATCCTTGCTTAAATGTTTAAGATTTTCTTCTGCAGTTCTTTTTGTCCTTAAAATATATTCCTCTGGGATATATAGTCAAATTACTATCCTTTAATGTCACTTAATATTTCCTCTCTTTATATCACCAACTGAATACACATCTAGGTTCATTTTGTTTCTTTATTTTCAAAAATTTATTTTAAAATTTAATTCTAAAGGTTAATGTAAAATGTTTACAGATTTCCAAAGTCACATCTACATACAAGGCATATTTAAAGAAGTCTAGGATCTGGGCTTGACCCTCCGTGCTATTTCCTCTCTCCTCTGAGGGGCAACCACTTTTCCCCCCTTAATGTTTGACTTATTCTTCCACTGTGTATTTATTTTTCTGTTTTTAACATAAGCAGATGTCTCTTTTTCAGTATTTTGGCGCTTTTGTTCTTGTGGTTGCCTTTATACTCATTACCTTTCCATGGCATCCTAATCCTCCTGTTTTAGTTATAATCTATTGGTTCCTTACTACAAGTAATAATTATGATGAAATTAGTCACTAAATTCTGCTTCCTCCTGTTCTCTCTCTTCCCCAACAACTGATTTGAAGTAATTCAGCTTAATTCACAGTTAATAACTTAAAGGTAAAAGCAAGCATATTCCATCCCCTATTCTCTTTAGAGTTTGATAATGTTATTCACATTTGATTTAACCTCAATTTTGAATCAACCCCATCCCCTAAATATTCTCCAATTTTCTTTCCTTCATTTCCTAGAAATCATAAGTTTGGAATATTTCAAAATATTATTTCCTGAATATACCATATGTTCAACTTTAAATCATAATTATTGAATATATTATCTAATTTTAGTTTCATATTTAATGAAATGAAATGGTTAAATGAATTTGTTAATTTAATATTTTATCCCCATCTTATTTTTCAACTTCCAGAAGATTTGGAATTAGTTGTATAATCTAGGGGTTGATTATTTCCATCAATTGTGTCAAGGAAATAGAGCTCAAAACCTGGTCAAAAGAAGATTCACAACAGATGGGAACTGAGCAGTTGTCTAGCATTATGGAAGAATGAACATGCTGGGAACTTGAAGGTCTGATGGATTCTAAAAGACATTTACTACTCCTAAAACGTTTTCCCAGTTTCCAGACATATTTTAAAAACTCCTGTCAAGCTAAAATCCTGGATAACTTATCTGCACAGTATTACTAATAATTTCATACATGTAAGGAATAGAAAACACTTGCAAAATTTTTCTTATATCAAGGGTATTGTAATTACATAACCTTTAACTCCATATTTGCTTAAATACCTGTATACATGTATATTTTATTTTATTATATACTTTATATAGAAAAGATTCATTTAACAAATAGTTATTGAACTCCTTTTTGATAAAGTAGGCATTAACTTATAGCTTAAACTAACTCAGAAGATCAAAACAAGAGCAACAGAGTTTGAAAATACCCTTGAGTTTGAAACACAATGTGTGTAACCTTTGAATGGGTTACAACTACACCATATGCTACAGAAAGTGGGTTTCCATAACCTAATCCCCACTCTTTCAAATTCTGATAAATTTAAGTTGCATTCATATCGTCCTTAAAATTGATAAAACAGATAATAAATGCATGAAATGCAAATAGTTTACCTGTTGGCTACTTGGAACTATAAGGAAAGATATTCTTACCTGCCCCTTTCATTAAGTATTTCATATTATCACTGTTGCTAGTCATGAGTATGAGTGCACATTGGAACTTCATCTTTGTAAACTTTTATATACCATATACCCTTCATTCTATCAGTTATGTAAGAAAAGGTATTTAATTATAGAGATATTTTTATCATGCACCTCTTATGTACGATTGACTGGTATAGGCACTTGTATTAAAACAATAAGACAGATAAAATGCAAGCCTTCTGATAGTTTATAGTCTAGTAGAAGAGAAATGCAAACAGACCCTTCTAATGCAGAAAGGAATGTGACAAGTGAACCTTTCTTATAGAAGATTTGATTATGAAACAATCAAAGGGATAGGAAGTAAAATTCCAGGCACCTGGCTGGCCTTAAGTATTCCTATAATATAATATAATATATTCCTATATTATATTATATATAATATAATATATTATATCATATATAATATATTATATTATATATTACATATATAATACATATTATATATTCCTATATTATATTATATATTGTATATTATATTCCTATAATATAATTTGATTTTACGGCATGGAATTGGCTCTTAAAACACCAAATACAGGTCAGCCTTACTTGACTGTACATCTGTGAGTGTAATATTGTGTTGGCAAGGAGAAAAATAAGATATCTCATTCCACCTTTAACATTACTGTATTTCTGGCCAACAATTTAAAGAGGTTATGGAGCTATTGATCTAGAAATCATAATGCAAACATTACTCTGGCAATCACAAATTCATATACCAGCTTTCAGAAAGTTTAGAGGTTGTGCAAATATGTATTAAATATTCTTCATATTTGCAATGAATTATGAATTAGATTTGTTTGAAATACGCAGTGGTGTAGACAGCAGAAAATCCTGTTAAATAAGATTTGTTTCACAATATATATGCAAATTTAAAGGAATATTTTAAAAGACTAATGTGGATTGTGATGTACATCATAATTTTACTAAGTCACAAACAATTATGAACTTTTATTTTCCACCTGTACAAGGAACTGACTAAATACCATTTTATGATCCTGGTGAAGACTTTCAACATCCATGCCCATATTTGTCTAGAATCATTTTTATGCTCAGTCAAATCTATTTAAAAGTATGCTAAAGAAATGCCAAAGATCTCTTCTGGAGAGTGGAATAAAGGGGCATATAAACTGTATATTTTGAAAAATAAAACTTTGAAAAAGAAACCAGTAAGAACAACAACAGCAAAAAGAAATGCCATAAATTTGTGCTGGGGAAATTCCAGTGATTATAATTAGGTAAATTAGTTTATATCAATATTTTTGTATCACATCAGAGCATTTGTCTATGTACTTTTGTGAGACTAAGAGCTACCTAAAGCATTACAGGATAGGTTAGGAACCGTGTCCTATTTTGTATGTACATAAAGACTGATGAAGTTATAAAATAACAAGGTTAGAAGGGATCTTACATTCAGTCCAATCATCATTTTGTGAGGTATTATAGGCTATTTTCCATTTGATATATATCTCACAAATGTATAACATTTTCTACATTTGATTATATCAGAGTAAATTTTGATAGTAAGAGAAAAAGTAATTTTGGGAGGGTGAATATGGTAGCATTAATTTAATGATTTAGTAATAATACAGTAGAACCTAGCACACAGCAGGCCTGTGATTAAATTTCATTGCTTCATAATGTAGTCATCAGTACTTATATTTGAAACACAGATCTGAAAGTTCTGAGATTTTAGAGAAGCTGTAGCTTTACTTCAGGATACAAGGTGGTGCTGTTTCATTTTACAAACAAAACCTGCTGTTACCCAAAGCTAGCAAAGCTAGAATGAAGACATCATATCTTATAAAGAGAGTAAGAATAGAGAAGAAGCCAATTCCATACCTCTACATGCTAGTTATGATTTTTTTTAATGGAAAAATAGATAATTTATATCTATATATGCTGCACAACGTAAATACAGAGGCAATAACAATATTCAACCAAGGATGAAATGTTCATTTTTCAGTAATTTACAGCATTCTGTGGCCTGTAATCTTTGTAGTGGCTGCAAAGGCCCTGGACTTAAGGGAATAAAAATGTGTGCTTTATGAAAAATGAGTGAAAGTTAAGGTTTATTTCTAGTTCTTATTGACTTTCTATACTGACAAACAACTTTTTACTGGTTACATAAATGAAAATCTAAGCTCAACTTTTAATTTTAAATCTACTGACCTATAACATTAATGAAGACCTAAGGCTACAAGCCTTCTATCTACTCAAATGCTAACCACCATTGCCAACTTACAATATGAATTTAAGTACTACAAAAAGTGAGGCTTTTAAAAAAATATCAGTCTGTCTCTGAACTTATTATTACCTTGCATGGAGAATATAAATGAGAATTTGGGGTCCTATTTCAATGTCAGATTTTCTGTGTGACATCAGTCAAATTAAGTAGCCTTTCTAAGTCTAATTTTTAATCTCATTTTAAAAGATGCTTAATAGGAACATTTTCACAGTAGTTCTTGGGGTATTTGTAGTGTTTGTAAAACAAATTGAGAGGGTTTTTTTTAAATCACAGACATGTTTGTTTACTGAAAATTGGTACTGTAGAGAAATTTGGTTGTTTCATGAATGTTGATATCCGTGGCAGATTTTTCCAAAAATGATTGACATCTATAACAATTTTATCAGGTGTTTCTTTATATTTCATTCTATTTATCTTATTAGGGGTTTTGGCTACTAAAAAGAAAAATTAACTCAAAACCTCTGTTGAGGATTTGTGAAATGTAATTATATCCTTTACTGATTTTTTTCACTCAGTCTTTTACCCTGACATATCAGTTATTTAAATGTCAGCATTAATGTTAATTTCTTTTCTTTTTATTTTTATGCATTTTCTTTACTAAAAGCTGACTTGTATATTCAAATAACAGGGAGGAAAGAACTGCACTATTCACTTATTTTGGCATAAAAGAGACTAAATAATGCTTCATACTCAGCTTTACTGATAGAATAAATAGTAGACTCGTTTACTGATGATATTATATTACATGGTGTTATTTGTTCTATGGAGTTCAGAAATATCATTAACATAACCTTGAAAAGAAGTTTATGCCAGCAGAATTAAAGTCAGTTAGGACAAAGGAGCCAAGTTAGTTCATTTAGCAACAAAATCCTAATAATAAAAATGTTTAATAGATAGTAACTAACTAGGTTTAAAATGCTGAAAGGAGGTCCCATAACCTCTGATATTTCCCTAAAGCTTAATGGCTAGACACTATGGCATGGATATTAGAGATTTTTTCTTTTGAAAATCAACTCTTAGGTAGCATTATTGTGTAGGGATATAAATTATGTCTTCGAATCACATGGGAGCCTGGATTCGAAAAATAGCTATACCACTTACTATTGTGTGGCCCTGAGCAAAAAAAGCCTCTTTTGGAGTCAGTTCCTTATATATCTATAAAACGGGGACAAAACTTCTCTCATAGTCAGATGGATGATTATATGAGATAATTCATTTACAGTGTTTACCAATAGTAAATGCTCAATAAGAATTAGCTAATTATTATAGTTTATTTTCCAGCAAATGTATCATTTTTAAAAAATCTCTTCAAATATCTTCAAAATACTTAATTATTAAACTTTACTAATTATTTTCTGTCACATATATATGAAAGGGACAAAATGTTTAAAAACTAATTCATTGCTTCCAAAGAGTAGAGTATGGAAAAATGAGGAGAGGGGAACAGAGTCATTTTACAGTGGAGAAACCTAACCCACACTATCCCATCCAGGTGATCAAGGTCAACAGCAACAGTGATGTCATTCTGACAGTAAGAATGCTTAATGTGATATGATGAAATGGCACCTCCCTTCTGTGGTCTTCCTCCCAAAACACATAACTCCAGTCTAATCAGAAGATAAAACATCTGCCAAATACTAACTGAGGGACAGTTTACAAAACTTCTGATAAGTACTTCCCAAAACTCTCAATACGGTTAAAAATAAGAAAAGCCTGAGAAAATGTTACAGCCAAGAAGAGCCTTAAGGAGGCATGATGACCAATTACACAGAAGTAAAAGTATATGAATCTGAGTCACACTCTAATAAACTCTCTAACTTACGATGTAGCATTTGGCCATCATAACCAAAACACCCAGAAATAGTAGTCACTTAACATTAGGTAATGCCATTCCACATCCTCTCTACTTCATGCAGAAATACGGATTAAATATGGGTAAACTGCAGATACAGTCTACCCATAGATTGTTTTATTAAAATGGGGTGATAGTACATAAACTCTATTAGTAGACATTCAACTTCATTTGAATTAAACGAAAGAAACAGAAACAGGACAATCAAAGGGATTGTTGTTCTTCAGATAGATGTTTCTTCACCATGTTATTTGCAAAAGATCAGGCAAAGGTTAAGGATTTATGAAACACACTATAAGGTTGAGTCACGTTCTTTAAAAAAAATTCTACGTGGTTCAGTTTTTCACAGCATCGATTTACTCTGGCTGTAAATGATGAGGTGATTAGATGCAGGATAGAGCTTATTAACAGCCCTATAAACACTGCTGCCTGAGACATCTGGGTAACTGATCCTCATTCTTGCTCCACAGCCCTGAGTTAAGAAATGTACCTACATCAGGCTGTGTAAACCTGGAAAGGGTGATAAATGGGATCAGGGCTGATGCTGTGTACATGGGATCTCACCTTATTATTGTATTTTATATTACGTAAGTTCTAAGATTGATGTGGAACACTTGGCCCAAAAGAGATAGTCCCTAGTGCATATCAACTAGCTTAAGTTAATATTGTTTGAGGCTTAGGTATTTAAGACTATGTACACGGGCAGCGCTAAGAGGGGGATGGAAAACATCTGAAGTGCCTCACACTTAACCAGAAATTACTATTGACAAAACCTTGTGAAGATTTTGAGGTGTAGATTTTTGTTTTTCCATTGACTCTAGAACATGTTGATCTCTCCTTTGTGTACTCCTATTTTGTTGCCTTTCTTCAGTATTCTATAGGTGAGTAAACCCTGTATGATGGATCTAGTGGTTCGTGTGCTTGGTCTTTCCATAATTTTGTTCCTACTTTTGACACAGGATAATACAATGGAAATACATTGTAATTTTCACACTTTCTCCTTTTCTCATGAAGTTGTACAAATCATATTACTATATTTCATTGTTCTGGTTTAAGGCATTTATTTCAGTTCTGTAAGCATAAGAATGCTTACTTTTTATTCCCCTTGTCAGCATCTTCATCGCCGATTTTACTTTTTTTTTTCTTTTTTTTTTTTTTTTTGCTCTACGCGGGCCTCTCACTGCTGTGGCCTCTCCCGTCGCGGAGCACAGGCTCCGGACGCGCAGGCTCCGCGGCATGTGGGATCTTCCCGGACCGGGGCATGAACCCGTGTCCCCTGCATCGGCAGGCGGACTCTCAACCACTGTGCCACCAGGGAAGCCCCCGATTTTATATTTTGGTTCATTTGTTGACTGGGTCTGACATTTGGGGATTTATTTTTCACAGGAGAATCACAGGTATTGTGTTACCTGACTAATTTCATATTTGATAAAATCTCTCTCTTGCTTTTATAATTGAGTAGTATCTGGGCAGTGTCCAGAAAGTCTTGGGCCCCTTTTTATTTCTCTCAGAACTTTGTAGACATGGATTTATTATCTTCTGGTATTGAATGCTATGAAGGGAAGTCTCAAATAAGCCTTATTTCTTTTCTTCTTGTAAGTGTGTTTATCTTCCAGGATGACTAAAATCCTTTCTTTATCCTGATTTTCAGTAATATAATTTGGATATGACTCATTGTTAGCTGTACTAGATCAAGCTTTTCCTGGAAAACGGCACACCACCCCATCCACAGATGCTGTCTTCCTTCATTTCAGACATTTTTTTCGTATAATTTCTCATTCTATTTGTTGAGTTCTCTACTTCAGGGAGATAAACTATCCGGATGTTGGATTATCTGAATTGTACAACTATTACCTGCTTTCACTGTGTTTATCTCTGGACTTATGTCTGCATCAGAATTTCCATTTCATTATTTCCTCTTGGTTTACTGTTCCTCTGTTTCTGTTTCAAATATACAGGGCCAGAGAGCTTCCCTTGAGAAAGAGAGTAGGAATACATTCCAACAGTAGTACAGAGTTTCAATCACAACTTCTATTCCTTCTTACATTTTTCTAGATTGAATTGTTATTTTATATATATATATAAAAATTCTTCAGTACATTTGCATATTTCCTATGTCATTTCATTTTCTTTGGATGATATAGAGAATTTTGCCCAGATTTTGTCTTTGTACTGATATATTTTGTTTAGCTGTTGCTTGACTTTCTTCAAAGACTGTTTGACTTCTCAACTGAACTAACTCTTGTGGACCACATATATTATATTCTAACTATATTTCTTAACCACCGTATCTTTAAGCAGGGAAGCATGGAGAGTAAGTTAGAAGCAATAACATAATCTCTAAATTTTACCTTTTTTATCCATTTTTCACCATCTTTTGAGGTTCATGGTATCAGATTGTTCCCTTTTGTTGTTTGATAACTGCAAATATATTTTTTAATTGTTTATTATATGTTCATTTCATGGAGGAAGAATAATACTTAATAGGCTTTCATAAACTGCCATGATCTTTACCACAAGTACTAGTGTAATTAATTTTTTTTAACATCTTTATTGGAGTATAATTGCTTTACAATGGTGTGTTAGTTTCTGCTGTATAACAAAGTGAATCAGCTATACATATATCCCCATATCTCCTCCCTCTTGCATCTCCCTCCCACCCTCCCTATCCCACCCCTCTAGGTGGTCACAGAGCACCGAGCTGATCTCCCTGTGCTATGTGGCTGCTTCCCACTAGCTATCTATTTTACATTTGGTAGTGGATATATGTCCATGCCACTCTCACTTCGTCCCAGCTTACTCTTCCCCCTCCCTGTATCCTCAAGTCCATTCTCTAGTAGGTCTGCATCTTTATTCCCATCTTGCCCCCTAGGTTGTTCTGACCATTCTCTTTTTTTTTTTTTTTTTTTTTTAGATTCCATATATATGTGTTAGCATATGGTATTTGTTTTTCTCTTTCTGGCTTACTTCACTCTGTATGACAGTCTCTACGTCCATCCACCTCACTACAAATAACTCAGTTTTCCTCCTATTATGGCTGAGTAATATTCCATTGTATATATGTGCCACATCTTCTTTATCCATTCATCTGTTGATGGACACTTCGGTTGCTTCCATGTCCTGGCTATTGTAAATAGAGCTGCAGTGAACATTGTGGTACATGGCTCTTTTTGAGGTATGATTTTCTCAGGGTATATGCCCAGTAGTGGGATTGCTGGGTCATATGGTAGTTCTATTTGTAGTTTTTTAAGGAACCTCCATACTGTTCTCCATAGTGGCTGTATCAATTTACATCCCCACCAACACTACGAGAGGGTTCCTTTTTCTCCACACCCTCTCCAGCATTTATTGTTTCTAGGTTTTTTGATGATGGCCATTCTGACTGGTGTGAGATGATATCTCATTGTAGTTTTGATTTGCATTTCTCTAATGATTAATGATGCTGAGCATTCTTTCATGTGTTTGTTGGCCAGCTGTATATCTTCTTTGGAGAAATATCTATTTAGGTCTTCTGCCCATTTTTGGATTGGGTTGTTTTTTAGATATTGAGCTGCATGAGCTGCTTGTAAATTTTGGAGATTAATCCTTTGTCAGTTGCTTCATTTGGAAATATTTTCTCCCATTCTGAGGGTTGTCTTTTCATCTGGTTTATGGTTTCCTTTGCTGTGCAAAAGCTTTTAAGTTTCTTTAGGTCCCATTTGTTTATTTTTGTAATTAATTTTTACTGAGTTCTTAAAATTATTTTTATTATTTTTTTCTGTTATTTCTAGACTATGAGTTGATACTGTTAACTTATTTGCCTTTGTGGTATAAGCAATATTAGAATAGTGTCTGAATAGTAAACTATCAAATTGTGACAATTATTTGTCTAGAAATGTAGATAAAGATGATTAAAGAGAAATATATTCTGTTTATTTTATAACTTTGTGTTCTCAAACTTGTAAAAGCAAAGCAAGTCCTTCATTATATTAGCAAGTGAATGAACTGTTCCTTATTCCAAATACAATCATTCATCAAATGAAAAAACTTACCTAGTTTGCTTTAAAATGTTGATACTATTTGTTTCTAAGTATGAGTTTACATTTAAATATCAAAATACTAATCCAATTTTAAAATATTACTATTACAAACACTCATAAGCATCAAAGTAAAAGGAGGCAACTTGTAAAAAGAGTTTCCTTTGGACTGACAACAAACGTGAAATCTATAGTTAATTTAGAAAGTGCAGTCTTTGAGAAAGAACCTATAATGAAACTTCAGCTTCAATTATACATAGAACTGCAATTCTGTGTGTCTGGAATACAAGCCCTGAACTTGGATTTATGATTGCCATGTGCAATGTATTCCTTATACACCATTTTTTTCTTTTTGCTCCGGTTTCATTTTTATGGACTGTCATATACTATATATGAACTCATTTTTACACTAAACCCCTTGGCAAACTCACCTCAGTATTTAAGGGATTGCCTGTCTATTTGAGAACTTGGCTTAGAACAACAATGGGGCAAATGGTAGGAAGACGGCAAAAATCTGCTTTCTAGATTAACAGCCAATGAGCAGAAAATAGACATGTACACACAAGTTAGGCTGAGCATCTAAAATAAGTTATGCTTAATTATAAACTATGTAAATCTCTAATTTGCATTGAACCATAGGTTTGGTTGAGCTTTCACGTCTGTGAAGCAAGAGGGATGCTGTGCGTGTCCAGTGCTGGGGAAGGCCTACACCCCAGGACTTCCTTTTCCTTTGAAAACTTTCACAGTGACATTACCCAAGACTTGCCATGCATCCTTGATCATTTTGCTGCTTTCCTGAATTTGACTTTTTCAAATAACATCATTTTTCCCGATGGTTCACTAAATTGGGTTAAATTCTCTCTGAATTCCTTAGGTTACAATCATACATGTGAGTGTTTATGTGATAGCCATATTTCCATCACCTGGAAGCTAGTTTTCATGATAGCATAATGTACTTGGTAAAAATATAACGTAAAATATGTAGAACTCGACTTATGGCCCCCCTACAAATACGTTTCTCCCACAGTCTTCTTCATCTCAGCTGACGGCAATAGTTCTTTCTCTCCAATATCACATTTAATTCATCCAAAAATTCTGTTGGCTCTACTTTCAAAATACATACAGAATCTGCATACTTAATCATCACCCCAATACTGTTATCCTGAGCCAGGCCACCAGGAGATTTTGCCTGGGTTATTACATATCTTCCTAGCAGGTCTCCCTGTTCTCACCCTTGCCCTCAGAGTCTATCCACAGCACAGCACCCTCTCACGTTCAAAAACATGTTACATTTTGTCACTCAGAAGGCCTTCTCACAAGTAAAGGAATACTAGGTCCTTTTAGCTGTATACTATAATCATTCAAGGCTTTGCTCCAGTAAGGAAAAGTTTAGCTATTTATCTAATATATATACAAATTACCATACAAAACCCAGGCTCTGTGTTTAAAAACACTGGCTAAGGCAGCTGACCTTTCTGAATTCAAATTCAATTTCTACCAATTATTATCAACTATGATTTAAGAAATTTGATTAATATTTCCAAATATTAATATTTTGATATATAAAATGTGATCAAAACAATGCCATCCATACCATTTTATATGACTGTAATAATTTGTAAGTTTGGTATATCAGAGTCTAACCAGGAAAAAAAAAAACAACACTTAAAACATTTGTAACAGGGCACTTAATTCTGGGAATTAGTTACAAGGGTGATATGGATTTGGGGAAGTCATAAAGGGAGGATGAAATAACCCAGAGATTAGCAATATCAGGAAGCTACTGCACCCTTAGATTGGAGGGATGAAAGATGGTACTGCTAGAGAACAGAAGTCATCCTTTCAAAGCTGGAACCACAACGGACCAGTCAGAAACAAGATTGAACCACAGAGAAGCCACAGTTGAATACACTGCCCAGCACAGATGAAGGCGAGAATAACTGTTTTTCCCTTCCCACTGCCCTCCAAAATCCCACCAGTGTCTTCATTGTTCAACGAAGCCAGAGCCAACTGACAAGGGACCCTGGGAGAGGCCCCGGAAGAGGCTCCATGAAGAATGGAGCAGGGGAAGAGAGAACAGACTGGGGGCAAGTGGGCTCAGGACTGGCACCATTTGTCACCAAAGGTCTTAAAATCAGCTGTGTAGTCTAGAAGATACTTAAGTGTTTATGCAGAGACTTTAAATGGCCATGGAGTAGAAAATACACTATCTAGGAGCACAGAGAAAAAGAAAGTTGCTATTATGGGCTGGGGATAATAGATGTCAAAATTAACATTGACTTAAATGCCAAGGTAAATATTTCTAGTGGATCACTGATATGGGTCTATGCCTTTTATTACTTGTGTACCTTATCTATATTATAAACATTTCAAATGAGAAGAGTACATATAACTGCCAACCAACGAAGGGTATCAGGAATCAAATTAAAAAAAAAAGTACAGTATTATTTGAGGTACTTTATTGATTTACAAATGTGAAGAAGCCATTGAGACATCTGAGTTATAAAAATGGAGACAAAATAAATAAAACAGCCTAAGTCTAGATGCAGAAATGAAGAGCAAAGCTGCTCATCCTTGTGGATGCAAGGTGGCCACTCATTCTAATGCCTTTCATTCATGATCAATGGGGACAATAAGTCCTGCAGGATCTTGAATTGGTATCTATTCTGTTGACTAATATATATTTTCATATGCTAATGAAAATGAACTTGGAATGTAAAAACATATCTTATATTTTTGCTAATTATGAATCTCCTTGCATCATGATAATGTTGCATTTCCATTAAATAAGCTGAAAATTCAAGTACTGTGTTTGAAATGTTTACAATGTCTAGTTTGGAAGTAAGCTCACCCTTGTAATACTACAATGACTTGGCTTTGCAGGTACCTCAGAGCAAAAAGACCAGTGAACCAGAATTCCTTTTACTGTGGTAACATAAAGCACAAGAGTCATACCCATCTCCCCAGACAATTATGAGGAAAGGAAAAGTCCTACTGCATAGAAACTCAGTGTCAGTGAAATTAGGAACAAAATGCTTGTATGTCTCCAAAGAAATTTTTGCATTGACCCATTTTCTGCCTTTATGGAGACAAGATCAGGTGGATCTCAAATGTTTTAGATTAGTTTGGATAACTTAGTAGACATAGCCAGCTATTATAATTAACAGCATTAGTTTAAAGCTTACAGAAGGAAAAATATGAAGCTAATGCTCTAGGTTAGAAATGAAGTTAAGAATAAAAAAGGAAGTAAGTGTTAACTTAAGGCAGAACCAAAGCTCCAGCAGTGAGGTGGGGTCCTTTATTATTAAAGGTAAAGCCTTTTAAAAGTAAGGCTACACAAAGTATATGAATTTGGTCAAATTTGATTTTGTTAACATGAAGTTAAATTTCTTTGAGATTGCAATAGGGGTCCTGTCTAGTATGTTTGCATCCTAAAGGATTAGAAATATGGCTTTATTTCTTCCCACACTAGTTGACTTGAAAGTCTTATGTTTCTGTCAAACAGCTCGCAAATGAACTTTGCAATAGTGTAAAGTGGAAGAGCAATTATCACTGCTCACTTATTTTCAGTGAATATGCCCACATTTGTCTCCTTCAGGATTACATAGAAAGAACATTGACAAGTATATAACTCTTTTAACCTAAACTGCAAGGCATTATTATTGCTGACCTTTCCTTTATTGTTCTTTCTTGAAAATTATAAAAATAGTATTTGAATTTCTCAGTGCATTTAGTGTTGCCTAAATGAGAATATATCATTCTGTGAAGTGTGAGGAAATTTCTAAAAAGTCAATCAGTTTATAGTTTTCAGGTGAAATGTGTCCCTTTTAAATTCCTTTCTAAACCTGTTTCCTCTGGAATATGTAATGTGAAGTGAAATTGCTTTGTACAAAGTGTCACTAATTATGTCACCATAACTGTATTATTTTATGTTTTATTGTATTCCTTAGATTTAAATGGTCTCTAATATGTTCAAAGTTAATATCTGATGAAAACTTGTTAATATGTAAATAGTTTGCTTAATGAAGTAGTTTCTACGGAAAATGGGAGTATATCATGTGATCATCTTTGAGTGAATAAAGAGAAAACCTCAAATGATTTTCTCTTTGGCCAGCTGCACTTTGCTATGTTCAGGACTTTAGATTTTTCAGGAGTTCACAAACATGACTGATGTGAATCTGAGTGTGTTTACAGTCTTCACGTTTTCCTTTTTAATGTGATTTTTATTATATTGTGATTATCTTTTAGAGGTTTCAACTTATTGTCAGCCTGCATTTTTTTAATAGTAGGAAACTACTTCTTCTGAGATTACCAATAAAATATAAAAGATAATTTTATATTTTGATTTATATGGATTCCAATTATTTAATTATTAAGGTGGTGATTTATCAGTAACTCATTAGAATAGTCCATGATTTTGAAGGAAGAATTATGATTTTAACAGGAAAATGCAAGAGAAATTTAAATTGTTTTCCATTGAAAAGGTGGAACATTGTGATTTAGAGCAGTTAAGCAGCCCAAGGAGAGAGAACTTTATTTATATAGCTAAGAGTGTAGTCATATGGTTCATAAGAATGATCTGAGCATCAGAAAGCATGAATCTCCTTGGACTCTGATTTGTTTATGTTGAGGTTCTTTTAAGTCATGCTTCATATTTTGCTGTTAAAAATAAGTTGACTATTTTTTTAGTATCAAATGGCAAAATTTTTTCTCTTCATCCCTTACCTCATACATAGGCTGGGGAGGAAATAGATGACGCTTGACTTATAAGTCTTTCTTTATTTTTACTTTTTCTTTTGGAGTACTTAATGGTTTCTGAAGAAAAAAAGAATAATCTAAAGGTCACCCGTTGCCTCTTTGTAACTAGTTAGGGCCTGAAATCTGAGGGTAACCATTTCTCTGACTTTCACAGTCGGTCCATTTTCTAGCATCTCCTTAGAATAGGGGCGTTCTTCTTATAAAGTGTAGTGATGCATCAGTAATACATTTACATTTTATATTTCTCAAGAATTTTCACTCAAAAATCCATAACAATATCTTAAATATACATGAAGAGCTTGACAAAAAAAGCCTGCTACTTTGAATAGTAATTTTCAAAGTGCTTTTTTGTACATTATTCCATTTGTTACTAAGAGTTATAGAACTTCTCATGAATATAGATTAGAAAAGATGTACTTTACAGAGAAAGAAATTGAAAACTCAGTGAAGAATGTTTTTCCAAAATAAATGGAGTACTCTTAGAAATGTGTTGTTTTGATTTTGGATTGAAGACACTGCACCAGATACTTTACTAGGCCATAGCTCCCAGAAATCCCAGTGAAACTGACACTGCTTGCCAATAATGGGAATTCCCTCTCCATAGAATATTTTTGTCACCTGTGGAAACATTAACTTTCCTCTAGAATTCCACTATTGGAAATAATCTCTACATTTCCCACTGGATTCTTTCATCATGGAGATTTTTATCTCCTTTTACAGGAATTAAGAATTATTCGTATACATGCTTCCCCTAGATTGTAAAGTCCAAGACCAGGATTGATTTATCTCTTATTTTCCATAACAGCTAACAAACTGACTTTCATATGGTAGTGCTTAATATGTATTTGTTCATTTAATAAAATAGGTCACTATGATTTTGAACATCTCTAAGAAAGGAAACTAATGTGAGACTTTGGATGAAACAAACAGCAAAACATAAAGGAACTACCAAAAATCTAGTAAGAAATGTTTTACTAAGTTCTCTAACAATCTATGCAAATAGATCAGTATCTAAACTGAAAGAAGTTTGTGGGAATATAAGTTAAACAGTTACAATAAGAACCAATGAAAAAGTCTTTAAGGACTTGAATTTAAGTCCTTATTAAAGGCCAGATGGAAAATTTACATTTAACTTGTGCAGTGGGTGATGTGAGGTGTGACATTTTGTGGAAGTTGGGTGACTTTATTTGTACTGCAGAATCTACAGAGAATAGAAATATTCCTGTGATATGTTCATTCCATTAAAAAAAAATGGAATGAGTGAAAAATGACCCTACATGACATACCGACAGCTTCTTAAGGCAAAACAACACGCTAGAACCGGTGTGAAAGCCTCCTAATTTAGGTACTTTTGGTGATGGGAGTTTGGAGTGAAGTAGCATATCGTTACATTTACTTATGCCTTGTAAGTCATTTTTTAAAAACTCAGTACCTTTAAAGTAGAAATATTAACTTTTTTGACTCTTAAAATAATAAACAGGCAATCTTCTATCCTTGAGGATTTTTGTCTCTAGCAAGAAGATAAAGGGGCTGATCGTACTGCTTCTGCCATAGTCATACATATTCCTAAGATTTCTTAATCATAACCTTATGGTTTATACAGATTACATATGTGAAAATGTTTCTGAATATTTCACTTTCACCCTGGTTGACTGCATAATGATTGAGTTACAGCATTACGTAGTAATCTAGTCTCATTTAAATCAAGTAAATCAGACAAATTATCCATGCCCTAAGCAAAGGCAAACATACATCTAAAAGTCTAAAATAATTTAAAGTTTGGCACTATAGATATTCCACAGTATTAATTCAAAATTTCTTCTAGTCTTTCAAATAGATCCCTTTGTTCCAATGAACCTTAATTGTTAGTATATTTGTTTGGGAAATTTTCAATGAAATCTGGGGATTTAAAAATACTTAGTGTAGTTAAAAAACATACTATCTTTTTATGGAAACTCTATAATACATTGTAGCTCAGGAATGTTAAACTTTACTATTCATTTGATGTCACAAACATCAGTACATTCAAGAGTTCATATATTTATTATAATCAGAGAGATTAGAAGCCCTTAGTTACCTTTTTGCAAATGTCTCTCTCTCTCTCTCTGAAGTTCAGAGGTTTTTAAGGCACTTCATTATTCACATGACATTATTACAATAGTTCTTAAATATTCCAAAAAACAATATTGATAACATTGAGAGGCATCTGGTCATAAGCAGATGTCTTTTAGGTAACTTAATTCATGTGTCGAGAATCCTCAGAGAAGGCCAACATGTGATTCACATCTAAAGGCTTTCCTAAATATCTGGTAAAAATTGACATAAAGATTACCATTTATATGAAACAAGTGTTTACTATTTTAAACATTATAGTTGACACGCCATTTAAAAAGCATGGTAGAACAAAAGCGTTTAAAAACCTGTTAGTATTTTAAAACTATGTGGCATTAAATCAAGACAGTCTTTCTAGCAGTTTGGTATGCATTCATGTCAGTTATCTCAAAAGATGTGTAATCTGTAGTTTATATATTTTATACATAATTTAAGTTAAATAATTTGAATTAATTTGCAATCACTAGCACTGAACAAAAATAGTTTACATTGACTTAAATATATATTAATGGTACATAGTTATTTGTATCTACATATAATTATGACTTTAAGTGTTTGATATGGCTCCTTCATCTGACAAATTGATTTATTAATATTCAAAGTGATGAGTATGAAACACGAAATTTTAAACAAGGCATTGAAAAATCATGGATTTTTTAACTTTCTTTAGGGGTTTATTGGTACAAAACAAAGTAATCCAGAGATCTTTTTAACACATCAGACTGCCAGACAAATACCAATCGTTGCTGGGATACCAGCAAGTGATAGGGAGCTCATTACCTGCCAAGATATTCTACTTCATTACTGCATAGCTTTAATATTAGAAATATTAATCTTATGTTAATATTATGTTAATTTGCAATTTTGCAATTTGAAATTGCAAAGATATTTTCATGCAGAGATGACGTGGCTATAAAAATTATAGTTGCATTACTTCTTCTTGATATTATTACAGTTAAGTGCCAGGTACCAGGTCAAATAATCATGGATCTTTGATGGGTATGGGCCCTTGAGATTTGCTTTCTTTACTGCACGACCTAAAATCTGCACGTGAAATCTCCCAAAGTGGAAAATGGAATGTGGCATTTATTAGAATTTGTCTGACCCAAAGTCACCGTTAGTAGACCTTCTTCCACAAAATAGCAGTTGGGGGAATACTAGGAAAGAGGGTTGCTCAGTTCCCGGAGCCCCTTGTTCCTGTCCACTTGTTTCCCCCAAGACTGGAGATGCATTTAGGCCAGTACCAGTATGTCTGGGGTGGGTGGCTGTGTAGGCTATCAGCCAGCATCGTCCCAGTTGCCAGATGCCCATTCTGATTGGCTGTTTTAAGAAGGCACTGTGATGCCTTACTGGTTCTTATATATTTTCAGTACTTTTTATGAATATCCTTAGTGTCTTAACCCAAATATGCAAGACAAGTAAGGAAGGAGTATAAAAGAGATATTTGGAGGAAGAAAAAACATACTCCTAATGGCTCTCTTCTCTTGCCACATTCAGAAACAAATTAGCCATCTCTTTTTCTGTGTTGATAAGAATATATTGTTTGAAAAGGTCTTACTGGTGAGAGCTGTTGTTGAATTAAGACAAAAATGTAAACTATATAATGAGGATAATGCCATGCATTTTTTTAACTTTTTAAAAATTTTATGTGGAATTTCTAGCAAGAAAATATGAAGTGAGCTAAATAGGTTTTACTCAATATTATACGATCCTTACAATTAGTTTATTTAAAGTATTTACTTGCTAAGAGTAATGCTTTAACAGATTTTATGATAAAACGCTTATTTCATTTTAAAATAGAAACTGAATACTCGCAAGATTATTATTCATCAAAGTAAACATAAAGGTACTGACCCTGAAAAGGCTTATTTTACGAATGTACATTTGTAATTATTTGGTTTAAAAAGTTCATTCCAGTAAGCAAAGTAGGGAGTTAATGGGTCCCATTTGTAAATAGGTGACATAACTTATTGTAGTGTTCAATTATCTCTGGTCCATGAATTGTTCAATTATGCAAGCACTCATCTGCCCTAATAAATACTCATTAAGGTGTGCATCTGTGCCAAAAATACACATTTTCTGTAGTTTTACTATGTATGAACACAGTAAACTCCAGAGAAAAGATAGACAGCACCAATAAAACCTCTGGAATCTAGATATAATTTGAAAAAATTAGATGCCCATTAAAGAGCAATAAAATAGGTTTGTTTAGAAAAATGCATTAAATTATCTTGTTAGGTACATTCCCTGATCGGAGAGTAATAAATGAAGTCTCACATTAATATCCAAGCCCTATTTTTTTTTAAAGGAGAAATGGTCAAGGGTGAAAGAAAGAAGAATATCACTCAAGTCATAAAGTTAGAATAATAAATAGCACACAGGCTCGCCCTATAAGTTCTTCAGACTCTGAAAAAAGGAGAGTTCATGCATCTCATTCAAACTTCAAAGCTACTTTCTCCTTTTTATGTTTAAACCAAAGCTTTCAAGAATGGAGGCCAGGTTTCCTTTACAATTTAAAATTCAAAGAGGACCACTTTGAAATTTAATAGAGCAGTGTTTGCTAAAGTAAACATTTTAGTCACAGTGACAGCAGATGCCTCCGTGCATCCGCAGCCTTTTCTGTAAGTATTAAAGCAGTGCTTCAAACTATTGGAATGTCTCTTCCCTAACAGCCATTCAAAAAAGATATAGGTTTCACGGACTGCAGCATCCTCCTTCTCCAAACAAAATGCACCTTTAGCATAAAGCAATTTTGAGACTTGGAAATTTCCGATGACACTTTCTAAAGGTGTACTTTAGAAAAAAGCTAATAGAAACACTGAAAATGGGGATCCTAGGTTCCTGTTAAAGGTTTTTACTGCCACCACCCTCATCCGCAACCACATGGGCCTGGCGAAAAAGGCCTCGGGAAGGAAGAGAGAGAAGTGGGTTAGACAAGCACTTATGGTGATCAACACGTGGTGTGAGAAGCCTTTTGTATTACCATAAAGTGGGTTACTAACACCGCTTGTTTGGTGCAAGGCGCTGTTTCTTTTACGATGCATACCAAATCCAATTACGGAGAAAGAAGGGTGGAAATTCTCTTCTTATTGAGAGCTAAACCAGCTTACTAAACCATGTAATTTTTTTCCAGTAAGCCTAGAACATAAACATGTATATGTAATAAAAGTCTTTTCTCCATGCATTGACAACTACATGTTATCATTTTTTTCATTCTTGCTGTTTACTTGTTGTTTTAAAACATTCAATTATATGTCATTCAGAATATATTTAGATGGATCAAGAAATTGCAAAATTAATGAGAGAAGAACTTGGAAATTCAGTGGTCTATAAAATGCATTCGAAAAATGTTATTGCTCTAATTTCGATTAGTTTGTTTTTCAGGGTCTTTATCCATATACTGTATTAGTCCAAATCAATTTGCTAATTTATAAAACTTTAATAGATTTTTTCAAACCGTAATTAGAATTTCTCTTATTTTTATTATATCAAGCTAAAATATATTTTGATAATGTCCTGTAAAAATACTATATTTAGAAGTACACGTGTAGTATACTATCCATATTTTTACTGACAGTCTATAAATAGGAATAGGAAAAACCTCTTTTGGATTTAAATTCAATTTTAAAAAGACAAATAAAAATAATTTTCATAATTTTTCATGTTAGTTGCATAATCCTAACTTCTCAGTTATAAATATACATTGATCTCTAGAAATGTTAACTCCTTTCAATCCATGATATGTTTAAATACATTGTATGTAATGACATATGAACTTTTCTTCAAATGAAATTCAATTTAAAGAAAAGAAACAAGAAAGGGGCCATATTTCTAAACATGCAAGAGGCAAATTCAAATGCATTCTTCTGTTTGTTGTGCTATCAGTTGAATATGTTTTTTCCCCTAGCACAATAATTGTAGCATTGCAGTTTTCTGGCAACAAATGGCTGCTGGGGGGTCACCGAATGTCTCTGATCTGCTACAGCGTTTAAGCTTCCACAGAAACTGTTTACTGCTTCATATACACTGAACGCCAGGAATGTTATCCTTTAAATCATGCCTAGCTGCTAATTAATGGATGTATAAATGTCTAACAGCCAAGTCTTCAAAGCAGAGCCATGAGTGAGTACAGCAGACATTCTGCATATAACTAAAACAGACTTCTGATGAACCATAAACTCTGATTTTTCTACACGGCTATTGTCATGCTGTGTGTCTAACCAGACTGAAGTACATTTGAGAAATTTGCTTTAAAGCCATCTGAAACTGAAATTATATTAGTAGTACCAGAAGGGTTCAGCCGTGCATTATTAGGTTACAGGGCTACATTTCTGTCTCTTCTGTGTTTCTCTTGGATGTCTACATTTTGGAAGCAAAACAAAGGCTCAGGATTCTGAATTGAATGCCCAGATCTGACATCATGTCATTGTGAGATTTTTGTCACCATAATTTTTGCACTTCCTTTTCTAAAAGAAATAGAAATTACTTTCAAAATATTTCTCTTATGTCTTTTTTTTTTTCCTTGATATGTTCAGGCACGACTGGCTGTAACACAACAGTCTAACGGAATCACCTAGGAAATTTTTACTGTATTTTGCATTTATTGAGCATACACACTACGTGTCTGGCACCACAGGAAACACTTTTACATGCATTGTTTCGTGTAGCCTTAAAAACGACGCTCCCTGCTACAGGGAAGTTTTAATTAATCTTGAGTATCCAGATGAGAGTCAGCGGGTTAGGAAATTAGAAATTTGCTCTGGGTTTCCCAGCTGGCTAAGAGCGATCAGAACAGTAAGCAAACTAAGCATTGGCTGACACCAGGTCCTTTAGCCAGGAGGTTCTATATATCACTCTCCCATTAGTCTTGACTTTACATGTATGTCGATATTTTACCAAGTTTTTACATCACAACCAGAAAAACTGCTAGAACAGAAAGAGAAAATCACTCCAGCCTAGCAAAGTAAGGGACAAAACACGATTAAGCCAACAATAAAGAATGGCAGAAGAAACAAATCCAAGGAGATGACTCCAACTTTCCAAAGTAGTGCCAGAAATCTTGATTACCCTCTTATTTTAGGGATTATCTTCAAATTCAGACAGTGATAGAAAGGTAAATTAAATGTAATAGACAAAATCTAGAGTGCCACTGTCTACCTACTGAAGCGTGACGGGAGAACAGACTCTGAGATCATTATACAGGGGGTAAAACTCCACCTCTAACATTTCTTAATTATTTGCCCCTAGTAAAGTTCATTGGCCTCTCAGAGCCTTGGTCTCCTTATCCTTCAAACAAAGCTTCTAAAATTATTGTGGAAATTACATAACCGTGTATCTGCTGAATAAATGAAATGAATGAATAATCTAGAATCAAAAACTCTGATTTCGGGTCTAGCTCTGCCATGGGTTAGTGATGTGATTTCAAGCAAGTTACTTAAGTGCTCTTTCTCCAACTGCAGAAAGGCTTACTAATGCTCACTTTATAGGTTGCTGTAAGGATTCAGTAACATAATATTTGCGAAGTATTCCATAAAACAAAAAGACCTTTAACAATGATTGTTACTTGTTTATTGATATTGTTCCCCCAAGCCATCCCAAGAACCCTCCTTTTAAGTTACCAGGCATCCCACAGCTGCCCTTCCATAAAATGCCCTATTTTCCAAAATTATATATCTTCCATTCTGATAATAATTCTGTCCATTAATATAATGACTGTAACTTAATCATCCAAGGAATTTTTTTTTACCTAATATGTATTTTTATTAGGCAAAATTCAGTCAGGGGTGCAAAATAAAGTTAAAAAAAAATGAAGATGACTGAGTGATGGTGACTCCAATGAAAACAGGTCTGCTCTGCGAAATGACCTAATTCACCAGCATGGCTAGGTCAGTGGGAGAGGAAAAAGACAGGCATCCTGTCCCTGGTACCCAGCATCCTCTGCATCTCACTGTGTATCAAACCAAAAAAGGACACCTGAGAAAAGACAGTGAGGAAAATCCCACATCTGAAGATGGCAGTGGCAGCAGCACTTCTAGACGTGAACAATGTGTGAAATGTGTGTGTGTTGTGAGTTTGTATTAGGCTGGGATAAGATTAGCTCTGCCCGTGTGAGTTCATTTAGTTTGAGAGCTGCAGTCTTTTTTACATATGCATGGACAGTTTATAATGGGGTGTTTTATTTGAAATCAATACTCATTAAATTTGAGAAAGAACTTTGAAAGTTTTAGGAAAATATATAACAAATGACAGCAAACATGTTTGCATTCATAAAACAGGAAACTTAGGGTGAACGGTAACTTACAGATCATCTAGTGCAATGCTCACCCAGGTAAGGAGAGGTAACCTTCCATGACAGGTGTGCTGAAAATCTTCAGGAATAAGGAATTCGTTATTCCGTGGCATGCTTTATTCCAATGTACAAATCCAACTGAAAATTGTTTATTCTGGACTAAATTTTGCCTCCTCAGAACATGAGTCTGACGCCAGTTATCTGGACTCTCTTCTCCATGACACTGTTTCGCCCATTTGAGGACAGATGCCACTCTCCACTTATTCTTCTTTCCAAGCAGTCCTTTCAACAATGTTTCAAGTGATCATTCCCAGACTGTTTGCATGTTCTCTTACCCATGCTCTAGGCCAGTCCTAGTTTATTAATACCCCATCTGGTGGCACGGAACGAACATAACACTTAACATTTGAACCCTTTAGTGCAGCTTACAGAGAGACCATTCTAACCTGTGATAGGGGGACCAGATTTTATGAATGCAGGCTGAAATGGCTTTAGCTTTATTACCAAATAACATTCTTGAGTCATACTGCATTTGTCATCAGGTAAAAGCTTGTTATTTTTCACATGAACTATTAACTTGATAGAATTCCCACATCTAGTTTTTGAGCAACTGATTTTTAACCTAAATATGTTCCTTGTTATTTATCCATACAAATTTTATTCCAGTGGCTCCAGCCAGCTGAGATAAATTTGAATCCTCTTCTGTCATCTGTTGAATAAATTGTGTCATCTGCCAATCTGATAAAATGACTTATTTAAATGTAACAAGAACATCTTGTTGGTGTTTATGACATTGGTTTTCTCTGGTGCCTAATGTTCCCCTTTAGAAATGATATCCACAGAGAAGTAGAATGTGTTCAATTAAATGCAGTAAATAGCTATTAAACATCTGCTTTAGACTAGAACTGAAATGGAGATGTCTGCCATCAAGGATTGTCAATAGAGTTGGTTAGTCAGAGATACAAACAATGACTTAAAAATGTAGTGAATTTAAAAATAAAACTATGTACGGGAGCAAAGAACAGCTGATTAAGCTGAAGTCAGAAGTGAGTGTTCACAGGGATGGTTCTGGAAGGATGAGTAAGTAACTCACGTAGACAAAAAGGGAAGAAAATAATTGCCAGGCAGAAATAGCCAACGAGGGCAAAAATGTTACGGCATAATACGTTATGCAAACTTTTTCAAATTACTATCCATAGATCACCTGCACTATATCACTTATACAGTGGAAACTACTAATTCCTGGATTTCTCCCCAAACATCTAAAACAGTACCTCTAGATGGTGACAGAGAAACTACACTTGCATCAAGCTTCCTTGGTGATTATTATGCATGTAAAGATTTGAAAACCTCTGCTTCATGGTAGAAGGAATTGTCCAGTGTCATGGATTCATGGTGTTGGAAAGAGATGCAGTGGTAAATAGGCACATGGTCTGACTGTGGAGGATCTCATGCGCCATTCTGAGGAATTTGGGAAGGGAAACCTCTGAACATGTTCTGCAGGGTAGTGAAATGGTCAGATTCATACTTAGGAAAATAAACATTGTCACAGTGTGAAAGATGTAATAGATGGGACAGTGTGTAAAGACAAGGAGATCTTTCCAAGATGCTAGATGTGATGAAAGCTTAATCTAGATCAGGAACCAAGAGACTAATGGGAAAAACTGATAAAAGGATTGATGAGGATCAATGAGTATTTCAAATTTAAGTATTTAGAGAACCTAGGGAACAAATGTGTGTATATTTGAGAGTAGGGAGATAGAGAGGAGCCAATAATAACTTGGAAGCTTCTAGATATATGATGCAGAAAGCTGTCAATATTTTTGTATATAAAAATCAGAAGAAGATCTGTAATGTAGAAGGCAAAAATGAATCCAACTTTTGAATCATTTAGTGTTAAATACTTGAGTTTTGTTTATAGAAAGATAGCCAGCAAAAAAAATTGGCAATGTGAATCTGAAGTTTAGGAGATGTCTCAGAACTAGAGAACTAGGTTTGGGACCCATCATCAGATGTTGGGTGACTCCATGAGATTAGCATCAAGGAGGTGCCTAACAACAGTAAGACAGGTGAGAAGGAAGAGGACAGTGGGTGGTACACGGTTGATGCCAATGTTGAGAAACAGGGCCAAAAATAAGGCACTAATGCGGGAGTCTAAGAAGAAGCAACCGAGAGGCACAAGAAGAAACACAAGTAACCATGGTAATGAAAGCTAAAAGTAGGAAGAGTTAAAAAAAATAATGGTCAGAAGGGTCATTTACAGACAATGGAATAAAGACTTAAGCAACTGGATTTGGCAAGAAGAACACCGCTAGTCTGACTGGAAGAAAAACTACCGTTTTAAAACGATTTTAACACTGGTTGTGCCCTTAACTAATTTTTATATAAATAAAAGGATCTTAAGATGAAATGATATTCAAGATGAAAAGTCATTTATTTTTTAAAAATAGTTTTCTAATATTTAGTTAATCATTTAATCCACAATCATAGTTTTCAAAAGCCAATCTTTAAGAGATTTTTAAATTTTATTTCAGGAGTGAATCAATAGCATCATCACTTCATAAATGTATCATCAATAGTAGGATAATTTATGTTCTCACAATTAGGTGAGATCTTATGGTCTCTGCTCAATAAAGTAGAGCATGGAAAACCACTGTTCCTCAACTTTTAAGTAACACTTCAGTTGCTTTTCAGTTCACTAAAACAGAAAAGATAACAGAAAAGATGTTACTTTCCATTTTAAACTGTGATAACTTTAGGACAGTTTACAGACATTCCCATTCTTTGTTCCAGCACCTGGTAGGATTGCATCTTCTCCTTCCCCTTGAAGATAGGCATGGTCACGTAACAGGCTTTGGCCAATAAATGTTAATGTAAGTGATAGATTTCACTTCTAGACAGAAGTCTTTAAGAGTCAGTGTGCAATTCACCATATACATTTCCCTACCACAGTATCCAACAAAGCTCTAGATGCCTGATACGTTATCAGCCTGAAGAGTACCAGGCAAGCTAGGAGGGACATGTGGACAAATAAACCTTTATTATTTTATGCCATACTGGTTTTTGGAGTTAATCATTACCTCAGCATGACCTAAACCATCCTGACTAATACAAAAATCGTTACATGCTGATTACTCTGGTGAGAGTTCTATCTTGCCTACCCTCAGCAGTCCCTGCTCTGAGTGGTTCTCACTGCAGTATTCCAGAGATCAGACATGGTGAGAAGGTAAAGAGTTTTGTAAAGATAGTAGGGTCATGCTTAAAAATCTCTGCTTGTAGATGATCATAGGTAAGTGGAGCATAATTTTTATTAGTGAGGATCTTCTAGATCAGTTGCAAAGTGAGATCAGAGAAATGACTGTATTTCTAAATACAATTAGTTCACACATATTAGATTAATCCAAAAAGATTCAACCCAAACAGTGGCGAAACTTTCCTTTCATCTCAGAATTTCTCTGGCATCAAAACTTTGGCCTGAAGACAAGGCTGGAGACATATTTGGCCATGTATTCTGCAGTGAAAATCCTCTGGTATGTTTTTTTATTGTAGATTCTGACATCTTCCTTATACATGCCAGACAGGGTCTTATTTCAAGTTTATACATCCAAGCAAATTTTGTACAGTTCAGAGTCACATGTCAGTCACTCTGTAAAAATTGTGCTTTGAGTTGTTTTTACTATTTTGATGATATGTATGCACTGACTAACCCATGTTGGACTGCCTCATTTCTCTTAATCTGGTATAAAATTGCAAGAATAATAAATTTTCCAAGTGGAAAAGTTTTTGCACGGAAGAGACCTATGCTCTCTACTGCCTTAAGATGTAGCCTGTGGATACTTTTCTAGCAGGAACAATATTACAATGTTTGTTTTCATGCTTGTTTCTTGTTCATTACATCTGCTGTACTGTAATTTTAGTACATGACTTTCTTCAACTCTATTTTCTGTATGATTGCTTCTCAGACTTTTCCCAATTTGAAATAAAAGATGTGTCCAGTAAGATGGAAAGCACTTGGCCCAGTTACCCAAACTTCTGGTTATAAAAATATACATATGTATATGTGCATATACATGCATTTGTGTATATATATATATATAGTATATCTATTATGTACATATATTGCATATAAGGGGGGTGTGTGTGTATTCATTTTTAATGAATAAGCCTGAAAAATGTCTAGGTGCAATTTATTTCATAACTGCCACTATCTCTTAAACAACATAAGAAGGAAATGGAAAGTTTAGGATTATAAGTATGAAAAATTAGTTTGGACAGATTGTTTAATTACCTATATATCTATTTTTTCTTTCTCTCTCATCTATCCCTCCTTTCAGAGATAAAGTAGTCACCATTCACCTAACGGAACATTGATCACTGCATTTGTGGAGCTTTCCTTAATGCTTTACAAATAAAATTCTGAGTGAAGAAAATGGTATATTTGATAAACATATCAGGCTTTCTTTTTTTTTTCTGAAGATTTTAGATAACAAAATTTTGCTCTAATTCAACTGTATATTATTTCCCTAATTAATTTGTATAGATAAGATACCTTTAAAAAAGAGAAAATTCAAATGTAAGATATTTATAGAAAAGTCAGAACAATTTTCTGATGAGTGGCTGGGCTCTGACAAAACAAGGCTTCCAGTCCATTGTACAATTCTAGAAGTATGAATGGGTTTGAGGATTGATATAAAGAGATTGTATGTCTTTTAACAGATTTCATGATGATACAGAATATAAATGTTTACCAAAATAATACTTTCACTAATTGCATCATTTGATATAAAAATCTCAAACTTTGATCTCAAGTCTAATTAATATACTGTAAAAAAAATGTGTATGCTCTTAAAATGATTAATCATTTCAATTATTCTGTTCACACTGTGGCACCCGAATTCACAGTAAAAACATTCCCTGTAAATTAGTGTATTCATACTTTTGTAGAATTGATAGAGAATATTTGTTAATAATATCATTTGTTTATAATAATTTAACTCAGCAGAAGTTATTCATATAGGAAACCGATCAGTTTCTCCCTCCTTTCTCCTCCTTCTCTGAAACACATGTGCTTAAATCTGAAAACAGGTGAGAGAATATTCATGGATATTCAATTTCTACACCAGAGAAATCAGATCCAGCTATTTTTCGGTACACACAAACAACTGCATGTTAATAAACTTGGTAGAGAAATAAATCTTCAGATGCAGATGACTTTAATTTGCTGAACCTACTGTATTTGCTAGTATTTTACAGTTTAAAACCTTAATGAAGTTTAGCCAAAGTTTTCCATTTTCACTGGTCTTTCTCATAGTCAGAAAAGATCTTTAAAGTTGTGTTTCAGATTTCATAGATCTTAACTTCTCTCTCAAAAAGAGCTCCAATAAACCTGCTCAGATTTAATCTCTTGTTATTTGACAAATAACAATGTATATTTTTTATTTCTCTATGATTAATATTTAGCAGACATCATCAATCTTATATGCTTTCTAGTATCTGTGAGATAAAGCTGCAAAAGAATATTATGGCCTTTAAAAATTAATTTGCCTCTTTCTTCTGGGTATGGTTACTTTATGCAATTAAATCATAGAAAATTTATTGTTAAAGGAAAGCTGACTTATCGGTTATTTTTAATCTGGGTCATACTTGTTGTCTTGTATTTTTATGTAATAATGGTTACTCATTTATTTATTTATTTTTTTAATTTTAAAAGATCTTATTGTGAATAAGAAGCTTATTGAAGCTAACCTTCATGTATTTGGTATGTCTGGGTTTCTTCACAGAAGGACACATATTCACCAAAATTTAAAGGTTGATTTTTCTTAAAGGTAAGTTCTATTAAATAAGAGGAAAAACTTATTTAGGCATTGGGTACTGCTACTTATTTCTCTCACAATGGGATATACCTTTAAATAAGATCAAACCTCAGAATACTTCATGTTCCTCAGAGGAGTTATGTTATTTCCTCTTGTAAAGGAGAGAAGGTCATTATATAATTATTTGTTGTTATTGTGTACATTTATGTGGAAAATCATATTTGACTTGGTTATTGCCCTTTCTGAAGGAGGAGGTAATGTTGTCTACTGTGATGGATAGGACTGTGGATGTGAAATGGACAGAGGAGTAAAATCAAAGGATTGGTTTGAGAGAGACATTGGGTAGTAGATGAACTGAAGAAAGCTATCAGGGTATCAAGAAAAACAAATTTGACACAATTTCTACTACTTAAGCGAGTTCAGTTCTTTGCCAGAGCATGATATAGGAAGAAAGTCTAGTGTTTTCATAAATAATTTTGTATTAGTCAAAATGAGATTGTCTGAACTTTTGGAGGTCTTAGTAAAGAGTAAGTATCTACAGCAGTGGAAAAGACTGTAACAATTTATGCTCAAAGAGTTGGGTGACACATAGAATACTAATGATAACATTCACTACTTATTGAGTGTCTTCTGTGTGCCAAGCACCAATGGGCACTTTTCATGCTGCCTCAAATCTTCTTAACAACCTTGAAATGACAATTAGCTCTATTTTACAGATGGGGAACATAAATGTAAAGAAGCTAAATAACTGACCACGTGGTAGAGCTGTGATGACTATTAGCATTTAGGTCTATCTGACTCTAAATAATTTTATCCCTTGATGAGAGCAAGCTGGAGAATTACAGACACCTGCCCAGGCTGAAAAGAGCAGCAGTTTATGTCTCTATCCACTCACAATCATGGCTATACCTCCTGAGATTACTGAAACCATATTAACTTATCACATTCCTCCATTAGTTCCATATATATTTGTTAAATCATGAGTCTCGATTTTAGGTTTACAATATAATGTATATCGAACGCTACCAATTCAGTTTCTTTACTACCTACTGAACTACATTGCATCTCAACAGATAATAATGTTCCAGGATCCCAGAAGACCTAAGAACACTCCTTTGATTACCAACTGTGTCAGGCGAAAAATGTCCCCCAACATCCTTTCTCCCTTGGTACGAGTATCCCAACATTTTTGCTGGATGAATATACAGACACAAATTACTCCCCTAGATCTGGTAAGGCCATGTCCAGCCAATGGGATGTGGTAAAACAGGATAAGTTCAATTTCTATGTTGTGCTCATTCAAGAAGTAGACTGGTCCTATTCAATTTCCCTTTCTCACCGGCTGGGATGCAATTAGAGTGAGCCATTTTGACTACATAGACCTAGACAATACTTTAGCAATGTTCCTACAACATCAGTACCTTGCTGTGTGGAAAATGGAATGGGTATCAAATAAAAGGCAAATATATTGGGAATTCTGAATGAATTCAGAAGTGTGCAGATCTAGGGGCTGACCATGAAAGTGAACTTCCAAAAGGGTAGAGGTATCTAGAGTTGAGTGTACAGAGAAACTGTTAATTGCAAGTGTTGTAGAGACGCAATCATTACATAGAACACTTGACATTGATTGATTTAGAAAGAAGTGAGAACCATATTTAAGATATTAATGTGGATGGAACAGAAAATTATTTGGGTAAGAATGTAATCATCTCTTAGGAGCAAGCGTTTTTACTAAAGATTGGCTATATTGTACAGCAATTTCAAAGTGGCAGTGAAGAACTTAAAAAGGTCATTCCATCTCCCAACATTGTTAAATGTATGCTGTTGAAAATAACTACCTACCCTTGATGAGGAAGCAGGTCAAATTGCAAGTATATCAAGCCAGGACATTTTGCTGAAGATACGATTTAATGTAATTGTGAAAGATGAGAGAGTGAGAAAGAAGATGAGTGAGGAGTGGAATGTGCTTAGAATTACGGAAATACGCTCTGGTGAACCAGAAGTAAATGGTAACGACTCTTAGAAAAAGATAACGCTAAAGTTCAGGATGAACATTTATAAAAGACTAAAGGTTGTTATGTGACAATGTACGCCTGAATGTGCAGATTAAGCAAATCAACAATTTATTCTTCCCTACTGCTGTGGATTGAATTGTGTCCCCCAAAATTCCTATGTTGAAGGCCTAACTCCCAATGTGATATTTGGAAATGAGATCTTTGGGACACAATTAGGTTTAGATGAGGTCATGAGGGTAGGGGCCTCATGATGGGAATATTCCTCTTATAAGAAGAGACACCAGAGAGCACATTTCTTTCCCCACCACGTCAGGACACAGCAAGACGGTGGTCATCTACGAGCCAGGAAGAGAGACCTCCTAGAAACCGATTGTGCTGCCACATTGAATCACTTGGACTTCTAGCCACCAGAACTGTGAGAAAGAAATTTCTGTTGTTTAAGCCACCTAGTCTATGATATTTTGCTATGGAAGCACAAGCAGACTAAGACATTTTTGTATAAATTTTCTACGGCTGTGTAACAAATAACCACAAATTTAGCAGTAGAAAAACAACACAAATATTCTATCTCACAGTTTCAATGGTCAAGGGTTGGCATGGGTCCTGTACTCAAGGTCCTACCTGGCTGAAGTCAAGGTGCTGGTCAACGTTACAATCTCATCTGAGGCTCAGTTACTTTTCCAAGGTCATCCAGGTTGTAGGCAGAACTCAATTATTTCTCTTGTAGGACTAAGGTCCCTATTTTGTCACTGAGTCTCAACTTGGAGTCACTTTCAGCTACTAGCTGCTGCCCACAAGTGCTAGCTGTGTGGCTTCTCCCAGCACAGCAGCTTACTTCTTCGAGTCAGCAGAAGAATCTCCAGGCAGCTTCAACAAAATCTTATACAACACAACATAATCACAGGAGGAACTATCATATTAGCTTTTCCTTATAACGCAACCTGATCAGGGAAGTGACAGTGCCGTCTTATTCACAAGCCCCACCCACAGTCAAGGAGAGGAGATTATAAAGGGCATGGACACTGGGGGCCAGAATTTGTAGGGTGATCTTGGAATGCTGTCTGCCACCCTGATGAAGCAGGTCTTGGTAAAGTATATCCCCAAAGAGTAACACAACCATCTCCCTCCCATCCCACGAGCTCTTTCTCAATATGACTTCCATTCACAGAACTAAAGTCTTTTCCTCTTGCTTTTGAATCTGATGAGAACTGAGGGCCCCAACAGCAGCCCCGGCTGAGCTCCCACCTAGAAGCCAGCACCAACTGCCAACCATGTGAATACAGTTATTTTGGACCTTCCAGTTATCCCAATGCCTCAACCAATGTGACATGAAGCAAAAGCGTGGAGGGCCAATCTACAGAATTTTTTTTTTTTTAAAGAAACAGTTGACAGTTTAAGGCAGTTGTTGATGTTATTTTGAGTGCTTCGATACCTGGCTGGTGTAACCAAAACATAGGCAAAAGTAGGTAGGAAGAGATTGCGTATATAAAGGGAAGATAGTCTCTCACAGGGTAAGAAAGTAAGAATAAATATATATGAATAACTAGGGTACCCATATAATTTTAGGGTGCAAAGTGGGACACTTGTGAGAGAAGAAAGAAGCAGAATGAATATTCTGTCAAGATGACCAGCAGTAAGATGGCTCATGTTAAATAAAGGGGAAAGGGCATAATCAGGCAGACTGGTTGCATTATCTTAGGGTAAAAAGGAAGTTGACAAGCAATTACATTACAACAAGCTACAGTTTAGTAGTATACTTCTTTTTCAGTATATATAAAGAACATAAGATTATTTCACAAGGGTTTGAAGGTTATCCAAACGCTGGTTGAAAAGTTTACCAGAATATTCCAATACACCAGCTATCATTAAAACACTGGCTGTTTGAGAATCTGGTAGATCTTCTGAGGCTGCCTAAGAAGGGTTATAACTAGAAACACAGAAAAAACTATTCCTTTTTTCCTGTACAAGAGAGTAACTCGGAATGGATGCCAGGGGACCACTTACAGCAAAGCTTCAGCGTGTTCCCTTTGCACTAATGGATAAGCACAGAGCTGAGCTTACTTTATGACTTTACTAAGTATTTTTTATTTTTTTAAACATACAGCTATTTTTAACTTGTGTAATATAAGATTATAAATGAGAGTTAAAAGTAATGTCCTTGGTTTGACCACAGTGAAAGTAAATGATATGTATGAATTGGTATGTGTACTAAAGATTTCAGATTTTATAGGTAGAAATGGAGCCTAAGTCTTTTTTAGAAATTTTAAAGTAGTTGATAAAGTTTATTAGGGATGTTCCTGAATAATGGATGCTTTGTGCTATTCTAAATCTCTTCTCTCTCAACCAGGCTTCCTAAACTTCATCAGTTTCAGACTTTCAGGCTATTTAATTATTAGAAAAATTATTGATCCAATGGTCCAGTTGTCAGCTGTTCAGCTTGATTATATTAGTCTGGTCAAATGATGTAAGTGAAAGGTTACAGAGAGTTGAAGTCTAAAGAATGAGTTTCCAGAATCAGACCTTTTACTATCAGTGTTACCTTTACAGTCATTTAGAATACAGACATACAAAGTCCTATTGTGAGCAAGCTTAATGTCCAAAGTGACAAAAACAAAAAAACAAAAAACCTGAAGCTTGGCAACAAATTTCACTGACTTTCTTGATTCCTATGAATTTTTAAATCAGTGCATTTCAGTAACGTCTGCCAAGGCTACTATGAACCTTGACAACAATGGGAAAATTCCACTTTGAAAGCTTAAATTATGTGGCCAACACTCTATCACCTCTTGTCCTTCCAGAATTTTCAATCCCCTATACTCTCAACACTTGCACTTTGACCTCATTAAAATGTCCAGTCCCTTGACCCTACCTTTCTCACTTGTTGCATAACCTGAGCCGTATTTATTTTTCCTACTGAACTGTGTTTCTTTGATACATTATATCTTAGATTCCTTTTACTCCACATTCACTTGCCTTTGCCAATTATTCAGCCAAACCTCCACTTTGCATCAGCCCTACCATCTTCACTGGCATTCCTTACTTCTACAACAGGCTTGCTGGTAAAAACAGTAAAACATGGCATTTCTGCCGTGTAAACTCTTTTCTCAATGCTCTCTCAAACTGGACCATAAATGTCACTGAGCTAACTTTTCACATATTTGATCCTTTTTCCAATTTTTCAATGGCTACTCCAAAATTTTACTTTTCTCCTTAAGCCCCCTGATTTATCATAGGCACTGGCTCAGGAATAAACTTTTTCAGTTTTACACGCACACGCACACACGTACTCACACACACATTCTTTTAAGCATTTTTTGAGGTTGAGGCAAAAATCATAATGATCCCCCCTTTTTTGGAATGTCTCCTTCTGTTTCCAGGAGTCAAACCTAAAAGCACTGAATCTTTATAAGAACCAGCAGTAGACATCTAGCCTAAACTGGGTCAACCAATTCTGTCTTCTGGGAATTTGCAATTGGGATAGCAATTCAATCTATGTAGGTGTTTAAAATTATAACAAGTATATCCAGAAACTATATTCTTTTATATGGACTAAGGAATAGAAAAAAACTGATTTGCAATCCAGCATGTATAGAAAATCAGGGAGATAGAAATTCAAAAGTAAGTTGTTTTCAGTATCTTTTCATTTTTTTGGTCCTATGCTTGATGAGCCTATGTTGCACTTCTGTCAATGGACTCCTGGCTTGTTTTCTTAGAAATATTCCCCTTCGTTTATCTAAGTTGGCTAAAAATTAGTTCCTATCATGTGCAAATAAAAGTTCTTTCTATTTTTTATTTGATTCATGTATTTATTTATTTTTATCAGTTTTGTTGAGCTATAATTGACAAATAAAATTGAAGATATTTAAAGTATACAACACAATGATTTGATATATGTACACACTGTAAAAGGATTTGTGCCATAAAGTAAATAAGCATTCTTAAATAAGACACGTGTACCTTATTTACAAATTTGAATATGTGCCATTTAGAGGGCACTGACAAGTTCTGATATAGATGTTTAGGTCACTTTCACATTTTCATTTTTACTAATGATGCTCCTCCATGCCCATTATTTAGGTGGATGCGTGAGTCAATTAATGGGGATATTTTAATTTTTATGAAATTGTCCCCAAAATTCGACTCCTGGATACACTTTCACTAAGACCATTTGAAATTACCTATCTTCATACCCTACAAACAAGGAAAAAAGTTCACTTTTAATTATTTGCCAATACCATTGGATAAAATGGTTATCTCCTTGTCTTATTTATATGACTATATATTATTTACATTATAATTATATATTTATTATATAAGTGAATGTAATGACAGAGATGTCATTTTATCTATTGTTTTTCTTTAGCTGGTATTTAGGAACATGATAAATTTAAGTGATTAAATTTGTATTATATAGTTTTCTATTTCATAGTCTCTTACAACTAAATATTATTTATGACATCACTAAGAATTTTTCTAATTTTTATTTAAGCTTCTATGGCTTTGCTATTTTGCTTTTATGCTTAGGAGACCTTTTCCTAAGATAATAATAGGGGAATTTTTATTTTTTCTAATAGTTATCTAGATTATCTCCCATTTAGATATATGATATATATACCACATATACCATATTTGTGGTATTTTAAATAAGATGGTGTGATTAAAAGATCAATTTTAACAATATATTTCCAAATTATCTCAGTGCCAATTTTAAATTGGAATGCCTTTTCCTCACTGATTTGAAATGTCATTGCTACTGTGGATTAAATACTTGTATATACTGGAACTTTTTTCTTGATCTTATTTTTCCCTTTTGACCCTAAGTCAGTACCTCACTGTCTTACTATAGAATTGTTGTGTGCCTTGGTATCTCGTAGTACAAATTTGTTTTTTCCTTATTTTTTCAAAATTCTCTTGATCCATATTAAGCATTTCACCTTTAAAAAACTCTTGGCAGTGTTTTTAGTTCGGACTGAATTATATTTATATATTTCTGAGATTTATGCTCTTCAGCCTACACACATTCTGAATATCTACATCATCTGGTTAATTTTTTTTATTATTAGAGAGAAACCATTTTTATCCCTAATAATATTTACATTCTCACTTAAAGTTTACTTTGTAGGATTTTATTATAGGCATACTAACTCTTTCTCTCTATATACCTGTATCTTGTTATTACCTAAAACTCTGCCTACACCTTTTTTGTGACTTCGAGTATCTGCAGATATTGCTTTGCTATCCATCTCAGAATTGTCTCCTTTCAACTGGCAAGTTTATTCTCCATTTACATTCATTATTGATACATTTAATTTCATTTCATCCATGATATTTTGTATGGATATGCTTCCAAAGTGGTTTTATGTTTTTTGCCAAGAAGTCCAGGTATATTACTGGTCCAAATATATTAGGAGGGGTAACCTTTTCTTAAAGCATTTCCCTAAGCTTAGGTATTATCAATTCTAAACTCTGATGTTTAGGAGATAAAATGAATTCTCAAGGAAACCTCCCCCTACGCCCCTACGCTAATTACCCCTGGTAATTAGCCAGAGACATATGAATACTTGGGTCCTTAAAGACAGACACTGCCTTTTCTACCTTTCTACCGAAATTGTACTCCTTTCAGGGCGTAGCTTTATGTCAAAGGTCTCAATTCCAACTCCCATGTTACTGTATACAAAGGCTGTACTCTTGTCTCCCTGTGGGAATTACATCTTTTCAATCCACAAATTGCTGAGACAAGCACCCTCTCACACCCCAAGCAGCTATGAATTATCATTGTCTTTTGACACATGAAGATTTCTCTTTCTTTTCTGTAAATTCAGCTATGTTTTATGTTATTTTAGCAAAAGGGATTTAGAGTATCATGAACTGTCATTCCTAGAATCTGAAGCTTCTTTTGCTTTTGCTTTATAATACTTTTTAAAGTCAAAATGTATATAATACATGACATAAATTATCTCCTGAATGAATGAAACTATCTAAACTTGTATTTTTCTATCTGCAATCTAGGTATCTCATTGCTTCCACTCAATTATAAACTCCCTGATTCTGTGGTACAATATTATTTATAAGATGATCAAAAACTAGATTTGCTAGTAGAGAAATATTTGATGTGACTTTATTTATTTGAGTTTTGATTAGAGCACTCTTTTAGTCAAAACAAAAGAGTTTAGAGCTACAAAATGCTGTATCATAGGTATTTGATGCTACTGATGGACAAGCCATGCTTTATGAACTAGATATTTGCTCAGATACTTTTGAGAATCTAGTGATAGCCACTGTTTAAAAGTCCCCAAAGATTTGTTTTCTTCAACAATACTTCTAGTCAGTTAACAGGAATTTTTCACTCTTTACATTAACAATTTTAAAAGCAAAAGAATTGGGACTTCCCTGGTGGTGCAGTGGTTAAGAATCTGCCTGCCAGTGCAGGGGACATGGGTTTGAGCCCTGGTCCTGGCAGATCTCACATGTCGCGGAGCAACTAAGCCCACGAGCCACAACTACTGAGCCTGCGCTCTGGAGCCCACGAGCCACAACTACTGAAGCCCACGTGCCTAGAGCCCATGCTCCACAACAAGAGAAGCCACCGCAGTGAGAAGCCCGCACACCACAACGAAGAGTAGCCCCCGCTCGCTGCAACTAGAGAAAGCCCACATGCAGCAACAAAGACCCGACGCTGCCAAAAATAAATAAATAAATGCATTTTTAAAAAAGCAAAAGAATAGAAACTTTCACCAGTTTCTTAATCCATCAAAACTGCCCAGGAGGAAAAAAAGCCTTTTAAAGTAGGCTATAATAATTTTCACTCAATCCTGCGATAGGAAAAGAACGCAAATTAGACATAAAAAAATCCCTTTCAACTTTTGAGCACAATTTTAAAATGAAAGTTTTATTCTGAATTTGAAATTTGCCAAGGTCTGTGGCTGAGTTTCAGATACCCACTTCCCTTCTTGGCAGTATATAATTTGGAAATCAGAAGTCTGCACATTCGAGATATTTCCAGGCTCAGCGTGTCAAAAAGACAAGATGGCATATGGTGCAGTAAAAGGGATTTCTCACATTCAAGAACACATTTCAGCTTCCAAAACATAAAAAAATAAATAAGTGATTTTTCAAATTCATAAAAGAAATAATAAGAATTTTGCCCCAATATTACAGACATATCAAAGTTAAGCAGCAAGATGTTTGAGTCTGTCACTGCCTGCAAGCTTTCCACTAAATGGATAAGTTCAAATTTCAGGATTGTTATATTAACTTTGGCATAAAAATGTTTCCTTCTTTGGCAAAGATGACAGTATTCCCCCTCAAAGAAAAATTATAGTCTAATTAAAGTATACAATTTGATGTTTTTATACCAACGTTTTCCTGGGGAGTTTCTTCAGTATTCCACTTGCTAATTTTAAGTTCAGTGGATCAGAGTGTGAAGGTAATTGACTCGGTGGAGACAATCAAGATAATTTATTCTGTTTATTTACCTTGGTCAGTTTTTTTATCCTGACTGATTGATATAAAGACAGAAGTTGATATATTCTAGAGTCTTACTACACTAGTCCTTTTATTTATTGGTTTTGTGAGCATGTTGATAAATGCTATCACTTCAAGTGTTGCAGAATAAATAAGTAGTTAGAAATTAAATCAATCAACTTTATTACCTCTTTCTGATCAAATATTAGCAGAGGAAATAATATTTACTAAAGAGTGGAAGATTGAGCATGCTTATCAATTTCCACTATTTATTATTATGTATTATCAATTATTTCATTAGTGTACTTAAAAAATATTTTCTTCTTAATTGCAGAATAACTTATTTGACAACAGTGCTGGACTGATTTGGGAGGATTATGCAGAGAAATCCTGCAACTTTAACAAGTTTTATGAAGTTGCTCATATGAATCATTGTTCATTATTTAGATTTATACATGGGATATCATTGTGTGACAGTTTCTTTAGAATATGAGTGCAAGTCTAAACACATTTGGAGAATGACATAAAGTTATCAAAGAAAGTAGCATATTGTAAAAAATCATTTTATAAAGCCGTTTTCCAAACTGTCAGATTATAGAAAGCATTTGTACATGGGTAGAAGAGAATTTCTTCCATATTTATTTTTATAATATTAAAATATTTATTTAAATAAAATATTATAAATATTTAAATAAAATATTATAAATAAATATTATATATATTTATTTTAAGGTAATAAGAAATCAACTGTAAACTTTTAAAATGTCTCACTTTCCTAAGCTATAAAATATAGAATTTGAGTCCCAAAGTGGCTCCTAATCTTAAGGCACTAATACTCTAGATTCTGAATTGTTCATAGGCTTTGTTAAAGACAAAAATCTATTTATCACCACCTCCAAATGAGGGGAGAAAAAGGTAACATAAATGTGTAGGTCTGGCTAACAAAGCTTTAGTCACTTAATCCATGTGGGCTTCACATTTTATTCACAAGAGTCATTTATTATTGCTATCATAGCTAAATTTTAACACCCTGAGCTCTGAAAGAGAAGTGTAGTATCAAAGTAAGATGCTTGCTAACATAAGTTATAAATTCTTTTAGAATTAATATGGCATTCATGTTAGATAATTTTTTTGTAGGAATCACCCCCAGTCATTATTTCCCTCAGTTTTGAGTAGATAAAATATGTCTAACTTACATTTGAGGTCATAATTTGGCCCATCAACTAGAAATAGAGAAAATCAGATCTTCATTAGTACGTGTAACATTGTTACCAAATATCCAACACTATTCTCCAAGCTTACTGTACCCCTTCTATGATGATTTTTATGCCTAACTTTATATTTAAGTTTTCACAAGTAACAGACCAGAAAAATATATGCTTCACCTTTATATTCAGCTTACATATTATTAATAGACTCTTCCTCATAAGAGCCCACTGTTCCCTGATGATATCTGGCAAAACAGATTGAGGTGTTTGAAAAACCATCCACCTATGTGAATACTTAACTAGTCTCAATTTCAGAATAACTTACCACTGTTTAAAATTCAAGAGTTTACACCATGAAAATATCTAGAGTTATCCATGGAGGGAGGTATACTTATAGCCCTTATTACCACCCAGGCTATTCAAGATTTTTTTTTTTTTTTTTTTTTTTTTACTGCAGTTGTTTATTTTTGTCCACACTCAATGCAATGTCAGTTGCTGAGGGTAGAGGTTTTGTCACTTATGTTCTCACCTGTTTCACCACGGCTAGGACACTTCCTGGAATATCATTGGTGTTCTCTAAATGTTAATTGAGTTAATAAAGAATAAAGTTTTTATGCATATGAGCAACTAGCTATCTGAAAGTTTGATTCAGTTAACTCTATCAATGTTTGAAGGTGCCCTTTCAGTTGTGCCTTAACCAACATTTGGTAATGTACCTCTCCGCCCCCAAACACATACACATTCTTTGTCTGTCTGTCTATCTATCTATCTCCACAAAGCTAATAGGAATAAAGTAATGGAATAAGATTAGGACACTTTCATTACATACTTTGGATTTCATTACAGTACTCTGGATGAGTGGGATCTTGAGTAGATAAAGAGTTGCTGAAGTCTGAAAGAAGAGAAACACAGGAAGGGAGCAAAGACGAACACAGAAGAGAGAGGTAGAGGACAATAGTGAACAACAATAAAAATTAGATTTGGGGAAGCTATTTTAGCCAAGAACTGAGAAGGACATTGGAATATCACATTTGCCCCACATCACTGATGACATTTTGTACCTTTTCTGCAGTGTGCTCTGAGAACTAGCACAACAAAAGGGAACTTCATTTTAACAATATGTGTCTGGGAGTAGAGAAAGCAGAAGATCACAAATAAGACACCATGATTAAGTCGGGGTAGTGAGATAATGGATTATGGTTTTAAATGAATTATCTCATTCAATTCTCACCAGAACTCTTTGAATTAGCTTCTATTATTAGTATGTAAGTACCTTGCCCTAGGACTCAAAGCTAGAGCCTAAACTTTTAAGTTCTAAGTTATTCTAGATTCATGAAACATCCATTCCTTTTATTTTTAGACTAACATATTCTCTCTCTTCTCGTCCATCCTCTATGTCTCTCTTTTTCTATCCTTATCTAACTATTCATCCATCCGTCCATCCATATATACATCCTAAGTGAGTAATTCATGGACTCATGAAGAATGTATGCAAAAAAATCAAAAGTTATGCTTACTCGAAATCTGAGCACCTGAGGGAATTCCCTGGCAGTCTAGTGGTTTGCACTCAGTGCTTTCACTGCCGTGGGCCTGGGTTCAATCCCTGGTCAGGGAACTAAGCTCCCACAGCCGGTGTGGCATGGCAATCAATCAATCAATATAAATAAATCAATTAAATAAATAAACAAATACAAATAAATAAAAATAAATAAATAAATCTGAGCACTTGTGCTTCATTTAAATAAAATGTTATTTGTTTATAGTAGATACTATGATAGATACCCACTTTATATGTGCCCTTAGATGATTAGCCTACATCAGTTATGGTAGCTTAAATCCATCATCTTTACCAGTGATTGATTTCCAGTTTGATAGAATTTAAACTATTAGGGCCAATAAGAGACTAAGGAAAAAAAAATTCTCCAGGATTTTGGTAAAAATAAACAAGTAGCTCTCACTCCTACTCCATTAAAACAAAGATACTTCCCTCTTTATTGCTAAAAACTAACACTGGGTGAAGTCAACACTTGTCTAGCAAAGGAAATATATAAGAGATTGAGATACAAATATAGATGTAGCGATAGAGATGAGAGAGACAGAGAGAGAGCTAGCTTAGAACTGGCACTTAAAAGTCACTCAATAAAGGCTAAACATAGTAAATGATGATTAGGATGATCCATTGGGTTAGGGGATAGTCTCTACCCTGACACAGAATGCTTAGTGAGAGGGGCATGGGTCCCTGTGGAAGGAACATTTAATTCCTTGTAATAGGAATAAACCCATTACAAACTTTAGACATTAAGACTGAATTTTAAACTAAAAGTGTTTGAATGACTATTGGGTTAACCTGGGATATTATTATTGGCAAGTCTTTCGCTATTCAATGCTTTTGAGACTCAATAAAACAACATTGGTAGCAGTTACTACAATAAAATAAAATGAAATAAATATCCCATATTATACATAACTGAGTTGTGACTACTTACCACATCTTGTAACAATTTCAAATATAAATCATTATTCATATTTCTAATGATATGTACCCTCAGTTATTTATCAGTTGATTTCCATACATCTAAAATTACTATTGGTTGCAGAACAAATTTATATTAAAGGATCACAAACTTAGTGAAATTTTAGGGCAAAGGTTATTGAGTACTGCATTTACAATGTGTAAATTACTGCTAAATTGAATGGTTGAATACGTTTTAATCAAAGGAAGAAGTATTATAAGTCATTTACCTGGTACCACAATGGGCAAAAAATAGATCTAAATGGACTTTATCAATTTAGTCATAATTTAATCATAGTTTCATTCTTCAACAGAATATCAAGCAAAAAATGAAGTTTAGCTTGTCATACAAGGCTCAATGGATCCTGCCTATTGCCTGATCTCACATATTTCCCTCACAAATTCTTTTTTTTTTTTTTTTTTTGCGGTACGTGGGCCTCTCACTGTTGTGGCCTCTCCCGTTGTGGAGCACAGGCTCCAGACGCGCAGGCTCAGCGGCCATGGCTCACAGGCCCAGCCGCTCCGCGGCATGTGGGATCTTCCCGGACCGGGGCACGAACCCGTGTCCCCTGCATCGGCAGGCGGACTCTCAACCACTGCGCCACCAGGGAAGCCCCTCACAAATTCTTTGTTCTAAAAAAGCAAAGTTTCAGAATTGTTTTTTTCTTTGGGTTAATTTTCCTTTCTTTTTTTCTTACTCTCTTATCTCATCTTCTTATAAACTTTTCCTCCTTCCTAGGCTGATTAGGTGCCATTCATATATATCTCTATAGCATCCAGTGCCTTCCATTATAATAGATTTTATCATGCTGCACAGTACTACTGTGGTTTTCCCACTAAAATGGAAGCTGCTTGATGATAGAATTCTGTTAAACTCTTCATCCCTAACACATCCTACAGGGCCTAGCATATGGTACAAACTCAGTAAATATTTGTTGAGTGACTGTGTAAATAAAGTTAGACACCAATAAATGCCCTGTGTATCAATAAAGAAAGAGAACTAAAGCCATCATTTTAATTTTGGTTCCATATATTTTGTTGTTATTAAATAAGCTTCAAAAATATTATTTTGAACTTCCTAAGTAGAATAAACACTATACTTAAACAATTATAGTGACAATTATATTCCTAAAGTTTATATTTAAAATAATATTTCATAAAAATATGTCAATGCCTGAAAATGTTAGAGCAGATCTGATTCTCTCATTCCATAATTTTAAAATGGAGAAAAAGACATCATTGTCTACTTAATCAAAGAATATAGCTGAGAAATACACATGGAAAAGCAGACATCTAAAAAGCAACATATAAGCAGAACTGTTGTATACATTAAGGAATTAATCACTATTTACTTCAACAAACAGAAAGAATTCTTTGTAGCTACCAGGACAGAAGGAAGAACTAAAGGATCAAGCTTATGGACAGTAACCATAAAAGCTGAAATACATGCATCATCTCTCTTAGACATTGACACTGGATGATTCAATCCAAATTACCTCTGGGTCTGTACTCATGATTAACATTCTTGGGAAAGGAAATCTGACTAGTCTACCTCTGAAGTTAGGAGAAATGTGGTTTTGTGATTGGCAAACCAAAATCAAGTGGCTTGCTGTGTATGTTTGCTGGGGAGAAGGAATAATTTCCCCAAAGTTCACAGACCAGACCAAACACAAAAAAAGAGTCAAAACCAAAACCAGACTATACCCACCATATTCATTTAAACTCTTACACTTTGTATATGTCTTTTTTTTTTCAATCCTGTAGCAAAAGAAGAAAGCAATTGGTATAAACAGTCCATAGAGTTAATTGTTGTATTGATATTTTAAAGGTAGACTATGCATTGAAGACTTTTACTCATTTTTCAATTAAAATTAGCTAATCTCCAGGAAAGTTATCTTTCTCTTATAACAGTCTACCAGAAGAATCAAAAAATAGAAACTATTTCTATTTCAACAGACAGAATTTGCTATTATAAAAGATTGGTTACAAATATGTTTGGAAGATTAAAAACAAAAAAGAATTATTGAAATAACAAAGTAGTAATAACTGCAGGAAGGGGACATTACCCATTCAGTTGGAGAAACAAAGGGGAGGTTAGAATCCAGAATCTTAGAGGAGGGTGGCCTTCTAGACTCAGATTGGAGGCAGGTTCTACCTGGCTGTGAGAGCTGACTGAAGCTGGTTCTGGGCACACCCGATGAAGCAAGGGTGAAGGGACATTACTGTGCTGGGATGGCCAACGAGCAAAAAGACAAGGGAAAGTCTCTTGTTTCCTTACTATACATTCTCCCTCATATGTCTCTCTGGATGAAAGAAAACTGAAGCCCCAGCTTACAAAAAGAGGGTAGCAGAGTGAGAGATGAGAGTGTTAAAGCTGAGAGACAGTAGCTTCATAACCAGTACACATATCATCACATGTTGTGAAACTGCTATGTTTTCTACATTAGGCCTTACTTTAGTGGCATTTTAATTTGATATTGTTAATTACATGTTACTTTGTGTAATACTGTTAGTATACACAGAATGCCAGTAATGTTTATGTGAATTTAGTCTTTGTTTTGGTTAACAAGTTATCTAGAGCATTCCTAACTTTTTGACTAGGTAATAGTTTCATAACAAATTCATGTTTCTTTGGCTCTAGTAAATAAAACCAACATTATACATTTTGTTGCCTTTTTAAAAAATCTTCCATTAAGACGGAGGATACTATCTGTAGGCCTGCCATGCCAGATGTGGCCCATTAGCCACAGGAAAAAATAGAAAGAAGTGTGTGGAATGGATCAGCCCAAATTCATCATGACCACTAAAAAACAACACAAAGCAAATATCCTATTAGTGATGTGTCAAGAGCTTGATCATTGCGAGTGAAGGATGGCATCTTAATGAATATATATATAAAGGCCGTTCTCAAATCCACATATTTCAAATTAACAGCAGTCAGTCAATTACATGCATGATGTTGACTTGCTTTGCTATTGCCCTTGACAAGGCTGGAATCATACAAATGAAACTGAGGCAGATTTATGATGGATTTGGAGTACATTCCTAATGTAAATCATAGCAAATAATTTATCTTTGTGATACACAGAGCCATGCCTTACTCAAAATAACCAACTCTAAAATAGGCACAAATAATGACTAAGCAGATACAGATGTGAACAAACAACAAGAGCAAAAGCAAAACCCTAAGCTCAATAAAATGGGAAGGCATTGAACAGGAAATCTTGTCCTTTAACCCATCATTATATAAGGGATTTTTCTAAAGTAAGGCGATACATTTTCTGAAGTCAATTGTAAAAAGTGACTCCAAAACAATACAAGAAACAATGGTAGCACTGCTAGAAAAAACAGATACAGGAACTTATACAGCCTAAATGCAAAAATGCCAAATAACCCAATTAAAAAATGAGCAAAGGGCTTAAACAGCTTTTTTTTTTTTTTTCAAAAAATACATACCAATATCCAACAGGTACATAAAAAGGTGCTCCACATCTCTAGTCATCAGGCAAATACAAATCAAAACCACAGCAAAGTATCAATTCATATCTGTTAGGAAGTCTATTCTCATAAAGACAAGAGATACACTGATGCTGGTGAAGACGTTGAAAAAAGTGAAACTTTGTGCACTATTGGTGGAAACGTAAACTAGTACAGCCATTATGGAAAACAGTATGGAGGTTCCTGGAGAAACTAAAAATAGAACTTCCATATGATCTAGAAATCCCACTTCTGGGTATAAATCCAAGGGAAACAAAACCACTATCTTGAAGAGATATCTGTACCCCCATGATTATTGCAGCACTATTCAGAATAACCAAGGTATGGAAACAACCTAAGTGTCTGTTGATAGATGAACTGGTAAAGAAAATGTAATATATATATATATATATATATACACATACACACACACATATCACACACACACACACTTAATGGAATATTATTCAGCTTTAAAAAAAGAAAGTCTTGTCATTCCAGACAACATGCATGAAACTGGAGGATACTATGCTAAGTGAAATTCACTTACATGTGAATATATGTGAATATAAATATACATATTTTTAATGTGATCAATTCAATAGAGAAGATCAATTTCAAAGTATGTTTTATTTGGTTAAAAAACTATAGTGTTTTAAATATAGTCATGTGCTGATTGTAAATATCCTTATAAAATGTTTAAAGTCTCTGATAAAAGGTAAAAGTAATGTTCTAGAGATCACTACAGTTACCTCATGTTTTTGAGGTGAGACATAATTAATTAAATTAATGATGTCTTTGTTACTATAAAGCAAAATTTAGCAGTTGTGGTTTAGCAGAGATATACTTTATAAATTCTGTTTTTTAACTCGATTCAGCAAAGTAGATATTCAAATTTGTCTACCATTTAGGAAAATCTTTGGCGTGTTCTGATTATGAGAAGCAAAATAAGTGGTTAACTTTCAAAAGGTGAAACATACAATTGAATAATCAAGTTGTGCTTCCTCAAGTGGCACAGAATTTTTCACTGTGGGCTTTTTTCTTTTTACAGCTGGTTTTATGTGTTGTCTATCAGAAGGAAAGAGAGAGATTCCTTTGATCTTGGATTGTTTGCTTCCAATGGACCATAGTGATCTCTTTTTAATAGTATTATTTAATATTAATTAGTATTTTAACTTAATATTATCTTTTTGGTTGGGTTCCTGCATTTTGTGAAGATTATGAATTTGGAAATGACCTCAGCTCATGATACAGTTGTATGATTTCTAATCCTCACCCTCACCATCCCCTGTAAGTATGGGCTCTGAGGAGACAGCAACCCACCTGATGGCTTCTGAAGGCAGAATGATGGAGATTTTCTAAACATAGTTTCATTTACTGGCAGTTTTTCAAGTAGCTGTATTTTGTTCAGAAGCTCAATTACAGTATGTTAACTCTAATTTGGTCCAAGGCTCTGCCTTTTGTTCCCACATACACTAAAGACCTCATTCCAACTACTAGATTTTCATTTGACACCCTTCATTCACGGTTCCTGATTGATGGCCTCTGCTCTACCTTGATGTCTCCTCTGTTTTGTTACTTGGAGATTTCACTTTCTTCTTGTGTTTTTTTAAACTTCTGTTAACTGCTTATATTTTTATAATTTTATCTGAGATTTATATTTGGTATTACAAATGGTAGGAAATGGTGAGGCATATTCTTACCAGCTTAGTCCACTATATGAAAAAAGATGCTGTACATTGAAGGCACATATGAAATGGCAGTTGGTGTTACTGAAATAAAAACTCTCAAAGATAAAAGAATGGCCTATTTGTTCCAAAGGCCCAGAACAACCAACACTTTGCTTGCTAATGTTTGCGTGTGCTACTGGGTATTTTGCCACTCTGCAGGAAAGAAAAACAAAACTAAAGTAAACTATTCTATACAAATTTGCTATTTAGAAAACAATTAGTTCTATAATTCATTTAAAAGCCATTTAGTTCAATGCACACATTATTTTGCTTGCCAAAAATCTATCAGGAGTTGTCCAGAAATTGGGGGTATGCAAAAATACAACATAGACACACTGGTCTCCTGAAGTTTAAATCATATCAAGGAAACAGACCCAAGCACACCAGCCATACTACTAGCTATAAGGTGAAAGAAACTGAAGTACAAATCTGAAACTATCAATCAGATCGAGCAGTGGTCAAAAATGAAATTTCTAAGCCTTTTCATGACCCCATGATTTTTGCATCTCCTTAACCCTTGCTATTATAGTGATCACAGGAAATGAGGAAAATGAAAGTGAAATATGTCTAGTGTAATTCTTTAGATATTAATGGGTATGGAAAGTTGGCTGGTTAGGAATACAAACACATAATCAGAATAGTTAACATTTTGCTGAGTCTTTAACTATATGAGACGTAGTTCCCTAAAAATCATATTTTTGAATTAGTGCATTTTAAATAAGCTATCTATTTGCTATACTGTGCTATGAAATACATGCAACTCTATTTTTTCTATTTATAAATATAGATATATCTTCCCATCTATTTTCTCATAAATATGATTACCAATTATTTAACCAAAGAAATTTTCATTGAGTTTTAATAGATAAAAGGACCCTAGAAATACAGTGTCAGGAGATTGGCTCAAGATGGTGGAGTAGAAGGATGTGCACTCATGCCCTCTTGCAAGCACTGTAATCACAACTAACTGCTGAATAATCACTGACAGGCAGACACTGGAACTCACCAAAAACACTACCCCACAACCAAGGACAAAGGAGAAGCCACAATGAGACAGGAAGAGGGGTGCAATCACAATAAAATCAAACTCCATAACCGCTAGGTGGGTGATTTACAAATTGGAGAATAATTATACCACACAAGTCCACCCACTGGAGCAAAGGTTCTGAGCTCCACATCAGGCTTCCAAACCTGGGGGTCTGGCAACGAGAGGAGGAATCCCCAGAGAATCAGACTTTGAAGGCTACTGGGACATTAGATTGCAGGACTTCGACAGGTCTGGGGGAAATAGAAACTCCACTCTTGGAGGGCACACACAAAGTAGTGTGCACATCAGGACCCGGGGGAAGGAGCAGTGACCCCATAGGAGACTGAACCAGACCTACCTGCTGGGGTTGGAGGGTCTTGTGCAGAGTTGGGGGGGAGCTGTGGCTCACTGCAGGGACAAGGACACTGGCAGCAGAAGTTCTAGGAAGTACTCTATGGCAAGCACCCTCCCAGAGTCCACCATTAGCCCCACCAAAGGACCTGTAGGCTCCAGTGCTGGGTCACCTCAGGCCACACAATGAACAGGGAGGGAATTCAGTGCCACCCATCAGCAGAAAAGAGGATTAAAGTTTGACTGAACTCTGCCCAACAGAGCAACACCCAGCTCTACCCACCACCAGTCCCTCCCATCAGGAAGCTTGCACAAGCCTCTTAGAGAGCCTCATCCACCAGAGGGCAGACAGCAGAAGCAAGAAAACTACAATCCTGCAGCCTGTGGAACAAAAACCACATTCACAGAAAGACAGCAAGATGAAAAGGCAGAGGGCTATGTACCAGATGAAGGAACAAGAGAAAACCCCAGAAAAACAACTAAATGAAGTGGAGATAGGCAACCTTCCAGAAAAACAATTCAGAATAATGATAGTGAAGATGATCCAGGACATCGGAAAAAGAAAGGAGGCAAAGATTGAGAAGATGCAAGAAATGTTTAACAAGGACCTAGAAGAATTAAAAAACAAACAATCAGAGATGAACAGTACAGTGACTGAAATGAAAAATACACTACAAGGAATCTACAGGAGAATAACTGAGGCAGAAGAGCAGATAAGTGACCTGGAAGACAGAATGGTGGAATTCACTGCTGTGGAACAGAGTAAAGAAAAAAGAATGAAAAGAAATGAAGACAGCCTAAGAGACCTCTGGGACAACATTAAACTCAACAACATTCACATTGTAGGGGTCCCAGAAGGAGAAGAGAGAGAGAAAGGACCTGAGAAAATATTTGAAGAGATTATAGTCGAAAACTTCCCTAACATGGGAAAGGAAGTAGCCACCCAAGTCCAGGAAGCACAGAGAGTCCCAGGCAGGATGAAACCAAGGAGAAACATAGTAATCAAATTGACAAAAATTAAAGACAAAGAAAAATTATTAAAAGCAACAAGGGAAAAATGACAAATAATATACAAGGGAACTCCCATAAGGTTAACAGCTAATTTATCAACAGGAACTCTAAAAGCCAGAAGGGAGTGGCAAGATATATTTAAAGTGATGAAAGGGAAGAACCTACAACCAAGATTACTCTAACCAGCAAGGAACTCATTCAGATTAGCCAGAGAAATCAAAAGCTTTACAGTCAAGCAAAACAAACAGAATTCAGCACCACCAAACCAACTCTACAACAAATGCAAAAGGATCTTCTCTAAGTGGGAAACACAAGAGAAGAAAAGGACCTACAAAAACAAACCCAAAACAATTCAGAAAATGTTAATAGGTACATACATATTGATAATTACCTTAAATGTGAATGGAATAAATGCTCCAACAAAAAGACACAGGCTTGCTGAATGGATACAAAAAAAAAGACCCATATATATGCTGTCCACAAGAGACACACTTCAGATCTAGGGACACATACAGACTGAAAGTGAGGGGCTGGAAAAAGATATTCCATGCAAATGGAAATCAAAAGAAAGATGGAGTAGCAACACACATATCAGATAAAATAGACTATAAAATAAAGAATGTTATAAGAGACAAGGAAGGACACTACATAATGATCAAGTGATCAATCCAAGAAGACGATATAACAATTATAAATATATATGAATCCAACATAGGAGCACCTCAATACATAAGGCAACTGCTAACAGCTCTGAAAGATGAAATCGACAGTAACACAATAATAGTGGGGAACTATAACACCTCACTTACACCAATGGACAGATGATCCAGACAGAAAATTAATAAGGAAACACAAGCTTTAAATGACACAACGGACCAGATAGATTTAATTGATATTTATATCCATCCAAAAACAGCAGACTACACTTTCTTCTCAAGTGCACATGGAACATTCTCCAGGATAGATCACATCTTGGGTCACAATCAAGCCTCAGTAAATTTAAGAAAATTGAAATCATATCAAGCATCTTTTCTGACCACAATGCTATGAGATTAGAAATGAATTACGGTGAAAACAACGTAAGAAACACAAACACATGGAGTCTAAACAATATGTTATTAAGTAACCAAGAGATCACTGAAGAAATCAAAGAGGAAATCAAAAAATACCTAGAGACAAATGACAACGAAAACATGACGATACAAAACCTATGGGATGCAGCAAAAGCAGTTCTAAGAGGGAAGTTTATAGCAATACAATCCTATCTCAAGAAACAAGAAACATCTTAAACAACCTAACCTTACACCTAAAGGAACTAGAGAAAGAAAAACAAAGAAAACCCAAAGTTAGTAGAAGGAAAGAAATCATAAAGATCAGAGCAGAACTAAATGAAATCAAGAAAACAATGGCAAAGATCAATAAAACTAAAAGCTGGTTCTTTGAGAAGATAAACAAAACTGATAAAACTTCAGCCAGACTCATCAAGGAAAAGAGGGAGAGGACTCAAATCAATAAACTTAGAAATGAAAAAGGAGAAGTTACAATGAACACTGCAGAAATACATAGCATCATTAAGAGACTACTACAAGCAACTCTATGTCAGTAAAATGGACAAGCTGGAAGAAATGGACAAATTCTTAGAAAAGTATAACCTTCCAAGACTGAACCAGGAAGAAATAGAAAATATGAAGAGACCAATCACAAGTAAAGATATTGGAGTTGTGACTGACAATCTTTCCACAAACGAAAGTCCAGGACCAGATGACTTCACAGGTAAATTCTAAAAACATTTTGAGAAGAGCTAACACCCATCCTTCTCAAACTCTTCCAAAAAATTGCAAAGGAATAATCCCAAACTCATTCTATGAGGCCACCCTTATACCAAAGCAGACAAAGATACTACAAAAAGAAAGAAAATTACAGACCAAAATCATTCATGAATATAAATGCAAAAATCCTCAACAAAATACTGGGAAACAGAATCCAACAACACATTAAAGGGATCATACACCATGATCAAGTGGGATTTATCCTAGAGATGCAAGGATTCTTCAATATATGCAAATCAATCAATGTGATACACCATATTAACAAAATGAAGGATAAAAACCACATGATAATCTCAATAGATGCAGAAGAAGCTTTTGTCAAAATTCAATACACATTTATCATAAAAACTCTCCAGAAAGTGGACATAGAGGGAACATACCTCAACATAATAAAGGCCATATACAACAAACCCACAACAAACATCATTCTCAATGGTGAACAAATGAAAGCATTTCCTCAAAGATCAGGAAGAAGACAAGGATGTCCACTCTCACAACTATAATTCAACAGTTTTGGAAGTCCTAGCCATGGCAATCAGAGAAGAAAAAGAAATAAAAGGAATACAAACTGGAAAAGAAGTAAAACTGTCCTTGTTTGCAGATATGATACTATACATAGAGACTCCTAAAGATGTCACCAGAAAACTACTAGAGCTAATCAATGAATTTGGCAAAGTAGCAGGATACAAAATTAATGCACAGAAATCTCTTGCATTCCTATACACTAACAAGGAATGATCAGAAAGAGAAATTATGGAAACAATCCCATTCAGCATTGCAACAAAAAGAATAAAATACCTAGGAATAAACCTACCTAAGGAGGTCAAAGACCAGTACTCAGAAGACTATAAGACACTGATGAAAGAAATTAAAGATGATACAAACAGATGGAGAGATATACCATGTTCTTGGATTGGAAGAATTAATATTGTGAAAATGACTATATTACTCAAACCAATCTACAGATTCAATGCAATCTCTATCAAATTACCAAATGCATATTTTACAGAACTAGAACAAAAAATCTTAAAATTTGTGTGGAGACAGAAAAGACCCCGAATAGCCAAAGCAATCTTGAGGGAAAAAAATGGAGCTGGAGGAATCAGACTCTCTGACTTCAGACTATAATACAAACTACAGTATTCAAGACATTATGGGGGGGACCTTCAAGATGGCAGAGGAGTAAGATGTGGAGATCACCTTCTTCCCCACAAATACATCAAAAATAAATCTACACGTGGAACAATTCCTACAGAACACCTACTGAACACTGGAAGAAGACCTCAGACTTCCCCAAAAGCAAGAAACTCCCAATGTACCTGGGTAAGGCAAAAAGAAAAAGGAAAAAGAGAGACAAAGCAATAGGGACAGGACCTGTACCTCTGGGAGGGAGCTGTGAAGGAGGAAAAGTTTCCACACACTAGGAAGCCCCTTCACTGGTGGAGATGGGGTCTGGATGGTGGGGGGAAGCTTCGGAGCCGCAGAGGAGAGTGCAGCAACAGGGGTGCAGAGGGCAAAGTGGAGAGATTCCCTCAGAGGACTGGTGCCAACCAGCACTCACCAGCCTGAGAGGCTTGTCTGCTCACCTGCCAGGTCAGGTGGGCACTGGGACCTGAGGCTTGGGGGTTGGTGGTCAGATCCCAGGGAGAGGACTGGGGTTGGCTGCGTGAACACAGCCTGAAGGGGTCAGTGCGCCAAAGTTAGCTGGGAGGGTGTCTGGAGAAAACTCTGGAACTGCTTAAGAGGCAAGACACCATTGTTTCGGGGTGCACAAGGAGAGGGGATTAAGAGTACCACCTAAACAAGCTCCAGAGACGAGAGCGAGTCATGGCTATCAGTGCAAACAACAGAGATGGGTATGAAAAGCTAAGGCTGCTGGTACAGCAGCCAAGAAGCCTGTGTGCAAGCACAGGTCACTATCCACACCTCCCATCCCGGGAGCATGTGCAGCCTGCCACTGCCAGGAACCTGTGATCCAGGGACAATTTCACTGTGAGAACACACAGCGCACCTCAGGCTGTTGCAACATCATGCCCGCCTCTGCCGCCACAGGCTCATGCAGCTCAATATCAAAATAACGAACAAGCCAATCCAAAAATGGGCAGGAGACCTAAACAGACATTTCTTCAAAGAAGATATATAGATTGACAACAAATACACGAAAGGATGCTCAACATCACTAATCATTAGAGAAATGCAAACCAAAACTACCATGAGCTATCACCTCACATCAGTCAGAATGGGAATCATCAGAAAATCTACAAACAAGAAATGCTGGAGAGGGTGTGGTGAAAAGGGAACCCTCTTGCACTGTTGGTGGGAATGTAAATTGATACAGCCACTATGGAGAACAGTATGGAGGTTCCTTAAAAAACTACAAATAGAACTACCATACAACCTAGCAATTCCACTACTGGGCATATACCCAGAGAAAACCATAATTCAAAATGGCACATGCACCCCAATATTCATTGCAGCACTGTTTACAATAGCCAGGTCATGGAAGCAACCTACCCGCCCATTGACAGGCGAATGTATAAAGAAGATGTGGTACATGTATACAATGGAATATTACTCAGCCATAAAAAGGAACGAAATTGGGTCATTTGTAGAGATGTGGATGGACCTAGAGACTGTCATACAGAGTGTAGTAAGTCAGAAAGAGAAAAACAAAGATCATATATTAATGCATATATGTGGAATCTAAAAAAATGGTACAGATGAACTGGTTTGCAAGGCAGAAATAAAAACTAATGCAGGGAACAAATGTATGGACACTAAGGGGGGAAAGCAGGGGATGGGGCTATCTGGTGGTGGTGGGATGAGTTGGGAGATTGGGATTGACATATATACAATGATATGTATAAAACAGATAACTAGTAAGTACTTGCTGTATAAAAAAATAAATAGAATTCAAAAATAAAAAGAAATACAGTGGCGATACATGTTAACTTTCTCTTCACATGGGGTGTTGCTAAAAGCACATAAGAATTTAAAATATGGAATAGAAAGATTGTCTATTTAATATTGACAGAAATCAAGATATGAAAATTTCTAATCCAAGTAAAACCTCATTTGAACTCAACCTTTGAAATAAAAAGAAAGCTCTGTGTGTATGAAGTTTCACAGATTTTGGCTAATATCCATGAAATAGACTAGTTCTACCCTAACACAACTGGCATGTACTTAGAGCTCTGATACAATGAATAAAACATTCTGCTTGGGTTCAAAGAAAGCACATGCTTATTTAACTTACTGCTATGAAAGATTTTATTTTGTTTTGCTTTTTAACTGAACTTAAATATTTTCCTTAAGTGAGCTGTTCCCAGAGAAGAAAAAGGAAAAATTAATAGGGCCTTGTTGTTGTCCTCTTTTTTTGTATCCCTTCAGTTGTAAGTTAATTGACTAAGTTGTGTAGATTTCTTAATTAATACAAAGAAGGTATAATATCTCTAATGTCGATAAGCTTTCTCATAAATGAGGATACTGTAATTACTTGGCAAATTAATCATTGTGTGAATTAAATATTTCTCTTCATTTGTTAAGGAAAGCAATCACAATTTTCATCTAGAAAGCAATTCACCTGGGATTCAGAAAACCTGGATTCCAGAGCTAAAACTGGTGTTTAAGCTCATTGATCATTTCATTTATCTATAATATGGTGACCTCAACCATATAATCTGTAAAATATGATCTTTAAAGATTGATGTGTATTTTTTTCTATAATGCACCAATGGGAAAATATTAGCATTTTGGGGGAGCAGAGGCAATGGATTCACCCTGACCTTGATGTTTTTGTTTGTTTGCTTAGCTTCCTATTAGTTAGGAATGCACGTTTATGACAGTCAGCTGGAGAAAAAAGTATCAGTGAAACATGAAAATCTTGAAATAGAAAGGGCAGTATGTAGCCCAATCTTGACTGAAAATCTTTCTATAAACAATTGGGTTTTCATTTAGGAACTGTTAATGGTAATTTCACTCTCCTTCCTTAGAAGGTCTCTATCCTTTAGATTTAATATCTCTAGGGGGAAAAAAGCAAAATTAGTATAAGATTTATATCTGGTTGTTTGTCAGTAGATGCAAAGGAATTATGATTGAATGATATGTGTGATAGATACAGAACTCCAAATAATCCTCTTTGACACAATTTGGATCATATGAACATGTGACAATCCCTCCTGTTTTGGCCGCTATCAGTATTTACCTATCCTTTCAAACCACTTCCTCCTGCATTTATCATGACTAGAATAAGAAAAGCATGATTTTTTAGCACAAGGTGAGTTGAGAAATCGAGTCCAACGTTTTATTTTATGGCAGAGTAGAGAGAGTATTAGGCTGTAAGTCAAAAGAACCTGACGTTAGTTCTATGGCTCCACTTATTACCAGCTTGGCAACAATGCGTCATCCACTCTTTCTGAACACATTACCTCTTCTAGAATAGGATTAATATCTATCTTTATACCTCATTGGACAACACTTTTTCTAATCACTTTCATCAGCCCACTTTCATGATTTTTCTCCTCAAAATTCTATAGCACTAGTTCTCAACCAGTATGTTGTTGCAGAGGACAAGAGTTCTGGGAGGGTTGGAGTTAGTTAGAAAACCTAACTACTCCTAACCTAACCTAACCCAGCTACTATTACTGGTGGGATTTGTTATGCTTGTGACTGACAACCAATGACTGTGTAAGTTGGAAAGAAGCTAGAACTTCTTATAACCTTGATTTTCATATATTTAGGGCCCGTGAAGATGGGCCACAGATTGATTTCAAACACAATTCCTTATTTAGTTCCTACAGTATGATGATACAATTCTACAGACTTCTATTTCCTGAAAGATGAAGGCTATTTCCTAGTAAAGAGTGAGCATAAATGTTAGTACTCAAAAGCCAAAGTTAGTACTTTATATCCTTAGAGTTTCTGAACTTTCCAATTCTGTGGAAATACAACCTACCAAGTAGCATTATGCAATACTGTGAACTGTGCTTTGAAATCCGAAGTTTTCAAGAAAAACTTTTTCTTAAGTGCATTAGTGTAGTTTTGAATAAGATATGATGTTTAGCTGCTACTTATCTCATGATCTATCTCTTTGTATCAGCAGCCTGAGGTCATCATTAATTTTTTAAAACAATTTGTCAAAAAAGGAAACACACTTATGGTAGTAAAAATACAGTGATTAAAGTTAAAATAAAACCATACCTTTTTGTGTATGGGTTGTGCACAAGAATATCACTGTAAAATTCTAAATGAGAAATTAATATAACATAAAACTGCATACTGGAAGGCTACACCATTACCAAAAGGGTGTTCCAACATTAAGAAATGTAATGATATAAGTAATAATATTAGATAGCCAAACTTCCTCACTACTCTCTTATGACACTGAGATGTATTGTGTCAGATGGAAATTTAGCAGTAATGGGGCTTGTGACAATTTCAGTCCAGTAAGGGCTCCCATGTGATAATGAGCTCTATAAATTGGGTCAAATGAATCTGTACCTGGAGGCAAACTTACTTTCAGGTGAAAGAAGAATATCAAACTGGTCAGAATGCCCTATCTAGAGAATATGCTGATAGCTGAAAACTACTATCACTGCTCAGTAACCAAAACAGATGCATTTCATTGCTTTCAAGGAGCTTACATTCTAGCAGGATATGTAGAAAATAAATACCAAAAATAAGAAGTAAAATGTGTTGTATGCTGGAAGGTGGATAAAAATTTTTAAAAAGTAAAGCAGAGAGAAAGAGAAGAGGGGTGCTGGGGGGCGGGAATGGCAAGAGAATGCAGTATTATATTGGGAGGTCATGGTAGGCTTCATGGAAAAGACGACAAAAGGTGTAAAGGACATGAGGGAGGGAATAGTGTAGAGGGTATTTGGGAGATGAGTGTTCCAGATAAAGGAAACAGAGCAAGATGGGAACATTCTTCTAACATTCATTCTAAAAGAAAGCATACATTCTGGGTGACTGATGTAGGGTGAGTCAGATTCTGAGATATAAGAAACATGGTCACAGAAGAGACTCAGTTAATTTGGACTTCAATGACTTATTCTGAGTACAGTGTTGGGCTATCACAGAGAGTTAAGTAGAGGACTGACATTATCTGGTTTACATTTCCAGTGGCTCATTCTGGCCACTGTACTGAGTATAGATCGTGGTAAGGAAGGCATAGGCTGAAAGAGAAAAAAATCCACCATGAAATAATTCCAGTATTCCAGATGAAATACGATGGTGGCTGAAACCAGAGTGGTATTAACAGATGTGGTGAAAAATGATTGGATTGAATATACATTTGGAAGATACAGCTGGCAGGCCTTCCTCACAGACTAAATGTATGGTATAAGAGAAAAAAGACGTTAAAAGTTTTTTTTTTTTTTTTTTTTTTTTGTGGTACGCGGGCCTCTCACTGCCGTGGCCTCTCCCATTGCGGAGCACAGGCTCCGGACGCGCAGGCTCAGCGGCCATGGCTCACGGGCCCAGCCGCTCCGCGGCATGTGGGATCTTCCCAGACCGGGGCACGAACCCGTGTCCCCTACATCGGCAGGTGGACTCTCAACCACTGCGCCACCAGAGAAGCCCCAGAAGTTCATTTTTTAAAAGATCATTATTATTATCATTTGCCACTAACTGAGGTTTGAAAATCAGTAAGTGGCACAGAATTGTCAAGGAAAGTCAGGACTCCTTTTTTAGAGATTTTAAAGTTTTGAAGGTCTATTAGACATCCAGGTAGAGCTGTTAAATAGCCTGTGGAGTGTATAAATAGACCAGAGTTTGGACAGAGCTCTGGGCTGTAGATATACAATTTGAGGCTGTCAGCATACTGATGATATTTTAAAGACATGGGACTTAGTGAGTTCCCTAAGAGAACAAGACTGAGCCCTGAAGCACTCCAGCATTAAGAGAGGACTATTCTAAGAGTGTTAGGGACCCACTTCTTGATTTAGGCTATATGGCATCAGAGAAAGAAAAAGGCAGATGCTGATTTCTAAAACTTGGCACATGGTTTGCTAAAATAGCAGCAGTTTACTAATGTAATGGATCTACTTAACTACAGTCTCTTAGGTCCCTTTAAGGACATCATTGATTCCAGGGTTCATTCTTCTTTGTGTGTGTTCAGCAGTGAAAAAGGAAGAGTAGTAGAAGCAGGGAGCCAGGTCAATCAGTTTTACTGAGAAATAAAACACATATTCTTTAGTGTTAGTGCAAGTGTGATGGAAGCAAAGGAATGGGTTGGAAAGGGTAAGGACAGGGATCCCTAGAAGAATAAGACATAAAACATTTAAGAACAACTGGTTTAGGTCTATCAGCAAGAATAAACAACCATTAATTTGCATTCGGTAATAATTTTAGGCCTGAATTAAATAATAGCAAAGTAAGGTAATATATATTAACTTGTTGGTTTTGATAGAAAAATAATTGTATTTATCATACCTTTTTTGTTGACACGAAAAGTAAAAATACAATTCCCCCTAATTTAGCAAGAACACTCTTCATGAGGCATTCATGGAGTCCTTGAAACACTGAAATACTATTTAATAAAAATCTAATTCATCTTGCCTAATGCCATTCAGTACAACTGTCATTTGGTAAGGCCATCATTAATTACTCAACTGGCAGAAATAATTATTTTTAGATACTCTCCTTTTGGCAGCTCAGCAAAAAGAAAGCAAAAATTGCCTCCACAGAATAAGCAACTGGAGGTTTCTTTGTAGTCAGCATTTAAAGGTGACTTCTGATTTGTTGTTAAGACACACTCCTCTGGAAAAAGAGCATATAGCACTTTCCCCTCACCCTGTGCTTACTTTACAATTCATTCATGGAAAAATTAGAGGCTCCACAACAGCATAATTTCATCCTTGATGTGTGTTCTTATTTATTTATTTAGTTAGTTAGTTAGTTAGTTAGTTAAAGAACTACATCAAAAATGGCACTAGTGCAATGGGATTTTTACTTTCCCCTTACAGAGCAAAGTTGTTGCTGATTATACAGATCTGAAAATGAAAACTCCAAGATAACAAATTTTAAGGATCCAGGACTTTAGAAGGGAAGTGTACAAGTTGTAAATTGAAATGCCTTAGAATATGTTTCAGGATATGCAAGTCTTAAGCTCCTGTGTGGGGCTGAGTTTCAATTTATAGCTAATTTTCTTTTCTTTTTTTTCCATCAGTACTTGACCTGGATAGCACATACTTGCAAATGAAAGCTATAAAGTTGCTGGAGCACTGTTGTGTGTCCCCAATTCAGATGAACTGTTTCCTGATCAACCTGCCTTGGTACTTTCACTTACATAGCTCTAGATACAAAGACTTACACTAAATTGCTGGCACCCATTCTTTCTGTAGTACTTGAGAAGTCTATTCAGTTACTTTTTGGAATGTTGTGTTTCCATTTCAATGAAATTTTAAAATAATTCCCTTAACTCATATCTTAGACCACACTACATCAAATACTGCCAAGTGGGTTTAGTGTTCACAGCTGCTGTGACATCAAACTTGTAAAATAATGAACAAATAATACACATGTTCACATCAAAGAAAGGCCTAGTTTAAATAGAAAAAAAGAGTGGGGGAATTGAGCCATCTCCTGGACCTAGACAGTATCAATTCACCAAAAACGACCTCTGATGAAGCAGTGAGCATAATATTCACCTCTGAACAGCAATGTCATTTCAGAATAAAACATCATCTAAAGCATTATTTTAATTTTGTTGGGTTTATAGATTTTTTAAAGTTAATTTATAGATTTTGAAGACAGAAATTATTCATGTAATAATTATATACTATTTAGGTAACACAACAAATATAATTTGATAAAATATGGCAGAGTGAAACTGGACTACCAAAGTCCTGAAGCTATTATCCAGTGAAATTGACACACACACACACACACACACACACACACACACACACACACACACACACATCAAAGAAAATCTCATACCATTCTGGAAGGCATTATGGAGTGCCTAACCCTGCCATCCAAATCCAAAATAATAGAGGGGAACATGATGAATCAAAAAAAGAAAAATTCCATAAATTATCAATGATACCCCATGGTTTAGGGAGAATGAATATGTAGATAGACTGCAGGGGGTGTGTGAAAGAGGAGGTGGGGAGGTAGAGGGAGAGAAAGAAAGAGAAGGAGAGGGAAGGTGGGGGAAGAGAAGGGAAGGAAAAGGAGAAAGAGAGGGAGAGAGAGAGAATACGAATACATACAGAAGTCCTTTAACATACAAAAATATCTGAAGAGCCTAGTAGAGGTGGGAAATACTACCATGGCTTCAAGGTTTCGATAGATCCGTGGTAAAATCAGAACTGATGTAGAACTTGAGGGTTGCACTACCGCTTGGGAATAGGACACAGTCACCTACTAATGAAGTGAAATCTTTATATAGTTTTTTAAAAAATCTACCTACCCAGTAACCAGTTAGTATTTCAAGTTCTCTAACAAAAATGGTTCCCAGCCCTAGTTGTATCCATAACCGTATGAAAACATATTATGAGAGAAAAGAAAGAGGGAAGGAGGGAAGGAGGGAAGGAAGGGAGGAAGGGAGGGAGGGAGGGAGGGAGGGAGGGAGGAAGGAAGGAAGGAAGGGAGGGAGGGAGGGAGGGAGGGAGGGAGGGAGGGAGAAAATCCAGCAAAAGAGAAAGAATCATGTTTGTTTATAAACTCCCTAAGAGTACCGCCTACGTTAGAAGAATTTCACAAAGACCTAGTTCAGTAGAGTAAGGGTTCAAAAGCACATTAAGAAAATAGAGAATAGATTTTTGAGCTATGGAAACATATTGAGGAACAAATCAATACCATTAATTGAACAAATAAAAGAATTGGAAAAAACAGGATCAGAAAAGTTGAGGATGAAACTCAAATAACTGCCACAGAAGAAAGTCACGAGATTATTTTGAATGCAGAGGGAAATAAAAAAGACAAAGACAGTAAAGCATTAGGAAGATAGAAAGGACAGAAAGAATACATTGCGTCATAAGTACGAGTGCTGTTGCTGCTCTTGAATGTTCAACAAATAGAACAGTCAAAATATGTTCACAGAGACAGTAGTCAAAATCTTTCTATGAAATGAAAAACTAATTTTGACATTATAAAAATCATACAGGCTCTATAAAAATTGATACAAAGTGGTATACACTGAGACATGTTCTAGTTTAGTTACTGAATTTCAAAAATAACAAGAAATTTTCATGCACACAGCAAGATAACAAGTTAATAAAAGATGAAAAATCAAGTTTGCCTCAAACTTTCCAAAGTGAGATTTAGTATCAGAAGAAAAGAGAGCAATATCTACAAAGTTCCAAGGAGAAATATCCAAAACTATAGTCAATTTATAATTCAAGTTCAAAGGTAATTTATATTTATAAAGGCAGTAGACAGTTATTATCAGGCACAAAAAAGCACAGGGAAATCCCTTATATTCCTCTTGAAAAGCACCTTGCTGTCCCAATTCAGCAAACCAGATGATGAGTTAAAATTTAGAAATCAGGAATAGAGTATAGTAATGGAAAAATGGACTGAGAGTAATCAACAATCCCTTACTCAGCTTAATCAACGGAAGGATTTATTCCTACAGAAAAGAATGAAAGTGTTATAAACTTGATAAATCAAAAATAAAGATAGACCATCTTAAAGCAGATAGTGGTGGAAGGAAAGAGAAAAAAAACATGTAAGTGCTGATTTCTCATCTTTTGTAGTGGGGAGTCATTTTGATAACATAAAATTTAAACTTGGAGGGAAAAAAACAGCTCCAGCTCTAAATTGTCTATCACAATCTCTTCTTCTTAATCTAAAAGGAATATTTTAGGCATTACAGTCTTTTTTGTTTTTTAAACAAGGGAACATTTATCTGAAACTTCAGTTTCTTTTCAATTCCTTTTTATCCTAACAGTTCAAGAAATATTAAATGTAATGTCTTTCAATGAAATACATAGATATGACCTCATTTTAAAATAAAATTTATTGATCTATAAATTACTTAATTTTTCAGTACACATGCTTAGAAAAAAACTGGAATGATGCTCTGTTTCATTTTCTTTCTTGAGGATATGACACTATTGGATTTTTAAAAAAATATTTATATAGTTTGTATTGATTAACTAAAAATTAAGCATTGTGATTTTATATAAATCCTATAAAATCATCACCCAAAAGGAAAAGAGGTCTATATAATACTTCTGTCTGTGTAACATGCCTCTAGGTGGTAAAACTGGTAGACATTGGTCTGGGTAATAAAACATGGAGGATATTTTTTTTCACAGAATTTTTAGGTTCAGATATCATGGCATGTGCTATTTTATATTTTACCTTAGTCTCACCTCGTGAAAATGTCTGGTAAGTGGTTTTTTCAGATTTTTTAAGGTTGAGCAAAAGCAGTCAGTCTCTGTGTTTAGATGCCATAACCAGGACCATTTTGATTCTGCCAAGATTTCCAGAGTCTTTGCATCTTACTTATTATATGTAATAAATATCCACATGGTAGATCAGTAGCAAGGGTCATCTTGCTTTATTGCTTGGCTTTATCTAACTAGTACCAGTACCGAAGAGAGTCACTAATAACCTGATAGAAATTAAGAGGACAGAGAAGGAAAGCAATATTCATCTTTAATATATATGTGTAAGGTAAAGTAATGATTTTGAGATTGAAAACCCGAAAAGTGGGGCAAATATTCAAATCTCCTTCATCCTAGCGGACAAATCCACTGCCTGACAGTGAGCTGTTGTATCTTGTCAGCTGCAGCAGTAACCTTTAGACTTGATGCTGAAATCAATACACCACAACAAGCTCTCTGTTAGAAGGCAAACACACATCCATCTGCCCTTCAAGAATCTTCAGTGAATATTGCATGAACTCATTTACCCCACGATCCTTATCTTTAGAATGTCTAGAAGTTGTACTTCTAAAAACTTCATAATAACTACTCTCTAAACATATTTACTTAAATTTTGCTTTTTGTTTTTGGTATAAGAGTGATTTCTGAAAAGTGATTTTAAGACAATTGCCTTCCTGGAATCTTACTGGATATTTTCTAAATGCCTGAAATATTGTTTCTATTTAAAGTAACATTCTCCAAAATAAATGAATGAAAAGGGTAGCAGAATTCCTGCTTGTGTGTCATTGGCATCTTTGAAATTCTCTTCCCATCTTTCATTCCTGAAACAAAATTATCATTTAGGGGAACAAGTTAGTGTGTGTGCTGGCTGGGCTGGGTGGAGGAGGAAAAAAAATTATCAATTAAAGTAACAATTCAATTTTAGAATATCCAAAACTCCCTGCCTTGAACAATTCCTCTTTCCTTTTTTCCTTCCTTCCTCCCTTCTTTCCTTCCTCTAACCCTCCCTTCTCTTCATTTTTTCTAATTTGTTTTGTAAACATTTACTGAACACTGTGCCCAGACATTGTGCTAAGAGCTGGGAATAAAAAGAGAATCAGCATACTTCATGCTCTTGTTTATCTCAAATCCAATTCTGGCTAAGTATTGCTGAGAGTCAAAGACTACAAAGCTTGGAGGTGTGTGATTCTGTGTTTCTGAGGTAAAGGAACACATGTTACAAATGACTGAAATGAATTTTTGACATATATATAGATGAAATATATATGTTGAGCACCTGCAATGTGTTTCAAACATATTGTACTCATTCTCTCCTCCAAGCTTTCAACCTTGCTCTTCTCTGGAATGTACCTTTATACCTTTTCCAGATAGAAGAATCCTTCATTTCCTTCAACGTGCATCTCAATCATGAAAACGTCTTTAAATTCAGGAGGCCACATTAAATTTTGCATCGATAAACAGATCATTTATAGGTTGACATAATTTAGCAGTTAGCCTATATTGCATTCTTCGCAGTTTTATGTCCCCTGACTGGATGCGATGACCAGGAGAGAAGATTTTGTGTTCTTATAGTACTGAAGAGAATGCAATACATAGTAGGAGCTTGAGAACTACTTATTCATTGAAGTATTTGCTTTTCTAAATACATTTATAAAGAGGTGTTGGGAGTAGAGTTTTCACATTTAGAAAGAAAAACAGAACATTCAGTTAAATTTGAATTTCAGATAAAGAATGAATTTTTTTGCATATAAGCATGTCCCAACTATTGCACAAGGCATACTTATACTACTAGAAATTATTTGTTTATCTTAAATTCAAATTTAGCTGTGCAAACTGTATTTTATCTGGCAAACTTCACTGGAAGAAAATTTTACACTTGTGTTAGATGCTTCTGTCAGTAGATTAGAAGCACAGTATATAGATATAGTCATAATATTCAAAAGCACAAATACATGGAGTAGGGTTTATTTTTTGGAGGGAGGGACTGTTTTTCTTTTATAGTGTGTGTGTATGCACTTGGGTGTATGTGTGCACACACCTGCATATGAGCATGTGCCTGTGTGCAGAGGAAGAAGGGCACCTAGCTCTACTTTCAGGTTGTACAGCACATAGAATGGCAATAGGAAGCAATGACTCATTCACAGAGGCACATGAATATGACCCAGATATAATCAGATGCTAAAAGATTATTGCTTGAAAAGGTTAAGATCCATTATTGTAGAAAAAGACACATAAGCCTTTCATAAGCTGCATTTCATTTGAAAATAAAGATCGCTATTTCAGATTAATTTCAGTGTATTTTCTTTTCTTTAATTATTATTTGACTATTTTGCCAAATCATGGCTAAAAATGTGGGCAATTTTTTTTATTGCATTTGGACTTTGTCAAAGTGTTGGGTTCAGAGAAATGTTTTCTGCCAAGTTCCTCTATGCTCATGCCAAGTAATTTTCAATTGGTTTATAAGCCCATATGTATTTTAAATGAAAGGAATACATACATTTTAGATTCCTTTACCCTTAACTCACCCAGGTGGTTCAGAAGATATCCAATAAACCTTTGATTCATGTTATAAGAAATAGATTGCTTAAAGGTTTTGGAAGTCAAGAAGCAAGTCACCTCATTTGCAAAAAGTGGACCCAAATGTTCCAACTATACGAACGATGATAGCGAGAGTTGCATTCTCTAGAGGTTAGAATGAAGTTTTGGACTGAAACTCACTGAGGCAGATTTAGTGCTTAGTTAAATATTCAAGCCTAATATTACTATACTCTACATTTAATATCTACATGTCTTGGATCACACTAACTTCATTAACCTAAGTGATATGTATAGCCTACTACTAACCTCAAGTACTTACCATCCACATATGAAGATATTGAAAACGGTATTACATTCTTGCTTAATACTGGATTATTTTAGTATGTGAAATTGCTCTTATGGTGCATTGGAAGTCAGTGATACAGATGTAACTAGAAAGCACAAGCAACTATTTAACCCCACTGTGCACACCTGAGTCATTTTGCAGAGCATTTAATATCTAGAGTATGATTAACAACATATAATAATAAAACATTTTTTACTTTGTTTTTTTATAAATCATATTCTAGATATGAAACTCTGTGAAAACTCAGTTGTACACAGCATATAACAATTTTCTATACCCAAATATATTTCAAATTTTAATCCCTATTAACTACTCAGTGGAAATTCATTCTCAGCCAAGGCAACCCCCATTTTCCCAGGGCTGGGTCAAATATTTGGGGGTGAGGGAGCTTATAGTGCCAAGGTTTTGTGGGAGGTGCTATTTATCCTTCTGCATCTGGCATCCAGGAAGAGGGCCACTATCTGCTGCTTGGTCTTCTGTCCACAAAGTTTGCTGCTGAGAGATTTCTTGTTCCTGTTTCCATGTCCCTTTGGTTCTAGTGGAGTTCTACGTTATGTCTACCACCCTGAAGGATATGGAAATCCTGATTCTCCCATGGCACTTTTGGGCGTGGAAATCTTTCATTCCTGCCCTGCATCCTGAGTTATTTGTCAATGAATCAGGACACTGGACCTGCCAACACTTACGTGCTAATATTTCCCGTTACTTTTCTTGTTTCTGCCTAGATTGAGGAAAGTGTGTGTATGTTTGTGTGTGTGTACGTCTGTGCGCACGTTTTCTTTTTGTGATGATCTTTGTCAGGAAAACACAATCTAGCTCTCTTTTGATGTTTTATGATATGCTTTGTCTAAGCCAGCAGATCTCTGCATCTCTAAAAACTAAGGTTTTTGTAAATCCAAGCCAGGAAAAGCACAAACTACCAACTGGCCTAAATATTTGAGTTAGTCTGAGGATTGCACAGTAGTGAGAAAAGAAGCGTTATTCTGAGAAGCAAAATATCTCAACAGCTCTAACCTTCACTTTTAGAAGGAATTCATTCCCATTATTTAGTAATCTATAAAAACTATGTAGAGAATGCTTTAGCAGTAAAACAGTACTACAACTATGGACTTAAAAATCTATAAATCCAAGGTCATAGAAAAAAGGTTTGAATGATTCTTATTCCAAAATGTAAAAAAGATTAAAAACATTACTATAGAGTTACTTTGAAATTAGCCTAAGACTTAGTAGATGTTGGTAGTGGCAGTCTGCTCTGGATGAGTGGGGTGGGGATGGTTCAATTTGTCATGCTCAGACTTATACTCCCTAGAATGACTTCTGCTTATTCAGGAAGGAAAATAGATTATCCTAATGCCTACTACAAAGACTGGAAATAAATCTGAGAATTAAAGAGAAGATGGGACACATTCAAGATTAAGAAAATTAGGAAAGTATCTGTTTAAAATATATTATGTGGATTTAATGGGCTTTATAACTCAGGGTCTTTTTAGTTAGGAGAGATTTAGGACTGTTCACTTTTAGGTTCCAAGTTGCAACCATAGATACAGACTCAAATACCTTCAGGATCCAGACAAGTGACTTAAATGTGAATAGGACCTAATTTTAATCCCACAGGAGTTCATGGGCACCGGAAATGTACTTTTTGTTCTGTGAAAAGATTCACTATTCATGCCAAACAAAACATGTCTGCAGGTAACATTGGTGACTTTCAGGTCATTGTCAAAGCCACCATACATCTTGAAAATGATTTGGAAGAATTTGCAAATGAATTATGAAATAATTGGAGTGTTTTATAAATTATAATATCTAGACATGAAATTTTAAGAAGGAAATTCCAAATCTATTAATTTCATTATTATTAAAAAAAATACTTTCGTGCTCTGCCTCCCCACTTTGAGAGTCTGCAATCTTTCCTTACAGTCCTCCATTTATCTTTTCAAAAAAGTCAATAGCTCTAGACTGTTATAAAGCAGGAATTATTAATTTTTTAAAATGTGATTCTCACTGTATGAAATTAGTGATGATATTAAGCTGGAGGGTCGACTAGAATAAAGTGGGAAAACTGTTTAAACCTATGTTAATAGATGGTGAGATACTGAAACACTTATCATAGCTAACATTGCTTGGTTTTCTGACAAATTTGTATGTACAGGTTTCATAGTCACCTTCCTACCATTGCTATTCCTATTGTATATCATTGGAAGCGAGTTTTAAAATGATCAGTCTTATTTCTACAGATCGTTACATTTTCCACATTGCACTTTAATATGTTTTCTCATTTGAGCTACTCAACCGTATCTTATCCTTACTTGCACTTTATGTATGAGGAAACTGAGGTTCTTAGGAAGTTAACTGATTTCCTTAAATTTAGCCATCTGATCAAGAGTAGGAAGAAAACACAAATATGAGTTTTTTCTACTTTAGACTCTGGATGTTTTCAAACATGCCTTGTGACTGTAGTGGAAATGTAGTTGTATTATACCGTCTTTCTTAGAAATATTTTTTTCAGCTTTTTTATTTCACTGGTTTTTCCCAGCTATCTGTAAAGGAGACATGATTTGCCTCATTGGAAAGAGAAATTTAGGAAATTTAAGTTACTAGAAATCAGGCAGTGATTAGGCCAGACTCGACAGAAAATGGTTTCCTGGCTCCTGTCTGGAAGTTTCCTTATCTGTTCTAGCTTGAGCTTGCAAGAAAGCAAGAGCTCTTTATTTAGCTTGATATAATTATTCTGAGTTCTTTCACCCATGGACTAAATGGCTCTGTAGTTTACATGCTCTTTTACTTACAGTTTATGGTTTTAATTATAGCTTTCATCACTTCCTTTGACTTTTTAACCACTTGTCACTCCTTTGCAAGATTCTTTCTTTCCCATTGGCCGTTGACGGCAATGTTGCAGATACTTTAGCTCAGTGTTCTTGTTCCGCTTATGTTAATGAGGAATCTTACACTTCTAACATGATATTTAGGGTGGAATTCAGTGGAGTTAATCATATTCCCTGCATAATGTAATTCTGAACTCCCTGATATGAAAATAGCATTAGTATTTTCTATAATTTTATGTTTGCTCTCTCATTACTTTTGAGGTTCAAACAGATTTAGTTTAGATGACCTGAAGTTCAAGGTTTTCCTAAGTGAACTGAATGAATTACCTCTGCTCTCCACTTAGCAATGATGTTCATAAACTGACAATGAAGTGCGATGACAGTCTCCTAAGGGTAGGAAACCAGGCACGATGCTTGTCAACACCATTACACGTTCCTTGATTTGTTTGTATTTTTTCACTGGTTCTTTGTTCATGAAAGTCATATCACAAACTAATCCTATAGGATCTTGAGGTCAGCGAGGATTTTATTAGCTTTTCTCACATTTCAAGTTTTTGACGAGAAAACATAAAAGGAAGGAAATACAACTATTTCTTAAGCAAAAAGAGTCTTTTTCTTTATGTACCACCTATGTATTCATGTGGAATTGGAAATATTGATTTTTGAAAACAGTGATGGAATTTTTTTTCTAGGCTTCTCTGTGGGTCCATGGTGTAACAGAACAAAGACACCAGAATCAGCCATAGATTTGTCTAGTGGATATACTCCTACCTCGACAAACTACCTAACCTCTCTTAGTCTCATCTGAAAGACTGGGACATTCATACCTATCTGACAAGTGTTGCTATGAAGATCAAATGTGATAATGTACATTGCAGCTCCTCAATGAAATTAGTGGTTATTCCTGATAAGATTTGCATTTATACTTGGCAGTGGCTATTTAAACTAACTTATCCAAAATTTACAAAGCCCCAGAATATTCAAGAAGGGAAGTACTCTTAAAGTGTCTAAATTATCTCACATTATTCTCACTCCCGGCCACACCAGCCTGACAATAGAGCAAAGTCATCATAACAAAATACCCCACTCTCTGAGTCTCTGAAACCTGAGCCATTTACATCTTTCCATTCTGGTTCGGGTAGGTCAGCAGAGTATTGCATGGCCTCCGCAAAGGTCACAATTTACATTTTCTTCTATCACAGCCATGTCTTGTCTGCCACTTCTGGGTGACATTTCATCACCATCATGATAGCCTCTGTCACTCCTGAGGTTGACCTCCAGACTCTCAAACAATAAGGCCATCCAGGTGAACTTCTCTTGTTTCTAATAACGTAGGGATTTTATGTAGATAGATACTGAGCTCAAGTAGTAGAATATATCCTCCCTACATCCAACCCCACCCCAAAGAATTATGCTGTAGTCCATTACTAGTCCACAAAATAGAACTGAATTTTTTTCTTATTTTCTTAAACTGACATAAAGTGACAAAGTTCTTTTATTTCACCTACTTTGGTTACAGCTCTTTTTCTCTGTAGGACCCCAGAGATAAATAAAAAAAAAACCTGATGTGCATTATTACTAAAATAAACATTCCTCTTTGTGCCAGCCCTCATCTACTGTTCATACTTGTGAAGCCCAACTCTATTTGTCCTCTGGCTAACTTCCTTCTTTATGGGTTAATAATGTCTTGAAAATTGGGCAGCAGTAATCTCCAATCAAAATACAGTCAATGATCTCATAAATAGAAGAATGCTCACTGGTCTCCTTCACAATCCATGTCCTTCTCCCCCAACACATTTTCAGATTTGGATAAATTCTCCAAGGTGCAAATTATGGGTTCTCCTTACATTATTATGGCTACTTAAGATATGTGAGGATGCCAGTCTTTGTCATATAAATGTGGTCAAAACTTATCAGAAGTACTGCAGCTCCATGCAGATTTGCGTTATTGACTAAAGTGATAAGCATCCATTATAGCAGACCTATTATTAGTTCCAGTCCTGTTTTTGCAATTCTATTCTTGATTTTAGTTTTATGTTTTACTCATCTGGTCCTGAATTACAAATGAATCACATTTCCCAGACTACTAAATTCTTATTCAAAATATTTATCAGCTATCATCAGAAGAGATGGCAGATTAAGCTAATTTTAAATGTACTTTTTTTTTTTTTTTTTAACGTAGGCTGAAAGTATTTTCTAACTTCTGAGGCTCAGCTGGAGAGGTTTTATGTTTTGCTGTTCATATTACACACTTGTAACTATAGCTGTGGAATTTTAATAGTTGGGTCAGACCTACCTGCAGTCTAAGGGATTTTGCATGGACCCATCACTTATTAGAGAACATCAAAGGGTTTCTGAGGAAGCAAAAGCATTTTCTTCCTAAGTAGAATTGAATTGCTGGTCTATTCAGGGGAATCTCTTTGCATTAAAGTAGTTATGTTACTTCATAATCACCCATGAATTACTGAAAACATCTTTGAAAGATTTGAAATGTGGGGTTCTTTACTATCATCTGATTCACTACGTTGAAATGAAAGATAGGCTTAGATAAGAGATCTTATTTTCAAAGATAGGCTTAGATAAGAGATCTTATTTTCTTTTTAAATAACTGTGTCTTTTCCATTAGATTACTGTCTCTATGGTTGTCCCACTGAGCTGTAAATTATTGCCATTATTTTATCATGAGTTTCGTTTCTGTCATCCTGGTAACAAAGCATAATTGCCTTTTTAATATTTATGTATTTTACTCAAATGATTCTTTTTAACTAAAGGAAAAATAAACTCCAACAGTTGAAGGGCATGCCAATTCTAATCTCTGTAAAACTTCTTTTTCTTTCCTTTGTTTTTTGGCCTTTCTCTTGCATTAGTTCTATAATATGAACTTCAGCACAGACATTAACATAATTTTTAAAATATTTATATAAAAATTGTATGTTCAACAGTAAAACTATACATATTTATTAAATGTAAATGTGATGATCATATGCTCCAAATTATATTAAATATCATTGCTAGTAAGTTAGTCATTCTCATTAAGACATACAAATTATTTTGAAGAAAGCTTATTCTGACCCCTTATTATCATCTATTACCCTGCTGCAGTGCTCAAATAATGATCACATTTTTTATAATGGAAAGCTCATTTTAAAGAGGTTTGTCAGTCATTTAAGCTGGGCAAAAAAACTATCAGTTTGCACAAATTTAAAACCAGTTACATTAAGACACCACTTTTTTCTTCAATAATGTTATTTCAATACCTAAATATAATTTGGGGAATTATATGTAAATATGCTGGGAATATATAGTAAGTGGTGATATGGCACATTGTCTTCTTGTTCAATGGCTATCATAATTTGGAAAAAGAAAAAAAATTGCAGGAAATCTAGTACTTAATTTGGAAATAAACAGATTGTGAAAACAGATTTTAGTTTTCAAGAAGGAAACTATTACATGAGCTAGAGAAATAAAAAACTTTCTAAAATTTTATAAAATAGCATCATCCTAATCTCTGACTGCAAACTCAGTGCATATCAATTTATAAATGTTTTGGAGCCAAAGATTATTTAAAAAAATACTTGTAAACTAGTGCTGCAGAGAAAATAGAGAAAATTTAAAAATATATCCTGCCAGAGAAAACATTAAATAATAACATTGATAAATTGTTACAAGTTTGAAAATGGCCAATTCCTATGGCTTACACATCAATTTTAGGGGGAACATTGGAAAAGTTACTACCACCTTTGATTCTAGTCTACTGCATTGTATAGAAAGCTGATAAACATGCAACACATCACAAAATTTATGTAATAAAATTTAAGTTCGGCAGTTATTTTTAAGGTGGTTTTACAAGATTAAACTACAATTTCTTCAAATTATGGCTTCTATCTTTTAATCTAATCTTAGGTGATTTGTAAGTGACTGGAATTTTTGATAGCTTTGAACTAATATGAATTACAAATTCTGGTTCTATTCACAAGTAAAACAGTGTTACTTTAAAGACTGAAAAATTTTTTTTCTAATGGACTATTTTTTGGAGCAGTTTTAAGTACACAGCAAAATTGAGAAAGTACAGAGATTTCTTATATAGTATAGCCCCTGCCCCCATCGTATGCATAGCCTTCCTCATTATCAACATCCCCCACCAGAGTGGTCCATTTGTTACAACTGATGAACCTGCACTGACACATCATTATCACCCAGAGTCCATAGTTTACATTACGGTTCACTCTTTGTGTTACATATTCTTTGGGCTTGGACAAATGCATAAGGACGTGTAACCACCATTATAGAAGCATACAGAGTATTCTCACTGCTTAAAAATCCTCTGTGCTCTGTCTATTCATCCCTTCCCCCTAATCCCTGGCAACCACTGAATTTTTTTTTTTTTTTTACTATCTCCACAGTTTTGCCTTTTCCAGAATGCCATATAGTTGGAATCATACAGTATGTAGCCTTTTTAGATTGACTTCTCTCATTTAGTTATATGCATGTAAGTTTCATCCATGTCTTTTCATGGATTGATAATTCATTTCTTTTTAGTGCCAGATAATGTTCTATTGACTGGATATAGCACAGTTTATTATCCATTTACTACTGAATGGCATCTTGGATACTTCCAAGTTTTGTCAATCATGAATAAAGCTGCTACAAGCTATTCACAAAAGCCCAAATATGAATGCAACCCAAGTTTCCATCGGTAGATGAATGGATCAACAAAATGTTGTGTACACATACAATGGAATATTATTTAGCCTTAAAAAGGAATGAAATTCTGACACAACTTTGAGGACATCATGCCAAGTAAAATAAACCCGTCAGAAAAGACATACACTGTATGATTCCATTTATATGACGTTTCTAGAGTAATCAAACTCACAGACTTACGTGCTTAGAAAGTGGAATGGTGGTTTCCATAAGATGGGGGGAGGGGGAGAGGAATGGGGAGCTATTTGTTCAGTGGGTACAGATTTTCAGTTTGGGAAGAAGAAAAAAGTTCTGGAGATTGATGGTAGTGATCATCACATTGGTGTGAATGTCCTCATGTCAGTGGCTATACATATGAAAATGGTTAACATGGTGAATATTATGTCATGTATATTTTATCACAATAAACATTTTTAAACCTGTTAAAAAATAATAAAGCTGCTACAAATATCTGTGTACAGGTTTTTGTATTGATAATACTGTTTCACCTCCTCTGAGTAAATATCAAGGAGTGAAACTGCTGGACCGTGTTGTAAGAGTATGTTTAGTTTTTTAGGATACCACCAAACTGTCTTTCAAAGCGGCTGTACCACTTCCATTCCCACCGGCAATATATGAGAATTCGTGTTGCCCCCATATCCTTGTCAGTATTTGGTGCTGTCAATGTTATGGATTTTGGCCATTCTAAAGGTATACAGTGGTATTTCATTGCTTTATTATAATATGCATTTTCTTAATATAGACGACTTGCGACATTTTTTATATATACTTATTTGGGATATCTATATCTTCTTCGATGAGGAATCTGTTAAGGTCTTTGGCCCATTTTTTAAATGGGTTTTTTGTGATCTTGCTGAGTTTTCAGAGTTCTTTGTATATTTTGGATACCTCCTTTATCAAAGATAACTTTTGCAGTATTTTCTCCAAGTCTGTGGCTTGTCTTTTTCATTCTCTTGACATTGTCTTATGCAGAACAGAAATTTCTAATTTTACTGAAGTCCTGCTTATTAATTCTTTCTTTCATGGATTGTGCCTTTGGTATTCCATCTAAAAAGTAATCACCAAATCCAAGGTCATCTAGATTATCTCCTATGTTATCTTCTGGGAGCTATATAATTTTTGTACTCTGTGTTTTATTTATTCATCTTGAGTTAATTTTTGTGAAGGGTGTAAGGTTTATGCTTGTATTCATTATTTTGCATGTGGAAGCCCAGTTATTCCAGCACCATGTTTTGAAGCCTATCTTTTCTCCATTGTATTACCTTTCTCCTTTGTAGACTGCAATTTATTAGAATAAGTTTCTGATATATTTATGTGGCAGAGATAACACTATGTGTCCACAAAACTTGAGCATTTAAGAGAGACAACATATTTGAGTTTTAATCATAGGAATGTGGGCACAAGTGATGCTTACTGCTTGTCATCTCCCACAATCTTCCATTTCTTCTCTATCCCAATTCATGCATCTATCTAGCAGCAATAGATCCCTGGTTAGCATTTAGAGGAGGGCTGCCTAGGACAGTTGTCTGACCTGCCTTAGAATATGGTAAAAATGATAATTAAATTTCTATTGTGTTAAACCACTGAAACCATCAAATATCGCAGCTACTATTACTTACTCTGAAAAATATAGTGCAATATAATACACTAATAATTTCTCTAAGACTCCAAAAACCAGAAATTGCTTTAAAAATCAGGTGTTTCATTGGGTTAATAATGGGTTAAAAATTATAGCTTTTAACAATTACAATTTATTTTTCTTATTTAAATAATAATGGTGTTTTAATAGCATTAAGTGTACGTCTATAAAATCTAAGTGTCACTGAGAATATCCAGCACTGATTACCTCTAGATTTTTGGACAGTACTCTGCTTTGTTTTTGATACATAATCTTCAGCATTATCATTATGACCACTTCTTCAAACTCTAATCACCTTTACAAACCACTGTTTTGGTAATCAAAGCAAGAATAAAATAGGTCTTTTGCCTGGCTAGAATATCTTTCACTCCACTTAAACTTTTATGTAATACTCACGTAGATATAGGACAAATGATGGTGGAAATACATGTACAAGTAATTAAATACAGAGAATATATTATTCAGGTTAAGTATATCTTCAATGATTTTCTGCCTCATTAAACTACCAATTACTGTAAGAGTAGTGTTGAAGTGTCTAACTGTAATAGTGGAGTTGCCCATTTCCCTTTGCGGTTGTATCTGTGTTTGCCACACATATCTTGACACTGTTTTGATTCATACATGTTTGAATTATTAGATCTTCTTGGAGAATTGACTCTTTTTCGTTACATAATGTTCTTCTTTATGCTTGAATTGCTTTTCTTCTGAAGTCTGCTTTGTCTGAAATTAATATACCTAACTCCAGCTTTTTCTGGTAAGTATTCGCATCATATATATTTTTATATCCCCTTTTAATCTGAGTCTTTATATTTAAAATGGCTTTCTTGTATACAACATAGAGTTGGCTCTATTTTTTATCCATTCTGACAATCTCTGTCTTTGAATTAGTGTATTTAGATCTTTCATATTTTAAGTGATCCTTTATATAGTTGGATTAATATCTATCATGTTTGTAACAGTTTTCTGTCTGTTGTATTTATATTTTTCCTTCTCTTTGTCTCTTCTGGTTTTAATTGAGAATTTCATATTCCAGTTATCTCCTCTCTTAGCATATCAGTTATACTTTTCAAAACTTTTAGTGGTTGCTCTACAGTTTCTAATATATATTTTTAATTAATCCAAGTCAATGTTCAAATAACACTATACCATTTTACATGTAGGCTGCATTTATAATAGAGCATCCCCAATTCCTACTTCTTGTCCCTTAAGGTATCACTATTATTTATTTCACTTAGATATTACGGTTACTGAATACATGAGTATATTGTTACTATTATTAGCTTAAATAGTTACATTTAGATCATTAAAGAATAAGTAAAAGATTTTATTTTACTTCACTTATTCTTTTCCTATGTTCTTTATGTAAATCCTAGTTTCTGACCTATATCATTTTCTTTCTCCTTAATACTGTATTTTAACAGTTCTTTCAGGCAGTTCTCAGCTCAATTAATTCCTCAGATTTTGTTTACCTGAGAAAGTCTTTACTTCTACCTCTCTTAAGGATGATTTCACTGAATATAGAATTCCAGATTGGTGTTTGTTTTTTTTTCTTTTACTTCTTTAAATATTTCACTTTACTCTCTTTTCTATTGTGATGTCTGACCCTATTAATTCTCATCTTTGTTCCTCTATAGGTATGGTGTTTTTCTCCCTCTGGTTTCTTTCAAGATTCTCTTTGTCTTTGTCTTTCTGCAGTTTGAATATGACATGCCTACCTGTCACTTTTGTTTACTTTGTTAAGTATTTAACCTATTTGGTGTTCTCTGAGCCCCCTGGATGTGTGGTTTGGTGTCTCTCATCAATCTGGAAATCTATCAGCCATTTTAACTTCAAATATTTCTTCTGCTTCATTCTTTCCTCTCTTATTGGTACTTATGGTACTTATTCCTCTCTTATTGGTATTATGTGTGAGATGTACCCTTTGAAATTGCCTCACAGTTCTTAGGTGTTCTCAGTTTTCTTCATAATTTTTTTTTCTTTACATTTCAGTTCAGGAAGCTTCTATTGGCATATCTTCAAATTCACTAATTCTTTTCTCAAGCATAGCCAGTTTGCTGATGAGTTCATCAAAGGAATTCTTTATTTCCATTACAGTGTTTTTGATTTAGCATTTCCTTTTGATTCTTTCTTAGAGCTTACAGCTCTTTGCTTACATTAACCATCTGTTCTTGCATGTTGTCTACTTTTTTGCATGAGATCCCTTAACATATTTGTCATAGTTATTTTAATTTCCCTATCTGTTAATTCCAGTATAAGTATCATATATGAGTCTGGTTCTGATGTTTCCTTTTTCTCTTCAGACTGTTTCCTCTTGCTTTTTGGCATCCTTTGCAAATTTCATTGAAAGACAGACAAATCACATTGGGTAGTAAGTTTTATGTTAATCTTGTTAGGAATTGGGCTGTGTCTATTTTCTGTAGTTGTAGGTTACAGAGGCTTCAAATTCCTGTAGTGACCTTGGTTTTGTCTCCTCCTTAAATAGAGTCTAAGTCTTGTCACGCTTTCTGTTGTATCGATTTTTATTACACTAGAGCCCTGTTGTTTTGGTGGTAAGAACTGGGGAAGGATAAACTGTCTATAATCTTATGATTTAATCTCAGTCTTTTAGTGGTCCTGTGCCATAGGTCTGTGAACTTAACAAGTTTTGCTCCAGTGATATAGCTTTTTATTCCCTTAGGTGAGACAGAAAGGGTAGAGGAGGCTGGAGTGGGACAAATGGCCCTCTTTAAGCTGAGATAAAGCTCTGGTAAGTCTTTGCCCTTGGAGAGTAGGCTTTTATGGAGAATGTTCTGGGCATACTTCACAATGATTACTTTTCATCTCCACCTGCCAGGGTTAGAACTTCTTTGTTCTAGAAGAAGTGAGCTTCCTAGAAGTAAGTTACATGCAAGTGTGGGGCGTTTATGTAACGTGGCCCCAGGAATGTCTTAGTCTCATGCTAATCCACACTCAGTGTCCAGTAATTCATCAAAATTATTAAAGTATTCCTGTAAGTTTATTGCTCCAGCAATTTCAATCTAGCAAGGTAGATCTTGCCTGTTACTCTGTGTATTCACCTGTCTCTCAAGATTTCCAGGTGACAGTTCTCCCCCAAGTCCTCAGATACATCCAGAAGAAGTAGATTTTCAGTTTGTTCAGCTTCTTGCTGTAATAACAAGTATGATAACTTCCAGGTTCTTTATATGTCAAAGCTAAAACTGGAATTTGCAGGATATATTTTTTTAAATTAATTTATCAACTTTTCAAGGGCCAGACATTTTCCTTCCAAGTGAGCACACTTTCCTTCCCTTTCTTTGCTCCTTTATTTCTTGCTTCCTTCCCTCTAACTCTTCGCTCCCCACCCTAAACTTCATAGTCTGCAAAGTTTTTAGGACTGAGGATATACAATATTTGTAGAAGCACTATATCGAGCCAATTTTGATTTCTTTGGCTCAAAATATATTTTTAATTACACGACAACATTTTAAAAGACATGAGATTCCACATAAAAGTAAATGTTTGCTCCTTTCCTTAAAAATTCAAAGCACTGGCAGTGCAAAGTTCATAATCGCTCACGGAAAATGTTGGGTTCAGTTGCAGATGTCTCCTTTAAATGACAAGGTATGTGGTATTGAATTTTCCACACTGAAAAAATACATATCTTTTATTTACGTAAACTTCTCCCAGCCACACATTGTGGTTTACCAGTGAAATGCAATTCTGATCCCGACTACCTGGAACTAGGTCACATTTCACAGGTTAATGGAACAGTTTTCAACAAGACTGCCATTACTTCAGACATCAGCCACAAGCTCTAGGTTCCTAGGTCACCTGTGCTCTGACCAACAGGTTACAAATTTGGGGTTTCCCTCTAACATCCTACGTTCAAAAATTTGCTAGAATGACTCACAGAACTCAGGAAAGTACTATGCTTATGACTACAATTTTGGTTTTTTTTGTTTCTTTTTTATCAAGAATACAAATAACAGCCATTCAAAAGAAGAAGAGACCCAAAGAGAAAGCTCTGGGAGGGTCCCAAGTGAAAAGCTTCCATGTCCTCAGAACATGTCACTTTCATATCCATGTATATCACCTACCAGGAAGCTCACCTGATCTATGGTGACCAGAGATTTTATTGGGATTTTATTATGTATTATTATTATGCAGTCATGATTTATTGAATTTTGGCCATGTGGTTGAATTCAATATCCAGCAACCCTCCATCTGCATAGGACAGGCTGATATTACATGGCTCAAAGTCCCAATCCTCTAGTCACATTGGTCTTTCTGGGGTAGTCTGTTCCGATCATGAGTCATCTCATTAACAGAGATGATTTAGGAGCCAGTTGTAAATTACCTCATTAGCATAAACTCAGGTATGGCCCTAGGGTCCCACATGAACAAAGACTCTCCTAACACTCAGGAAATTCTAAGGTTTAGTAGTTGCCACTAGGAACTAGGGACAAAGACCAGCCACTTTCTTTATTATACATCTGCCATCCATATTCCGAGGCAAAATTCTGGAAACGTGTAAAACTGTAAACAAAAAATTTAGTAACTGAGAAAAGACAGAAGTTAGTCTGTCAATCAAGAGGACTAGAGGCTACTGTATGAATACTGACAATTATCAGGAGCTAAATAATCATTTTAGTTGAGTTGTAAATTGAGAAGTTTCATTAAATTTTATACTCAAGCTAATAACTTCACTTATATTACTAAAAATTATAGTAGCTAACATTTACAGATTTTTTTTTTTTTTTTTTTTTTCGGTAAGCGGGGCTCTCACTGCTGTGGCCTCTCCCATTGCAGAGCACAGGCTCCGGACGCGCAGGCTCAGTGGCCATGGCTCACGGGCCCAGCCGCTCCGCGGCATGTGGGATCTTCCCGGACCGGGGCACGAACCCGCGTCCCCTGCATCAGCAGGCGGACTCTCAACCACTGCGCCACCAGGGAAGCCCTACAGATATTTTTTTAATTCCTCACATTTTCATTAGCTGAGGCCTTGCCAGGAAAGAAGAGTCTTTCTCATTCTTGTTGGCTCTGCTACTTTGCAGAAAGAGGGCATAAGAGCTCCTCTTTCTGGTCTCCCAACTCAATTTAAGTGGTTTCTGTTTATTAATTTTTTACAACATACACAGTTATATTTCAAAATATATGCATAGCAATATGTTCCATGCCCTTGTTCATAGTCTTTTGGGTACATTTTACAGAACCTTTTGTTCTACTTTGTGTTACTCAACTTAAACTTCAGGCCGTAGATAAAAACCTTAATTTATAGATGGAAATTCAGTTTCAGAAAACTTTAAATTCATACCTATACCAATTTCTTGGGAATGCTTACTGTTCCTTTTTTTTCAATTGTAAAGTCATAAATAATGTAGTCTGCAAAATCTTGCAAAATGTTATGTTTCTTAATTTTTAATGTATAATCATTAATACATGAAGACTTTCCCCTCCATTGCCCAGCTTCTATGCAATTTTTTATTATTCCTATTATAAAAGGAGTAATAATTAAGTAGGTGCTACAAAAGAGGTACACAGAGAATAGTATAGCAATGCAAAGGATAAAATGTTTTAGTGCCGCATGAATCAAGTAATATTTGAGCTTTTAAATAAAAACATTAAAAATGAATCAGTAACAATAATTTAAGAAAAATTTTAAAGATGAAGGGACATAAGAAAAGTGGTTTGGTATGGTCAAAACATGGTTAAAGATAAGGCTAGATCTAGGCAGAAGCTAGATCATAAACAATTTTTTATTCCATGCTCAGATATTTGGGTTTTCAATCTAAAGTCAATAGAAAGGGGACATCCCTGGTGGCACAGTGGTTAAGAATCTGCCTGCCAATGCAGGGGACACGGGTTCGATCCCTATCTGGGAAGATCCCACATGCCGCGGAGCAACCAAGCCCATGCGCCACAACTACTGAGCCTGTGCTCTAGAGCTCGCGAACCACAACTGCTGAAGCCCACATGCCTAGAGCCTGTGCTCCGCAACAAAAGAAGCCACCACAATGAAAAGCCCACGCACCACATGGAAGAGTAGTCCCTGCTCTCTGCAACTAGAGAAACCCCGTGCGCAGCAACAAAGACCCAGCACAGCCGAAAATAATAAATAAATTTATTAAAAAAATAATAAAGTCAATAGGAAAACGTTGAACAATTTTATGCAGGACCATGTCATGATTAGATATATTTTAAAAGTTATTCTTGTGATAGTGTGAGGGAGAATTTTATCATTTGTAAAGTGATGTTAATAAATAATTTATGAAATATAAATCATACATAGATGAGTGCACAATAGAGCTAACATACGATACAGCCATCCCACTCCTGGGCTTATATCCAGAGAAAACCATAATTCAAAAAGATACATGCACCCCAATGTTCACTGCAGCACTATCTACAATAGAAAAGACATGGAAGCAACCTAAATGTCCATCAACAGATGAATGGATAAAACAGATGTGGTATATATATACAATGGAATATTACTCAGCTATAGAAAAGAACAAAATAATGCCATTTTCAGCAAAATGGATGGAACTAGAGATTATTATCATTACTGCATATTAAGTGCAGTAAGCCAGACAGAGAAAGACAAATATATGATATCACTTATATGTGGAATCTAAAAAAATGGCACAAATGAACCTATATACAAAGCAGAAACAGACCCACAGACATAGAAAACAAACTTATGGTTACC